>NC_079151.1:102682538-102997909 GCF_947563725.1 Argiope bruennichi | reverse complement strand
TTTTTAAAGTTTCTTCATAGTAAATAGAGCCTTATAGTATAGAGCCTTCATAGTAAATAAACCTTAGTTATCTAAACCATTTGGATTCGATCTATTTTTTTGGTTGTTGAATGATTTTTTAAATAGAAGGAGTGTATAAAGAGAGTACTTACAATGTGCTTGACTTATAAAAAATATTTTGCTATCATTATTACTGCAGATTATTAATTAATTTAAATAAATTCAAGCACTTATTAAAAATAAATAACGTAACTCTGCATATATTTAAAAATATATCAAGCCTTCTTTGGTATTTTCTAAAGTTTCATTAGCAAGCAAAAAGTTGTTTTCTGCTATTTGTAAATGGAACATTACATATCAGCATCCATCTATTGCTAATATTTCCCTTTCCTTTCATATTCGGCATATTTTTCTGCGTAAAGTTGTATCCTGGCTCTTTTCCCAAATTTGTCAGTTTTGCTGTAGCAAGCTTACTTACACTTAAATTAGCATTTTTTCATATATAAAATCAATTGCATTATTCTAAACAGAATCTCTGAAAATTCATGCAAATAATTTAGTTTTGTTTTCAATAGTTATTCAACGATTGTTGAGTGTAAAAGAAAGTAATTCATGCGATGCTATATTTCTTATTGATAAATAGTACGATCATTCTAATATGATTAATCATCGTCCTGTAATACAATTGTTTTCACCGAAACATTTGAAATTCTTAGTAATAGTAACCACCGATACCTTGAATTTAAAAAATTTTTCATTTATTTTTTTCCATTTCTACAATACTTCTTCTATAGTATTCAATATTTTTCTCACGATTTTTTATCAGCATTCTTAAATTGCAATAAATATTTAAAAAATTTAAAAATCTAAATAAATAAAATGGAAAAATAAAATAAAAAATAAAGCCTTGAAATGACTGATAGCTTGTATTACAGGAGCTGGTATACTTATTGAAATATGTTCAACAGTATGAAAAATTAGGTATATCATTTATTCTGCGATATGTAAGCTTTATATTTTGAATATCCTCCGAAATTTCCGTTTTAGTCAAAACCTAAAATAAAAAGATTTTAAGCCATCTATCACAGAAAAAAATAGATCTGTAAAGTCGATAAATTTCTTCTTTAGAGAAAAATCTTTTATACAAGCTATTTTTCCTTCCGGTTTTTTAAGCAAGTTAAAAAATAGCTTTTTCCTAAGAAGGTGAAATTCTAAAAGTATTCTTTTTATGAAAAATGTGGCTCTACAGCATTTGCATATTAAAACTATTCGGTTGGTTTTAACTGTTGAATATTCTGGAAATAAATAAAAAAAAAATAGGATATTCTATGTGTAATTGTAAATTTAGCATGGAGTTGATTCCGCTAAAAAATGAATATTTAGGTTTCTAGCAGATAATATATAATAAAGCGAAACTTATGTTTTCCCTCGAACTCTTGTAACACGTCTATTTTAAAAAGTTGATAACTGAAAAGAAAGAAACATTTTTCTTTTAAATATACATTGATTGATTGATTTACTGATTTGAAGATTAATCAAGGAAACAATTCGTTTTTTTTTTATCTATCATTATAACATGAGGTACTTTTTTTTGGAACAACTTCCTTTGTAAACGAAGATATATGTGTTCCTATGATAATTAGTAGTCTTAACTTTTGAATATTCTGGAAATAAGCAAAAGAAAGGAAATATTTTGTAGAATTTCTCTTTATCATTGATTTTGTATAACTTGAGTTACTTTTTTTAGTTGGTTGGTTTGGTTTGGTTTGGTTTATTAGCGCAAGAGCCATATTTGGCCATAGTGCGCCAATCAAATGATAGAAGTATAAAAGGTTTAAAAAACACACTCACTTATTAAATTATAAGCACAGATGTGAAAAGATAAAAAATGCATAAGTATGACTTAAAAAATGATTTTAGCATCTTAAAATTAAAAACTATGATGCATGAAAATTTGATACAATGATGTAATGTAGCGAAAGTATAAAAGAAATGCTCAACACAATCAGAATAAAAAAAATTATATGCAAGTAAAAAAAAAAACAATAGCTCTTAAGAATTTAAAAATAATTGGATGGTATGTTTCCCCCAAGTCTTGTAATGTTGAAAAAGACGAGGTAAAAAAAAAAAAAAAAAAAAAAACGAGCACGATAAGAATTCAAAACAGAACATTCAATTAAAATAGAATGAATAGTAAAATAAACTTGGCAGCTGTTGCACATAGACGCATTTTGGCCAAATATAAGATACTTGTGAGTGAAGCATGTATACCCTATACGAAGAGTCAACCTCCATCTCAGGATGAACAAGAAACAATGTCCGTAATATACAATGTAACTTATTTTGGATCTTACTTTCTTTGAAATAATCACTCTTTATAACGAAAATATATGTGTTCCTTCGGTAATTAGTGGTAGTAATGTAAAGTAGCCTAAAATAAATAGCGTGATTACATAGTATTACGATACAATTTTTATCACGTTTTAAAGTTTAATTTAAATACTTTTAAAGTTTTCAAAAAATATCAAAAATTTTGCAAAACTATCAGCGAAAACTGAATTACATATACAACAATTAATACAATACAATTATACCATGTATAAGTGATTACATTACCCCTTTAAATTCTTTAATTCTCTAATGATACTTTCAAAAAAATTCTTTTTTTCTTTTTTCTTTTTTTTATTTTTGCGCAATGAATAGAAGCACTGAATTGCAGTAATCTAGCAAAAATAAAATATACGAGTGGTGTTTATCTTTTAACCTCCCCCACCCCTCAACCTCCATCACATATGACATTAAAATTTGAATGAAACTCGCCATTCTTCGTGGCATCCCTAAAAACAAGTATCGGAGCATATTTATTTATTTATTCCTTTTCTACTCCACTAGGGCAACGAACCAAACAGCTGCAAAGAAAAATATCCTTGCCTAAATTCTTAAAATGCAATAAAATAAACTTCTAAATATATATACTCTAAAAGATCATAGCATAAATATAAATAGTACTGCTATTAAAAAGAGATCAAAATATAATTAAAAATTATTAGTAATGCAATAAATCGGTACGAATTTAACAAGTATTCCATTTCCTACATAGTTTCTCTTGGCAAAACTTGATTGTTTGGCTCTCATATCAAAGTAAGAGAACAGCACTCAACCAATTCTAGATAATTAATTATATAATATTTATAACCTCATTCACAGCTTTCATAATGACCCATTATTATGATCATATTATCAATGCTTATTATATAATTATATCATAATGCATTTTCAAGCCACGCCATCTTAGCAACATGTTGAATATCTTTACAGTGTTTTCCGTATTTAAATGCTTAGGTTCTTAATATTATTGCAGTTGAACATTTAATCAACGTGTTAAACCTATGGTTCGAATATCATAAATAATGTTAATGGGTGAGAAAGCCATAAATAAAGTTACCGTTGATTAGGATGTGAGTTAAGCCTAATTTTATTATTAAATATTCAACCGCTTCAGATTAACTTATTTATATTTTTACTTACATTTAGACCGATAATGAGAAATTCTCCAGTAGAAAAAGAAAATTTAATATAAAATTCAGCATTTAATAACTTCTTCTCTTTATTAAATCTTTCCATTTTCTGCACCCAAATTGTGGAATTAGTGAGTCACAAGTGAGATTACACTGCTTATAACTGAAAAGAATTTCAAACTTGATAAGGTTTTCTAGTATTTGACTTGAAATTATTTATTGTTTGATGACATCTGAGCCCAAATATATTATGTATTAGCCGCCTTTGGCCAACAGCTGGTTCATCAAGATTAATGCTATCTAAAATTTTCAATTAAATGTTTATGTACCTTGCTCTCTTGATAACATCTTCAGCAAAATATATTTAAACAAATTTCGACAGCCATGCAACTCATATTATTATAGAAACTTTACGATAATTTGTTCATTGTACTATGTATCTCTAATTTGCAATCAGCTATCTTGGAATTATGTGGCAAATATCGTACTTTATATTTATTCCATAAAATTACGCTTCCATTTAAACACTTGCTGAACATCACACTTTCCTCGGGTTAGTTTGCAATAAGAGTTAATTTAATCATTCAGTTTGAGTTTTTGTTAAGGTGACGACAACGCACTGATACACTCTTGGGTATCGTGGGCTCTTGCAGGTTAAATTTTACTTTCATTTTATACGAAATAAATTGCTGGAAAATATGATTATAATATTTTTTTTAAATTCATTAAAAATAGTAAATTAATTTATAATTTAAAACAGTGGCATCAATGAAAAAATAATTTTTGATCTTTAATATAATTTAAAAAAATTTGTGCTGTAATAATTTTGGAAGTTATAGCGGAAAACTACCAAAATTCAGCTTAATTTTTAATTAATTAAAATTCTAATTAAAAATTCAAAAAATCGCACCCATGTGCACATTCCGGACCACCTAGGTACACATGTCAAATTATGCTGTACAGGCCAAACCGTTTGCTCTAGTGCAAACGGTTTGGCCTGTAGAACGCTAACACACACACACACTGAACTTTATTATAAGTATATATATTAAATTCAGGAAATTGGACTTTCTACTTCCTCCTTTTCAAGACGATTAATTTGAAATAAAAATACTTTCATCTGAAGAATTACAATTCTTTCTATTATTTGGAAACAAATAATAAAAAGAACAAAAATAAGTGGACAAAATGAACAATATTTTTAATATCATAATAAATCCTAGTACGTGTTATAAAATTATTGCTGGTATATAATAATCATATTTCATATAGAATATTTCAAAATAATTTATCAATCTGAAATTATTTAATCGGTCTCAATATCTAAAAATTTCAACTTTATAAAGCCTTACTACTTTATCTTTCACCGGCATTAATTGCATTTACGATCTGCTTTGAAATAATACGCTATCTTTGTTTAGTGTGGATTCCGAAATTTTGAACCATGATCAGATGAAGACAATAATTAAGTCGACATCGTCTCCCCTAGAAACTTCAGTGGCACAAGGATATTTGACCCCGACGCATTTAGCCTACTGCAGGACCGATTTACACTTCGGTTTATCAATAAAATCAGGTTACGATCATAGCATTGAATCTGAGATTTTGCTTGAAGACCATTTGACTATAGTGTTATCTTAGCCTTCATTCACATATCAGCAATGAAAAATAAAAAATTATCTAATGACAAAGTAAAACTTTATAACTTTAAACGAGAAATTCTCGTATGTATATATAAAATTATTTATTTCATGCATTTCGGAAACGGCTCTAACGATTTGGATCAAATTTTATATTTAGATAAGGTTTTAGTTTTTATCTATTTAGGTGAATTTCTTGAAAACACGCGATTTTACATAAACAAACAAACAAAAAACAGACACATTATTTTATAACTGACTATTAGAATATATATATTGATCTTCCGCTTCGAAGTGTGGGCATTGCAATATAGAGGCCAGAACAACTTAAATGACGCATGTATTGCGGGTCCTCTGTTCGAGTCGCGTTTTTTGCGTTATCTTTTTAGTTATTTATTTATATTTAATATTTTTGCTTTTCAAGTTTACCTATATAATTGCCTTTCCTTAAAAAACGGGATTTTACGCACACACACACAAAACCTTTTTTATAACTAACTATAAGAGTCTTTTTCTTTCTGCTCTCATGCTGACCAAGTCATATAGCGTTCATTTTATAGGACCTTATTTCCCCACGTAAAACTGAGTGTCAGTTCAAAAATATAAGTAATGATAGATAAACTGTAAAATGAATTCTGTAATATAACAGATTGTTTCGAAAAACATGTTAAACTAAGTGCATTTATGATTTTTTTTTTTATTTAAATGACCAGTTCATGCGCAGGTAAGATTGAAACATATTCAAATGTAATCAGTATGTGATTCGCATCGAAATATTTTCTCTGAAAAAATAAGATTTTACAGAAAAAAACCCTGTTGAGCGAAGTTTAGCTTTCCAGACATATTTATACATAACAATGAAAATAATTATGCTGAATATGAAAATTAATTTAAGAATGAATATGAAAATTACTTTGCATAATGAGCAAATTATGTTCATTCTGCAAACGCAGATGACAAATTTTGTGTGATGTAAATTAATTTTTTTAAAAATTAATTGTGTATAGAAAATTAAATTAAATTAATTGATTATCGTTATATATATTTTTAATTTAGCATAAATACATCTACGAGTTACGTTATTTCTTTAGTTCTAGAATGGTGAAATAAATCTGCAAAATAAACAAATTATGATTTTTCACTAAATTAAAAAATGTCGATTTAAAATATTTTTCCAAACTTTATCGGCACATTCCATTGGGTTTTTTCTTTTCATCAAGATGCGATAACATCTTTCGAGGACATTTTCATCAGAAGAAAAAAAATGTTTAACATTAAATTTTTAAAAAACCTAACTAGTACTGATATAAGAGAGGAAAAAATAAACGAAATCAAGAACACTCTCTACTATGAGCTCTTCTTTTAACGTAGAAAATTCTAAGAGCGAAAATTAGATTTCAAGAAGAATTTTCTCAATAATAAAGTAAGATGAATTGTTTTAATTACATCCATGGAATAGACTGTTGAAGAATTTACGGCTCGTTAAAAAAAAAAAAAAAAAATTGAGAAGTACATCTCTTCTCCACAACATAGCAAAGACGATAATTCTTTACAGCTTTTAATTCTAAACGAACGTTCCAGCTTATCTTTTCGTTCAAGTTCTTCGCGCTCTCCATTCTTTTTAGTTCTTCACTCTAATTACTTTCGGAAAAACACTCTACAAGATGAAAAAGATCAAATTGACTTAAGCGAGTTAATCGAAACTTGTCCTCGGCGTTTGTTCCACAGTATAAGAAAACAAGGCGAAGAGCCTTATTCGAAATGCACACGGATTTTTTTTATCATCGTGGAATGGCAACGCTCCATTAAGCAGACGACAAGGGTCCAATAAACCGAAACGAATAAACGACGGATTTCCGAAGCAGCGCGAAATCAAGCACATGGACGACATTAGCGACCAATCAACTTTCTTCTTTTCGGAACATCGAACATTTCAGCATTGGGGGAGTGTTTTTTTTTTTTATTTATTTCTTTTTTGAATCGTTCCGACGGCTGGCCAAAGTAAAAAAAATATTCTTGAAGAAAATCGTTTTATCGCTTACGGTATTGTTTTGCGCGCAGTAATGACGGGTGGCAACGGAATTTTTGGATGAAGTTATCCAGGGACTTATTCGAGACTTTGGCAAAATGGTTCGTAATGATCCAAAAGAAATTTATAAATCGCCAGGGTCGACATATTACGATTGATTTGTTTTTCTCGCTAGACCACTTGCTCTTCTCGAAATTTAAGTAAAGTTTACAGAAATGTTTCTTCCAGGTGTAATGAAGCTTCTTATCCAATAAAATGTCGCATCACTATGATATCTCTTACATCTTTATGTCTTGTATGAATACAGAAAAAAGATCATGGAAGTTCCAAATACAGAGACAATAAGGACGTTTGGTAGTGAGAAACTCCAAGAGATTTCATTTAGAGTTGTTATACATATATCCAATAAAGATGGCATAAAAGGAAGCTATTTTTCAAGCAATTGAGCTAGAAAACATTCCGGCTAGCTTATCTCATTATTAAAGTTCGAAAGTATCTAATTATTTATGATATTCGCCCTTACTGTAGCGAGGAAATACGTTCCAATATGTTCTAATGATCGTATAGAACGATCAAAGACATAACAGCTGACCATGATACAATTCTTATATCAGTCTTCAAATTAAATGTCGCATCACTATGATCTGTCTTCTATATTTACGCCTTATATGAAAAGAGAAAAAAGATTATGGAAGTTCCAGAGATAGAGATAAATAAAATGGTTTGGTAGTGAGAAACAACAAAAGATTTCATTTAGAGTTGTTATGCATATATCCAATGCAGATGGCAAAAGAGGGGAGCTATTTTTCAAGCAATTGAGCCAGTACACATTCCGGCTAATTTATCTCATCATCAACAGACTAAATTATCTAATTATTAACGACATTCGTGTAACAAAGAAATACCTTTGCATACAATGCATATGCTCTAATGATCAGATAGAGTTATCAAAGACGTAACAGAAGATCATTTTGAAATTCTTATATCGATCTTCAGATAAAATGTCCTTAATTCTTTAAGTAAGATATACCATCAGGTGCAAATTTTTATAGCAAAATAACTAAAAAGTGTATGCATGCAGTTTCACACTTAAATGACAGATGTTAAATATTTTTATTCAATTATATTAATGTAAAACTATAAATTACGTTCAATTCCAAAAATCGATGCCGGAAGAGGAGAATATTAACCTTCCATGATCGAAATAAAAATTCTATTTGACAAAATATTCTCTTGAATAGATAGCAATAAAATAGTTTCTTGAAATTTTAAATATGAATGTGACATTTCTATATCATATAAGGATTCATCTATACAATAATTGGTATGACAGTGTCAAGAGGTTGGGAATCAAGTTCCAATTCCATCCACATCAATTGTGCTCACCTCATTTGACTCACAAAAGAGAAGTAAGTTGGTGACATTGCTTTTTAATTCAAGATATATACAGAAGACCAGAGATTCCAGAACATTTAAACACTACGACCCCCTTTTTATATATCGGATCTATAGCAGTCCATTTTAACATCAACGACGCACTGAATGTTTTTTCAAAAATGAACAGCGCATGTTCTTTCCGAAATAGTTTTTGCGAGCCAGAAAGGAATTTGTGAAGAGAAAAAATAAGATTTATTATTAAATATAATTTGATAAAAACATTTCTAATATATTGTTTCATTCAAATTTTAAGCCTATATCCCAGTTTTGTAAATTGTGGAATCAAATTTTTTATATATATAATGATATTTTTAAATATAATTTGAATCTTAATTAATTTCCTAATTTTTGTCTTAAATTAGATCATGTTGGCATTCATAATATTAATTTCGAAACTCTACAGATAAGAATATCTTCATTAAGTTCTCGCTAGTTCTCTAAGGTAGGGTGTTTGATGCATCCAAAACTGTGAGTTCCAATTTACCAGCCGTCACTAATTTCAGTCTAAAAGGTTTTCTTATTTTCTGACCCAATCCTACTTTTTATTTAATTATTTCTACACGCGCTCTAGAAAATTGACAACTACTCATTTTCTCAGGCTTTTAGCGACAGAATAAAATTCCCTATCACTTACACATACCTTTCGTAGATGCATAAGATTCCCTTTTCTAAGTCAACACGTGTGAAAGAAATCTCTATCAAAATCTCATAGTAAAATAACCGAAGGAAAAAAATTTAGGACACTTTTCTCTTACATCGCGATGTAAACAACTTCTATTTGATCATCGCTTCGTTCTTCTACAAATTATGGTTCCCGTTGTGGAATAAATCGAAGATAAAATTTCAAATGTTTTTTTTTTGTTGTTGTTGTTGTTTTAATTTTCGGTCACTCAACTGCTAAATTCTGTTTTACATATATTCATCTTCTTGAGACGCAGCAAAAATTGATTGGCGACTTCTGGTAAGTCGGACCCATAGTTTTGGATGTATTAAATATCCAGCTTCAGAGGATTAGAGAGAGCTAAATGAAGATATTCTTATTTATAGAGTTCGCAATTAATATTATGAAGGGCAATGCATTTAAATGACAGAATGGTTTCCCAAGAGTGCCTATTTCAAAATTTATGATTAAATTGCCCCGTTATATCCACATTTAAGTATAGTTAAACGCATGTTATGATTTAAGTGGTCACTAATCAACACACGAGAAATCAGTGACTGAAAAATTTAAATGACAAGGCTATTATTTTCCAACAGCTCAGTGATTTCTTCTTTAACAGTAACCATCCATAACACCAAAATAATCCTGAGATAATTTAGTCCATTTATAACCTACCATTACTCATCAAATTCAGCAGAGTCTGTCAGTGTAGTATTTTGTAATGAATGGAACATTATTTGATTTCCAGATTAAAAAAAAAGAAAGAAAATCACTTACACGAGTTCTGGTATTCAAAAATCATAACTTGGAACGTTGAGCATTCCGTTTTCTAGTTCTGGAATTGAGTTTTAGCATAATGGAATACGAAAAAATATCTATTCTTTCATTAGTTATAATTTATTTTGCCTAATGTGTATGAATACTTTTATCGCTTATTGTGACCACCAGGGGGTCACATAACGCATTCGTGAATGCATCACCGCACTCGATGAAATTTAGAACACGTGCGTAAAATAAAAGAGTGGATGCCCTTGTCTTTTTCCTTTGACGTGAGGATTTCAATTAAGTAATGACGATAAATGGAGTTTGGAAGCATAAAAATTCATTAATGGAAGTGCCGCTGGTTATTTAAAGTGAATTCCAAATTTAAAATGATATTGATCTAATTTAGTGATGGATTTTTTTTTCTCACTAATTTGAAATAGAATGTAGTGTTGATGAAAATAATGTTAAATACATTGAAAAAGGAAAAATTCTTTATAAGGAGTTTTAAAAATAAGGTGGATTTTGAAAAATAAATTTCAAATTTCAAATAAAATTAATACTGAATTACAGTTGTGATATATTTTTTACTTACTAAATGCATAGCGAATAATAATAATTCCTATACAGAGTATAAGATTATCTCTATTAAATTTTATTGCGCTAATTATAAATTATTAACTAAGTATGATATCAAAATCTTTGTTATTAATTTCTTTCTATTGTTATTAAATAACTCTTAAGTTTGGTAATAGTCTTGATTGGTTGGTTTGGTATTACTTACATTAACACCTTGTTTTAAAGCAACACTAGGGCTATTTTGGGATGGACCTCGTAATTTGAACCGCGGTCAGATGAAGAGGATGACACTTGAGCTGGCATCCCGCCGCTCTCCAAACTACACCAGCGGGAGGACGTTTGGTCCCGACGAATTTCACATGCACCAGACCCGCTTACACGATGTTCACGAGGTGGAATCGGATCTCGAACCTAAAATCCTCTGGTTCCGAAGCCAAGACCTTGTGGCGAATTGAATTGAGCGAAGATAGAACCTGGGACCTTGTGTTCGCAGCCGAGTAACTTGACCACAATACAAAAGCAATTGCTCGTGTAGCGTAGCTGTTAACTGGCTTATAAGCTTTCACTACAGATTCTCCCTCCAGTGAGTCGAAGGTCAGATGAACGATATGGATGTTGAGTGGTAATGTATTGGCTGTTGATTCTAATGCGCCTGTACCGATTTGAGTAGCGCAAAGCGTTATGGCGAGTGTGTGTGGGTGAGTGGTTGTTGTTGCTGATGCTGTTGTACCAAGTGAGTCTGACGACTTTGTGTTGCTGCGTCATGTGAGTCTGACTACTTTGGGTTGCTGTGGGTAGATGGCGCCAAGACAGCTGTACGAAGGTTGAAGGTTGAAGGTTCATCGTCCGGGTCACCAATGTGGCGAATTGAATTGAGCGAGGATAGAACTTGGGACCTTGTGGTTCGCAGCCGAGTTACATGACCACAATACAAAAGCAATTGCTCGTGTAGCGTAACTGTTAACTGGCTTATAAGCTTTCGCCACAACCTTATCGCCAGGAAAACTCGGCCCTGGTAAAAATCTTGAAAAAATGGGCTTGATAAGAAAAAAATCTTGTAATAAAAATAATAATAACAAATAATGCACATCATTGAAAAATATTCTTGTTAAAATTCTTGTTAAACTCAGCACAAATGAACATCCAGACATTGATAAAAATTTATTGAATTTCTTCTCAGTCTTAATCAATTACATCAGCTTTTATTGGTAACAAATTTAGAATCACAATGAAAGTTAGCTTGTTATCACAAGTTAATTTACAATACTGCCGCACAAATCAGAATGACTAGAAGTCGCTGTGACTCAATTGGCAGAGCATCTTATTTCTGATTGGTTGGTCGATGGTTCAATCCCAATCACGATGTTTTATCCAAAGACTGGAATTCTCTTTTTTTAAATGTCATCCATTGTTTATCTAAGATCTGGCAGATTCCATATCTTTCTTAAATTTTCAAATTGGATTGTTCTCGAACATTCTATACATATATAAAAGCTGAGCCCCATTAGTGGTGGGTAAGTTTTCATTCTTTTGCTGTTGTGAGTTGCTCCGTTATAATAACTCTAATTGTTTGTTTTAACTAACTCTTTATCTTCGTGACAATAGTGTTATGATATCTTCATCATTTATAGGATCTTCAGAGTACCGATCAGCTCCATCGTCTTGTTCTAATTTGATTATAAATGTGTTCAAATAAAAGCAATTTAACCAAAAAACTTAGATGACAAGATTTTAAGAATCCCAGCGTTTCTTAAACACAAAAAGTGTATCAGCAGGCCCACCAAAAGGGCGATATCACATTTTGTTGTTTCGGTTGAAAAATTTCTATCGGAAATGAACATTTTCTACCATTACGAAAGTGTATGTAACGACGCGAAAAATGTCTTAAAAATGATTGTTCAAGAAATGAAAAGTTGAGGTACACATCAGAAAGGTAAACTTAACTTTCGATCGAAAATGTTTAACTCCAATCATGGGCGCTTAAGGTCGTTTTTTGCTGTCGTTCAACACTGATTAGATCTCATATGGCTGTAACGGATGAGAGAATGTAGCTTTATTTTATTACCTTCTTCCCGTTTTCTTTTAGCTGTAACAAAATACACAAACTTTTTTTCAGTTCTTTCTTATCCTTCGGAGCGTGTAAGTAAGAAAGAAGTTCCGGTCTCTAACAAGAGAACCGTGACCACACACTCCACAGGGGACAACACCCAGTTTTTTTTGTCCTTTCTTTTTTTCTGTCTGCTTATTCTGTATTTAACCTTCACAATCTTGATCACTTCTTTCTTCCCCTTATTTTTTAGCAGATTTCTTCAGTTGTAAGAATAGTTGTGGGAGACAATTGCAAGATAATTGTCAAACTTCTGAAATTGGATATATGTAGATAATGATGGGTCAAGTAAATAATGAGATTCAGTTTCATAGTAATGAATCCCGAAATCTTAGATTTGTAATTGGCACATAGTGTTTTTTTTTCTGCAAACAACGATTTGATAAAAACACTGAAGGAGAATTTGTAGAATTCTAATACATTAATACTTGTACATCATAGTTTTCACTGCAAGAGAAGTTACTCCTCTAACTATTCTCCTCTTGCATTTTCAATATAGAAATAATAAAAAAATGGGTACTTTTCCGTTAACCGGGCGCAAATGTCGACAATTGTGAACCAAATGCAAATTTGGCGATTTTTCACTTGCACCCGGCTAACAAATTGTGAATCAAATGCGAATTTGGCGGAATTTTACATTATTTGGCGATTTTTCACTTGCGCCCGGTTAACGGAAAAGTGCCAAAAAATGTGTATTATATGATGAAATGTTTCCAACATTGAGTGATGTTGAAATTTGAGCAATGAGGTATCGGCTAAGAGTTAATGCTCATAACTGAAACTATGTCATATAACTACCAAATCCATCTCAAAGTAGCCTAAGTAGAGCTTTAAACCTCAAGAAGTTCTGAAAAATTGCTAAAATAAAATGTTTTGGCAAGAAGAAATCATCCCTCCATAATTAATAAAGAAATTAAGTTTTCTACTTTCTCGCATATGAAGTAAACAAAAAATAAATCAAACACGGTATTTTGATGAATCGCTACGTTTCAGACCTCCCTGAGTTTAAAAAACTCAATTTTGGCATTATTTTTTCTGTAAACAAAATAACTCTAAAACACTTTGAGCTAGAAGGATAAAATTTGGTATATGGGTTTTAGACCAAATTTGTAGATTTCTGTCAACTTCTGAATCAAAACCATTCAAAGGAAGTACGATTATAGTTAACGAATATAAGTAAGTTCTATAATCATAAAACACAAAGAGTTAATTCGATAAATTTTAATATACAGGTTTTGGGTCTAAAATGAAGAT
Organism: Argiope bruennichi; assembly: GCF_947563725.1. Classification (NCBI taxonomy): domain Eukaryota; kingdom Metazoa; phylum Arthropoda; class Arachnida; order Araneae; family Araneidae; genus Argiope; species Argiope bruennichi. The sequence continues at coordinate 102,983,922 of NC_079151.1, read as the reverse complement.
TACTATGAAATTTTGAACCAACCTTTTAAGAGAGTTGATTGTGTGTCGGTCTATAGTTTCACATGCAGTATACGTACCAACCTTAATCAATGAAATTCAAAATGTGAAATCTTCTAATTGCAATTGTATTCATCGTCGAATTTTTGTTTTAATCGGTTGGTAAATAAGGCCGCCGAAGTACATATTCGCTCGATAGATTCATTAAAAGTAATACTAGATTCACGCCAAAGCTCGATATTCTGTAACAATTATTCGCCAAAGTGATGCAATGCATTCGTGGCCTTACTCAAGTTTCTATAATTTTATACAAGGGAAGAGAAGATCTTTATTGAAGAGTATATGAGAAAATTTCGGAGAAACAACTTCTTCTGATTTGAAAGGCGTTCTCTGTATTTCTGAACCGCATTACAATATACTTTTTGTTCAGAATTCTACGGTAAAAAAGCTCCGTCAATTCTTTCAGCCCTAATGGGCATATATATCTAGGAGTTGCGACTTCATTCGTTATTGGATAAATAAATTATTTGGAATATCGCAGAACAAATCATCGGATTAAAAGTTTAATAATGCAAGAGTCTGGTCGCTAGGATAAATACTGACTGGATATTGTCGAATTTATTAGTCTGCAAACAGTTAATATAAGAAAATCTTTCATTTTCTAAATTTTCTGAAATTTCCTTATTTTATGTATAATTTGTACAGAATTATTTAAAACTTATAGGGGGAAAATTTCAACAATTATAAAATCACCAAGAAATCCCCTCCCCCTAAATATTGATAAATATTGCTGCGCTTTAAATTTAAATAATTATTTTTCAGAATTATTTACCTTTAATTTTGTTTGGTAGCTAGAAGTAATCTAAAACTGAATAAATTAAAATAAAGAAATTAGTTGGTCGCCCTTACACTAAAATTATAGATTTACATCAAAATTTGTCATGCCCCTAAACGTAAGTTCTTTCCCTAAATAAATATTCGATTTTCGAAAGTGCGCATATTTACAGACATTTTACGTTAATATCCTTGTTTTTACATGCATATTGCCATTCTAGTGGAAAGAAAAGTCTTTTTACTATCGCATTTATTTATAATCGTCTGTTAATCATATTGCCATTCACGAGGAATGAAAAACATTTTTATTATAATATTTATTTAGAATCTTTTGTTATACGGATTGCCATTCACACGAAATGAAAAATATTTTTACTACCGCATTTATTTACAATTCTCTGTTATTTATATCTAAGGGAAATAATACATGCATTTTTAGTTATTTCACTTACTTAATTGTGTATTGTCAATATCACAAGTGAAATGAATTTTATCGTTGTTAAAAGGAAATTAAATATTTAATTAAGGATTTGGCTTTAAATTAATATGCTCTAAGTACAGCAATAACTATTTCTTTTCATTTTTCTTATTACAAACTTTTATTGTCATGTAATTTCTCTGTAACATGGATTCAGATTGTGATGTACAGTTTTTTCCTTTTATTAGCATTTAGTATAATTGTACTATTTTGAACTCTTAATTATGATAAAATGTAGTTAAAAAAGACTCGACTCTATAAAATTCAAAAATTTAAGCTTTTGATGTCATTTTATGTAACAATATGAGAATAAATAAAATAAAACAATTCTTATTTATTTATTTACATTTGTGACTGTATTAAACAGATGTATGAAAATTTTGTTTTATTATCATTGGTTAGGTACATAATCAAAAATTTGATCTAGTAAATAATCATATTATCGTAATTAAATTTCTGCAGAGTATGTAAGATAGGATGGGCAGTATTTTTTAATTAATACTGATATACAGTTTATGATACAAAAGTAATACGTAAGATTATGGAGTTAAACATTTACAAATCAAATCCATCTTTAAAAAGTAATAATTTTAAATGAAAATGTGATAAAATATTTTATACAAATTAAGATATTTATACATATAAAATTGAAGAAAATGTTTGTGCTACTTTTTGAATTCTTCTAAAATATGTAACCGAGTTTCATATTCACTTTTAATAATTTTATTAAAACTGTTTATTTTCAAAATTCAAATCGTCTTCTGAAGTAAAACAAGAAGAATTTTTTGATAAGCAAAATGAAAAAATCAAATAAAAGAAAAAAAATTAGCATTATGATTTACAAAATATACCTGGATATTTTGAATTAATATGAGGTTAATACTTCATGTCACTTTTGCCACAAATATGAAAAACGCATATGCTAAGAATTTAAATAAATATACACAGCTATGAATTTAATGTCGTGTCTTCATAAAATTCATAAAATGTAGCGACTCTTTTAAAAAATATTTTATATCCGATGGTTTTATCCTTTAATATTACCATGAAAATTTAAAAGCTATGCAGGACGGTTATAAAAATAAAGTCGAATAGAAATTAGAAGTTTTCCGCTTAGATTCAGGAATAAAGTATTTCGCATTTAAATACTTCACTAAGGCCATAAACATTGCTTATGTAAAATACATTTAAATGACAGAAGTTGAAATGTTATTTTATATTCAAGCTGAGTAAAATGAAAATCGTTTGCTTAAAAGTATCATCAAATTCAGTGGTTTTATGCGAAAAACAAATAAAAAAGCATAATTTTTAGAAGCACGATAGCTTCTGCAAGTCATTCGAATAAACCAATAGCGAAGATCGGATTTTGAGAATTCAACTTCCTTGCAAAACGGAATACAATATACAACCACTCAGAAAAATTGTTTCCTCTTTTTTTTCTGGGCGACCTTCGATTTTCAGAAGATACCCCATGGTCCATCTTGAATAAATATTCGACTTTCTTTAAGAGAACATGCATTTTTCACAAGCTTCCCTCGAGGAAATAGAAGAAAAAGAAAAGGAAAATAAAAGTATAACCACCACACGACTTGGACTTTCAACCACCGTCCGTTCATGAATGAATGCAACATGGACAGTCGAATTTCACTCAAAAACTTCGGAGCTGCCTTTTTGTTTTATTTTTTATTGCATTTTTTTTTCAAGCTTTGTGGTCACTCCTATGGTCATCTGGTTGAATTCTCTGGTCATTACCAATCCCCTTCCAGTTCTATATCGTCTGCCAGCAAATCACGCCATAACATGGAAAAGCCTTATGAGATAGAGAACAGCTTTTGAAAAACGGAACGCATTCCTTGTGTGCGGTGAGTTCTAAAACATCTAATGGCCGTCTGTCACGCAATGGGAGTTTGAAGTGCGAAACGCAACTGTTGATTCACCTTTTGCAACTTCGGGAAACACTAGAATACGTTGCTTTCCTCCGAAGGAAAAAGAGAAATAATCGATGTTCTCAAGTATGCAATTCGAAAATGCTTACATTATCAGAAGTTTTAGAAAACAGTAGAATTTTGCATCATTTTTGCGAAAGAAATTAAATCAAAATTTTGTTAACTAAAGTTGAACATTTTAACTATTTTTTTCTTCTATTTTAACATTTTATGCAACATTACATATTTTGAATTTTAAGATTAAATGCCAAGATCTGGGAAGTAAAATATTCTTGGGTAACCAAATAATTTTTAAATATTTAGTGTTAAAAGTGTATTTAGTGTAGTGTTAATTAAATTGAGGAAAGCTAAATGTTTATTTTAAATTTACCACATTAAATGTCATGATGTGGGAAGTTAAATATTCTTGGGTACTAAATAATTTTTAAATATTTAACGTTATGAATTAAATTGAGGAAAGCTAAATGTTTATTTTAAATTTACCACATTAAATGTCATGATGTGGGAAGTTAAATATTCTTGGGTACTAAATAATTTTTAAATATTTAATGTTATGAATTAAATTGAGGAAAGCTAAATGTTTATTTTAAATTTACAACATTAAATGCCAAGATCTGGGAAATAAAATATTCTTGGATATCAAATAATTTTTAAATATTTAGTGTTAAATTGAGGAAAGCTGAGTGTTTATTTTCTTTACCAGATTAAACGCCATGATGTGGGAAGTAAAATATTCTTGAATACCAAAAATATTTAATGTTAAGAATTAAATTGGGGAAAGCTAAATGTTTATGCTCTTTATCCGAAATATAAATAAAATTATCAGAAAGAATGTATATGTTTACATAAAAATTCTTTTATTAATTATTGCGAAATAATAAAAGAAGGAAAAATTAATAAAACAGAAACATTATTTTATTAATATCTAAGAAATAAAAATTAAAAGAAATAATATTGAAATAAAGAAATAAAAATATTATTGTCATTTAAATATTTTTTGTTTCTTATACAAATATAAATTAATTGAATGTATTTGAATATAAATTTTGCTTGCAAATATTATGAAACATGGAAAAGATTTTAATAAATGTATCAGGATAATTAACAAAAACTTATTAAACTTTTATTATTTTTTATTAGTTAAAAAATATTTAAATTATGCATATGCAGTATAGTTTAGAAATCAACATAATGACGCTTATGATTTATTTTATAAAATAAATGTTAAATAGTAAAAATGTTGCAAAAAGCTAAACATCAGAGATACTAGTATATAAATAAGATTTATTAGATCCTTACTTGAATTGATTTTTCAAGCAAGCAGGAATTCTCAATACTTAGTATTAATGTTTCTTAAAAACTGATTCAAAGTTTTGCTTTAAATAGTCGGTAGAAATTTGAATTTTCTGTGGCGTTCTTTTCATCATCCTAAACGGCTTCCTTCTTATTCCACATTGTAAACATATAATTTAGTTGGTGCTAAAAATCTTAATTACATTTTGGATACTTCGCCAAAAATTAATTAATAGTTATTGAAAAAATTAACTCTCAGCTATTTAAAAATAATTACTTTTTCAAAATCATATTTCTTTCAGAAAATTAAAAGATGTTAAAAATTCTTTGGCGCAACAAGTTTTCTCATTTTAATAAGAAATAATGTTGCAGATAATTGAAAAGCTTAGCGTATTATTTTGTAAATGCGTAGCCGAGAAGAAGAAACTATTGAAATTTTAATTTCGATTTATTTTACCACGAAAGTCATAATTTGTACAGAGAAAAAACGATAAGAGATGCGTCAATCTACATCGCGACACAGGAGAAAAATAGAAATTTTTATCTTCAGTGATTTTATAATTAGATTCTGATAGGGATTTCTTTGATACGTGTGGGAATCAGGTATCTTTAAAAGAAACTCGTAAACATCCTCCGGACGAAGAATTTTTATCCCTTCCTTTGGAGAGAGAGAAATGTTGAAGTCATCAATTTTCTAGAGCGGGTGTTAAAAGTAATTAAATAAAAAGTATTGATTGGATCAAGAAATAAGAGAACATTTTAGTATGAAGTTAATATCGGCTAAATTAAGATTAAAATTGCGAAATTAATTACGATTTAAACAATATTTTAAAAATATCATTTCACACACACACCTTAAAAGTAAACCTGCAGATGGTAAGAAGATTTCGTGTATATTTTGTATAATAATATTTTATATAAAATAATCTTTCACATTCAAAATATCATATGTATATTAAAAGAAAAAGCTGTACTACGATATTAACGAATACTTATAGTACATATATGTTTACTTTGTCTTATGAGGCATTTACACTGGACACTTTGATATGGGATAAATTTTACCTTTGCAATAAAATAAAAATTTTACCTTTGCTATATAAATTATGTTAATTAACAGTGAATTATGAGCAAATTTTTAAAGAATGTTTAGTTATTATCATTTAAATAAAGCATGAACATAATTTCGTTCCTTGGAATGTATTAGTCGTGGAAAGTTACTTCTTCTATGTAGATAGTTATCACTTTGCTGTATAATTATAACTGTCAGCCCTGGAAGGCAAAGATTTATCATCAGTGGCGGATTAAGGTTTTCACAGCTCTAAGCAACTAAACATTGGACATTATGAAGCTTCAATCCTCGGAAGATAGTCAATTTAGTTTCGCATTCCATCACATTCTTAAGATGCTAATAATTTTTTTTGGTTTGTAATTTTTTTATTAATTTGTTGAAGATGCATTTATATTACCCTCCAGGTAAACTTTAATCCATGTTCGTACGTAATATTATTGAAGCAGATTTTTATAAATATTCTAATAACTAAGTGAACGTAAAAATATAAGAATCCTGTTCAGTTATACTTGATAAAGTTATATAAAGAATATTACAATTAAAATTACTATATAAAGGGTATTAAAGGTAATGATCGTACTATATTATCATTCACAGAATTTGAATTATTTTAATAGATTATTTATTTGGTAATCAAAAATTGTTTTTTTAAAATCTATTTAAAATCTATTTTAATCTATTGAAATTTGCTGCCCTCTCACAGCCTAGAGGCCCTAGACAGCTGCCTCATCTACTTAGTTAGAGATCTGTCACTGATTATCATAAAACTTAAATCGTAAAATAAGTCTTATTAAAGTGCTAATTAATGAGATTGTGGATGTTATGAATGTTCACAGTCTAGAATATCGTATTTTCACTAAATTAATCTTGATTTCTTTGTATTGAAGTCTCCATACCAGAATTAAGGATATAAGTTAACTAGCTACTTTTGGCGACTAGCTAGTTCATTTGGAATATTATTTGTGCTTTCTTTCTATTAAATGTCTCATTTATTTTTTTAATAGCACCGAATCCCTTCAGAAGTATTTTTAAACATCCTCCTGAGAGAAGCATTAAATATCCTTACACCTGTTTTAACCGTTGTGTGTATGAACCATCCTAATAGAGTCAAGTTTCATAATATCATAGTGTTATTACAAAAGTAATCACCCAGTTCATCTATCTTCTAACTTTCGCGGCATTGTACCTTCAAATTTTTAACTTATGCCATGTAAATTATGCAAATATTTAGAATTCTTCTTCCTTAATTTTCAATAATGAAAAAAGTGAATGCGATAGAATAGCTAATTAAACAGCCAATAACGGTTTAGATTTCCGCCTAACATTAGAATCTGTTTTTGAAATTTAGGCAAAAAAATTCTTTAAAAAATTTCCAATATTTAGAAAAAAATTGCACGAATATTGATATTATTAAAAAGATCTTTTAAAATTAATTTTAGGATGACGCAAACATTTATATTTGTGCTGTAATATGTCCAGATGTCATTGCGGGGAAACGTTAAAATTTGGCTTATTGCAACATCTGATGCAAATGAAACTCATTTGCAAACATAGTTTTGTATTAAGAAATTTTTTATATATATAAGATAACTAAAAATTGAATAGTAGTAATCATATAAGTGCAGATGATATAATATAGTAAATTTAAACAGATACAGTTCTTCTATATTGTTATCAGCTTCTGTAACTCATCTGCAGCAATGTGGAAGTCATAGATTATCTGAATCATCAAGAACTCTGTTGATGATAAGGATGAAAGAATTTATCGCTTTAAGAATGCATGGAATACTTCGATAAACCATGATTGATTGATGTTCTCATTGATGTTAAAATTTGCTTCATCATCTTCCGTATTTAACCACATATGATTATGATAATAACCACATGTGATTATGATAATTTTACGTGATTCTACAAATGACTTTAACCTTTTGACATACGGATTTATATAATCTCCTAATTAAATGATACATCTTATTTCGGACATTTATTATTATTTACCTTATTATTATTATATTTATTATTATTACCTATAATAGAGTAGAGGACATCTGGGATAGTGAAGCCATTCCGGATGATTTTTGTGTTTTTAATTACGAAAAACTTTTACTTAATTTCAGATTTAAATGCTAAAAATTCAGTAATTCAATACATGTCATTATGTGGAATCGAACAAGAAAATCTTGGGAGATCCTCCTTCAGGCTTTCATTACCAAATTGTTCGAGATATTCTCAAAGGACGAGACCACTGTTTCCTTACGATTAATAGATCCGGTACAACATCAGGAAATCTGTGACCACAGCACTGGGAGCAAGCTATACATAATCATATAATCGATATTATAATATATGATAATACGTATGCGTATATATGATAATGTGTAAATATGTGGAATACTATATATGTAATAAATTCAAGTGGATTAACTTATGATTGGCATAGATGGGACGTATTTTAGCGCTGTATAATATCAAGAATATATAATAGTCTTGAAATCACCCTGTGATACTAGGATGATCAATAATATGCGATAAATAAAACAATGAAAGTAATCTTGGTTATTAAAAAAAAAAAACAAGTGTGCATCACCTGTGAATAGCAGGAAAAAAGCCAGTGACAAGTTTCTCAAAAAGTACAGTATCAGTTGTATCTGTAGGCTTATGAATTGTCCTTATTCTTTCGTGATAGCAATTAACAATCGTACTTTAAAAGCATTATAGTAGTTGTAATGCACGGGACCAGAAGCCTATGAGCAATTGATGTGATTCTTGGAGATAAATAATTGCTCATAGGTCACGAAGCTTCGGGAACCCGTGAGATCGGTGAACTCGGAGCGAAAGGGGAGATAGATCAACTGCTTTCCATATTGAATAAAAATTAGCGATGGACAGATTTCTTGGACAGATTTTCTCTCTAAATAGAATGAGTACTGTGATGTGTATTATATATGTTTTTCATGCAGGTTTTAAAAACTAAAATATTTATTCTAAATTTACTGGTTGTGCGTATATTTTGCTTTCATTCCGTCATACGAATTTTTAGTAGTCAAGAATTTGTGTAAAACAGAGAAAAAAAATTTAAAGTAGAAGAAAGCGTTTAAATTCAAAATAATGTTATTTCTGCACTATGTATTAAATAAAACATATTTTTTCAAACAAAATTCTAATAGGATTATGTTTGAAAAAGGCTAATGCAATGTAATAAATTGTACAATCGTCTTCAAATACTATTTTTGAAGAATTTTTTTTTTAGTTCTTTTACGAATGCGTTTTATTAATGCATACATCTGGAAATTTATGCATTTACCAAAGTTTGATTTTGATAATTATAGATAATAACTTTCCTTTTCCTTTTTATTCTCTTGATCATTGAGGCTAATTTTATTTTAAGCTAGATTTTTGGTGTCAGGACAGGATTTTTGGTGTCAGGAGAACTTTTTAATATCACTGTTTGGCGTATACATGTAAAGATTTGGGTTTCAACTGTAGCATTTGTTTATAGACCATGTTTATTGACCATGAGTGAAAATGTGAAAGTGGCCATGCGGAGATTCGAGGTTCATAATGATGTTTTTAGGATTTAAATTTTGACTGAAAATATTTACAATATCAGGAAGAGGCAACGTAGAGTATTGTGGTCTCAGATATTTAATAATTTTTTCTTTTACATATTGACTGGGATCTCTGTTTAGCAAAAAATACCTGTCATTCGCTAATGTCATCAAGCCAAAGTCATTATAATACAAAAATAAAATTCTAGTAATCAAAGTAGCATTTGCAAATCGCGCTCACTAAAACTAGTTTTTTTTTTAGAAAAATTTATAAGTCTATATTGATTTATGATAAAGATTATGCTTGTTCTAATTTCAAGTTTCTTGTTCCAATTCAAGTTCCTTCTATAAGTTAGATATTACAAATAATGCGTGAGGTTAATATTATTTTTTTGGAACAAAAGAGACAATAAGGATTGTTATGAATTCATTTGCAGACTTGCTTATTAGGCCGAAGTATTATGTATTACGTTTTATTTTTTTATATTTTAGCGATGGTTTAAAGGATAAAAAGAACGAATGCCTCCTACAATTTCTTGGTACTTCCTATTATGATAAGTTTAGTACATAAAATAAAGAGAGAACTTCAAATAATACGTGATAATATCTTCAATGGCAATCAAAATATGGGTCGACTCCACGACCGTTTTTGTGAGGAAATTCGCCTTTTCATTCCAAGAAATATTTGAATGACTTGAAGAAATATGATATTTTGGTTCAGTTTTGCTCTAATAAGGATTTCCGATTATTCTATGAATAACTCCTCAGGATTTGATGATAAACTTTTTAAAATTTGAAGGACAGAAAACTGCTTGTTAGCAATTTTTTTTTCTAGAACTGAGAGGCCATTAATATCTTGATTTGATCTTAAACATCGATCATACAGTTGGAATTACTGAAATGAATTCGATTGCCGAAGAATTAAATAGAAATATGTTTTTAAATAATTCTAAATTAAAATTCCAATAATCTTAAAATTTAGATAACCAAAACTAAGCAATTTTCACGGAGCGTTGTGAATATTATTATGCATTTATAGAAAATATTTGAAAATATTTTTGACTGTTTTTATTTATTTATTGAAGACATATTTTTCTCCTAAAGATTTTAGTTATCTGTATTCAGGTGCATTTAGAAACCTTGATATAGGTATAGCAGGCACAGTAAAGTTTTAAAAAAATACTAAGAAATGAGAGAAATTGGAACAAATAATGAAAGAAACTGTAGCAATTTTAAAAGTCAGAGATTGGAGTCAGATCAATAGAAACTATGTAACAAATTCTGTTCAAATAAGAAATACGTTAAAATACAATGGAAAAATAGCTTCAACATTGGCAAAGGTGCTCGAGCAGCAATAGATATAATTAAAAAGAAAATTATATTAATATTCAAATGGAAAAAAGAGAGTCTTATAAAATATGTATAAATTTAATATTGAGAAATTGATGAAAGAAATAGTTGTGCAGCTATGAAACTTATGTTACTAAAAAACAAAATTTCATAATTTTAAGACGGTGATTTTTTTTTTACAACGATTTGTTTAGAAATAATGGTGGAAAAACGCACAATTTTTCAATCCCCATTTCACCTTTACAGAGTTGTAGAAACTTTTCAATAGCGAAGTAAATCTTTCTAGGTGTTAAAGAACGTGCTTATTTAGCTTTATTTAAATCCATCAAGAGATTTGAAATTATGTAAGTCTCAAACATACAAATAAAACAATTGATAAAGTTGAAAAAAATAATAAAAAAATAATAAGAACGGAATAATTCCTTTCCCCGTAAAAAAGAAAGGACAGTTTGATAACACATATAGGAAAAGAAATATTTATATAAATTATGTTTTAAAATTATATTTAAAAATAATTATTTATAAAATTATATTTAAAAAAATTATACTTATAGTCCATTTTATATATTAATTTATTGTTTAATATAAAATTAAATCTCATTTATGAATAATTAATTTGTTTATTGAATCAGTCAAATTCCCAGTATGAAGTTCTCTAAAGCATAGAATTATTAAATAATTATATTTTCGTAATTTCTTTTTTCCGATCTTGATAAAACTTTCTAAAATTAAATTTAAAAAAATGATTAAAGACCTGTTTTGTAGCCTTAATACATGCGCCATTTTTTGTTATTGTTACTTTACCTGTAATGAATCTTCGCTGCATTTTACAACATAATCCTTACTAATGAAAAAAGTGAATTTGTGTGTATTAGCAGTTTTCCCTCATTATGATAAAAAGCGATTGCTTCCTATCATAAAAAAAAAAAAGAAATAATCCACATCTTCCGAGAAAATTAAAGGCACCTGTTCAAACAAACTTTGATCTTATCATAAGATGGATACATCAATAGGCAGACGATTTTATCCAAAATATCATACTTTTCCTAATTTCTATAAATTTCGCTAACAATAAGTAAACTTTACTTATTTGACGATGAGATTGAACGAAGTAGAAGTTTCTATTTTAATAAATATCGTCTTCTGTTGTATAAAACTAGGGTATTCAAGATGGCTAATCAAGCGAAAATAGTTGAGGCTTAATTTAATTTGGAACAAAATAAAACAAAAAAAAATTCAGGTCCGGAATATTTTCTTTGAAGGTATATAATCTTTTTTGCTATATATATATAATCCGCAAGAAATGGATAAGGAATTTTAATAAAAAGACTGATAATTTTTACTAATGAAATATTACACTTGAGATATTCAGAGGATATTAAGTTCCCCATCTAGCATTTTTGTATCGTAATTATTCTCTTTTGCGTCATACTGTTTTAGGAAAGGGCGGTAATCATTTTTTTTGCCTACTTGCTACTAATTAGTTCTCAGAATTATTTTTTTATTATTTCAGACTATGTTAATACAATAGTTGGAAATAAACAGAATTTCCATGAAGATATAAGAAGAATATTTATATTATAAGCATAAGCAGGGAATTATGATTTCAAAATTTGTCATATTTAAAGTTCATTAAATACATATTATTTTCTTCATCTAGATATGATGAATTGATATATGATGAATAGATATGATAAATTTAATTTTTTCTTCATCTCATTAAAAAAAAATTATGACATTTAAAAGTCTTATTCGTTTTGAATTTTGTTTACCTCGGTTCTGTACATTATTTGTCATCAAAATAATAAATTTTTCCATATTAACTAATTATTCATATTGTTAAAATTATTTTAGTCTATTAATATTGAATTGCTTTCATTGTTTCAAAAGAATGTTGTGGTTATATTTAAAAAGAAATTAAACCGAAAAATATGAATTTCACAACAAATAGAATATACTTTATTCATTTTTGTTGTTTAAAGTTATTTACATCTGTTATTATTGTTAAATAAAAAAATACATTCCAATTTTAAATTTTTAAAAAAGTCTTAAGTATATGGAAAAAGAATTTTAAAATCTGTTTTCTGTCTGGTTTTAATAATAAATGGAACTACTATAATCTATGAAAAAAATGCAGCAATGACTTTTATTAAGAACTAGTCGCCTTTAGCGACCAGCCGGTTCGTCAATCTTAATGTTAGTTTAAATTTTAATAATTAAATATTTTATGCAATTCCTGCTTTAATAGCTTCTTCATCAAAATATTTAAAAACTTCAAATTTTGATTGTCATATAATTCACTTATAATATTATAAAGGCCTTCAGCCATAACATAATATGTATCTCTCTTATTTTCTATTAGATCCCGTAGAATTTATGCTTTAAATTAAAGTGGAAATGACCTAACTGCAATAAATATAATAATATTTCTTTAAACTGAAAATAAGCATTGTTTTTAAATATGAATACTGAAAACAGAGTCGCTGAGTATTTGAACCTTATGGGCACTAAAGAATATCTTTCTTAATTTATATAATATCTCAAGAAGTTTTCAACAAACTTTTCTCAGATTCATCATGAACAGATCGATTCATTAACAATGTTTAGTTTTAAATGCATCAAACACTAAAAAAATATATAGAATCGTTTGAAATAATCTGTCGAAAACATATTAAGCCTTCAAAACCAATTCCGTATCCGTTGAAAATAGTTGTCAACAATCAGAACACAAAGCGCATGCGTGAATTTTCAACGCCAATTATGGTAACGCAAATGCTTGAATTTTCTACTCCAGTTGGGGTAACGCTATGCAGATTAGAAATCTTTAATTTCCTTTATCTGTTTTATTTTAATTCAAAAGTACTTCAGAATGAATCTCAAAGATCGATTAATTAACAATGTTTAATTTTAAATGCATCAAACATTAAGAAAATAAACAGAATCCTTTGAAATAATTGGCCGAAAATTTCTTAAGCCTATCCTCTTTACCGTGGGGGGGGGAAACGAAGCCTTACTCATTTGGCGGTGGAGAAATAAAAATATTTTTTGGCGGGAAAGTTAGTTTTTAATAAATAATTAAAATTCTAATTAAAAATTCAAAAAAAGGGACCCCAAGTGCACATTCCCAACCTCCAAGGTATGCATGCGCCAAATTTGGTGGCTGTAGGTCGAACGGTCTGGCCTGTAGAGCGCCAACACACACACACACGCACGCACACACACACATACACACACACACACACACACACACACACATTGAGCTTTATATAAGTATAGATTTCAGGTCAATGTTTCAACGGTTTTTATTACAAATTATGAGACAAAACTTTAATGAGATTTTTTGATATTTCATCTATTAAATACAATGTTTTCGAACTACCTAGTTGTTTCAGCCCGATTTTAGAAGGAGAATATAATTCCTGAATTTCCTTAAGATAAAAGTCATCTTTTATCATCTTATTTAGATATGGAAGAAAATTTGTGATGATTTCGTAATTCTTTATAAAGGCAAATATTCTTTCAGAGTTAAATAATTTGCTAGTAAAATGCAAAATAAAGCTCTTTTTTTAAATCCAAGTTTGAGTGTGTTTTTTTTCTGTAGAAAAAAAAAGAAATTGATGGTTTTCTTTCTTCATCACAAATGAAACTATTGCATTAAAATTTCACATTTTACAAAAATAGTATCACTTTAAAATGCAAAATCATATTTTTAGATGCAATAAAACCCAAATCATTTTATCTTTAATTTTATCATATACGCTATATTTATTTCAGAAAAACAGTAAAAGTATCAAACGGTTTAAAATAAAAATAAAAGTGTAAACAAAAAATATTTTGATGCTACTATTTTTATAATCATAAATCTTTTCAGGAAAACAAATCGATAATTTTTTAGAAACAAATGAAAACATTTGGAGTTGTTGTTTAACATTGTTTGAATTGTTTTTTGAAAGAAATATCAAAGGGCATTGCAATCTCCTGAGAAATTCGAACATCTGAAATTATATATAGAAATAAATGCTTGTGAATTTAGTTTTCTTCAGAATAAAAATAATAAAGATAATAGCAAACTGTATTTAATTGTTTATTATTACTATTTTATTCTTATCTTATTTGTATTTTCCCTTCTTTATATAATTTTTTAAAAATACCATTAGAAATTCTACAAAAAATAACTTTTTGAAAAATTATTTTTACCTTGCTTAAGAACGAAATATTAAATGCAGATATGATCATTAGCAGTTCGAAACATCTTAGCATGATAGTAATTTAAACAAGATTCGTCAACCTTTATATTACTCTTAATTGTATAACATTTATTATGTACGCACATAAAATGTCATTTCCACGCTTGTGTTTTTGAAAACATTTACTAAAATAATAAAAAAATATTATTGTGAAATACTTAAAAAGGTTTTGAAACATTTGTGGAAATTAAAAGAGTATAAATGTACTGAAATAAACTGCTGTAGTTCAAAATCTCTTTTAATTTTAAAATTTTGAAAAAAAATGGTTTTTGTGTGATATGTTTTAAGATTGCTTGAACGAAAAGTCAAAACATCGATACATTTTTAATTAAAAATCATATCGAATTTTATAATATCTTCTTTTTAGTAATCTGCTCTTTAAGAAATAATTACCTGCAAAATTTGGTATTGTAGATCAACGATCTGTCTTGTAGAGTGATCTGAACGAGCTTTAAATCATTTTGTTATATTGGCATGTCACAAAACGAAATTGTGATTGTATGCAGGCTCATATACAGTATCATGTTATAAATAGTAAGACTGAATATTATAAATGAATATCTATTAAGTGATTTATTTTTTATGATGTTAATGTATATTATTGGAGTTAAAAGAACAAAATTATTTTTTTTCTCATCCTTGTATTATCTAAAAAAATACGTCTTTAGCATTAATTTTCTTTTCAAAAAAAATTATATTCTATAAAAAAAATTTTGAATCTTAGTAACATTTTTCTGTTATTCATATTATCTTCTTGTGTATGCTTGAATAGTTTAGATGATTGGTATAAAATATATTGTGTTCATAAGTATTACAAAAATAAATAAAATGGAAAGTTAAACTCAAATCCAAAAATTCATTAAAAGATGATTCCAAAAATTCATCAAATCCAAAAATTGATAATATATATATATATATATATATATATATATATATATATATATATATATATATATATATATATATATATATATATATATATATATATATATATATATATAATAATTTTTCTCAAGCATTGATTTCAAATAAAGGTATTTTCATAACAGTTTTTACTCATCAATGAAACATGCCCACATTAAAAAATTATGATTGGATAAAATAAATATATATAGCTAAAACTATATTAAATGGTGAAAATATTTGCTTCTTTCCTTTTTCTATTGTCATTTGTCGAGTCCGATATTATAACACTTCTTAAAACGCAGGAATAATTTCCGAAGTTTGAACATAGTATGTGAGGAGTTCCAAAAAGGAAATTGAAGATTCCATCAAAAATGTGTTCAAATATTATCGGAATATGAAAATTGTTCCTGAAATCTCCAGCTTGCTGTTACCCATTGATAAAGAAAAGTAAAGAAATTTTTGCACAGCTTAATAAAGTTAAATACATGGCGTTTATCATTATTAAGAATCGTTCATGTTCTAATTTTTGTGTATATTTTGTATTTTGTGTTTTGTATATTATATAAATTCCTTTACGAAATACGTATAAATCACAGAAATGGGATGGAGAGACAGACCAAGTTTCCACTGATGGGTTTCGATTGAAATTTACCTCTTAAGCCAGTTACTTCTTAACTTATCGACTTTATTCACAAAATTAATTTTAAAAATTGCTTTTTAGGATTCATTATGATCTCCGAGATGCATCAAACTCACAGAATTTTAGATGATTACAATATTTTGCATGCTTGGAATTTTAGAAAATAAAAAATAAACACGAAGATGAATTGATAAGCAGTTTGAAGAAATCAACAATTATTATGCAGAAATTCGTTGTCAGCTGTCAAAAAGGAATTAAAAAAAATCAGTAAGTGAATCGTTGATATAATGTATCGCATACAAAAGTTAGGTTAAAATCTAAGAAGTAAGAAAAAAAAGTAGGATTTTTTTTCCTTTTATTTCTCCTACAAAACGATTTTTGTATATGTTGATTTCTTCAAAATGCAAAATCAGTTTAATAACAGAAAATACTAAAAAACGGACTTCTCAATTGATATTCATGCATTAAAAAATGTTCAGAATGTTTTATTAATGAAAAAGTAATTTTATTGTATGGGATTGCGAATTACTTGAAAAATATTTATTAGATACTTACATTTTTGAATTTTTGCATAAGATAAATTGGAAAAGACAGCAACGAAAAATCTTTGAAACAAATATATATATGAGTTATGATCCAACAGTAACAGTACTTTGAAAAATTGGACGACATAAAATTTATTTTGGATTAAAAATAGTTGTGAAACAAAAAACAAAAATCAATTTAATTAGATGTTTATCAAATGATTTCTTCAAATTTTTGCCAATATGGAATATATTGCTTAGTTTCTGAACTAAGTTGTATCTTTATATGTTTTTTAAATGTTGAGGCTCGATGATAAATTACAGATTATTTTCAGTTTTTTTTTCTTATTGTGAAGCATTCAAATAAATGTAAAGTCTTTTTAAAAGAATATCTTGCTTACTGTATTGCTCAAAAACTGCACAACATATTGAGAAACAATTATGGCAAATTTGAAAAAAATATGCATTTGATTTTTTATTTACGACGTTTTTCGTAAAAAGGTTTTATCAAAATTTAGAATTTGCGAAAGATGTAAAATAGCATTAAAACTTAATTTATGGAAATATAAGTATGAAGGTAACTTCCCAAAGAATGAAAGGTAAAAAACTGTTCAATTGGTTTTTATTAAGGACAGGGCTCAAAAATTAAGAATATTAAATAAAAAATACTCGATAGTTTGGTCAAAAATTGATTTTTTTTAAATTTAACTTCGGTACCGATCTTGGGAATTCTCGTTCCTTCGTAACCCTATGCTGTGCTATTGCTTTAATATCGATAATAAAATGAATATGATGCTGATATTTTGTAGTATTTAATAAGTATAATAATGAAAATGAATTACAGAGATTTCTATAAACCCTTAATATGAGAATAAATGGAAATGCTTTTAGCAATGACCCTATAAACATTTTAATTCATCTTCAAGTTATAGGAATTACTTTTTTTTAAATTAGTGATTTAATTTTTTTCTAAATTTCCAAATTTAAATGATATTAAAACGAAGGCTTCAAACAATTTAAAGGAAACTCGAATATCTAGACCGAAAAAAGTACAAAATGGTAATGTTGTACTTTTCATCTATCTTAATGTTGTACTTCATTCATCTAATTTTGCACTTCATTCATCTAATGTTGTACTTCATTCATCTGTCTTATTTTTTATCATTTTTATTTTTATGACCTCTTTTTTGGCATATTTGCACTAAAATGTCTCTATGTTATTATCTACATAAATTGTTTAGTAAATGTGAAAAAATGACAGCAATTTAATTGCTTGAAAATTTTTTGCATAATAATTTTTGCCTCAAGGTATTGCTTGAATTTTAAAAATTTATTTGCATTTTTTTTTTATAAAGCAAGAAAATTTTCATAATAAATTAAGGTTAAAAAAATATTTAAAATAAAAATAAATAAATTGTTTGGGCATATTTAGAATTTAAAAAAAAGTATAAAAATCTTTATTCTGAAGGTTTTTGATTCTACATTTATAATCACAAATGATTGATCAATTGCCAATCTATAGGAAAAAATGCAATGATGATACGAATCTTTAGTCCGCACTACATTTGTCTATTTTTATTTTATTTTCAAAGTTTACCTAAATTACATAGGTAGAGATTATGTACACGCAAAAAGTGTTTTTGTTTCCTCGCTATGTGCTTGAACAAGTTACCACAATAAAAAAAGTACAAAAATGAAAAGCATTGTTGTAAAAAAATCTTTAAATAGTAAATAATATACTTGTAATACAAAATAAAAATTCATTAAATTTAGAGACATAATTATTTAAAATAAAACTGATATCACTGAAATTTTTATTTCCCAAATTTTCAAGTCGTCAAACACCGTTTTTGAGCAATAATGTACCCCAAGTTTTAAGAAAAAATAAGCAAATATTATTAAATTTTAATTAACAATCTAGTCAGAATTTTGATAAAAATCTTTTTCTTTTGTGAGTTTTTATTATTACCCCAAAAGTGGTTACGATCCAGTATCGGTAATTCCGGGTCCAACGATCTTCCCTGTTGAACGTTTTGAATTAAAGATTCAATTTACAGATGTTATGTTAACATATAAAACATGTTATGTTAACAATTTAAAACAGAAATAACAGAGATCAGAAATGAAATGATTCCTACGCTTCAATGAATGACTTATAATCGAGAGAAATGCATGTGTTGTAATAGAGGAATCTTAAGTACATAAGAATCAAATTTTTATTGCCTTTATACGTAAATAGATTTTCAATCCTGCTACTTTTAAAAAAACAGAAATCGTGCATTCAATAAAACATGCTCACCATATTTTACTAGGGATCATCTAAGAGTTCTTTCTATAGCAACTTTTTTTGTGAGCACCCCATTTCTGGAGCATAAGAATGCATCGATGAGGACGAACCAAATTAATGATTCTGTCATCCTTTTTTAGTACTCGATGTTCGTAGAGGACTCCCTCTTTTTACGATATCGGGATGACTCTTTGTGTATATCTTCCCGCTGTATCATCGTGTTCTAGTTTGGCTTCAAGAAAATGAAATATATAAATAATGCATTTTATCGCCGCCATTTCTTTTTTTAAATGTCAACTCTTAAGAAAGGAGGATTTATTTTTATGACTTTCCCTTTTTTTTTCTCCGTCTCAATTTACCAAACAAACCTTCATCGTGATCAGAAATTGTGAGGGAAGGGGATGGGAGGTTGACATAAGGGGTTCAGGAGGTATCGTAAAAGTACAGTTTTAGCAAGGACAATGATGTCACACGGAAAGAATCGAATCTTTTTCCCGGCAAAATTCCAAATTCGGTAAATAAAAACCCTCTTCTGTAGCTAACGAAGGAGGTAAGGGATTTTCAATTTTACGGATCGTTGAGCGCCGTAAACGATAGTCTTGCGTCCACCCCTCTTGATACACCCTCTAGAAGAAGAGGGGGCAACAATAAAATAAAAAAAAGACAAGATAAGTTTTTTTTGGAAGGAATTCGAATAATACAAAGGAGGTAGCAGGGGTGAGTGCCGTAAATAGAGTAAATAATAAAAAAATCTTTTGGCGGGAGGGCCAGGAAGTCTGGTTGTACGAAAACGTGATCTCCAGTCATATCGCTAAATTCGATTCGATTATCGAACATTAGAAAATGGTTGGAGAGGAACTTTTTGGTCTAGAGTGGAAGAGGGGGTGCGAAGGGTATTCGAAGGAATAATAAATGATTCGAACTTCCGGATTTATATTAAGTGGAAGGAGGAAGTTAAAGAGGAAGGAAGGGGTGGAGGTAGAGGTCTATTTGAATTGCTCTGAAAACAAGAGAATTGGAGATTTTCCTTCTGAAGTTTTACATAGAAGAGCTTAAAAAATGACGGAGTTGGGGAGGGTGGAAACTAATAATGATTCTTGTATTGTTCCGAGGAATGTTTTGGTTTAAAAAGAGGAGAAAATAATTGTTCGCTGTTGGAGTCGTTAATTAAGTGTGGCAAATTTAATGAACATTTGTGGTAGAGAGAGATGTAATTGATATTTTTGTGGAACAAGTTCATCGTTACTTTTTTTATTTCTTATGATTTTGTTCCAACGGGAACATAGGGTAGAACAAATTCTAAATCATAATTATTGAAGAAAAGACAGAAATTCTTTACAGAATTTAATTTACGATCTTAAACTTCAGAAAAGTGCTTAAAATGTATAATTGTTTGAGAATTAGAAAATAGTTCTTTCGTGTTTTTACAAAACTATCACGTACTCTTTCATTTCCATCAATTTTAAATTATAGCTAAATTACGGAAGAAAGTTTAAATTATATTCGATGGAAAAATTTAAAAAGTGATAATTACTAAGTTTTCTTTAGGTAGCAATTAATAAGTTTGTGAAAGCAAACAGAAAAGCATTATCACTCTCAATTTAATTCACGATGAAATCTTTACAATTAAACCAATAGGAATGACCTTCCAGTGTTTCCTCGTACTCACAATAATAAATGTACTTATATATTATTAATCGAACGCTCTAGCGAAGAATAATTTGGAAAAAGTAGTAAAACATTTTTACAGAAACAGCAGGACACTGAATGAACATTTTGTACTTTTTTTTTCCCGACCGATTGATGCCAAAATTTTACACCGAATTATAATTATAATCACAAATTCATATGCCAAATTTCAATTATTTAAGTCATTTCGTTTATGAACTACTGAGTTTATATGACAGTGAAAATACACACCGACAGACAATCAACCCGAATCCAAATTTGATATGAATCTACACTTTAGATGTTGAATATTTGAACCAAATTTTACCCACCTAGCTTGATTATTTTTGTAGTTATAGTTTAAACTAATATTCAGTCAGTTGGACATACAGGCTTTCTCTGAATGGATTTCGTTTCAAATTTGATAAAAATCTACAAATTTAATGTAAAGCCTTTATCTAAATTTCATCCGTCTAGTTTAAAGCGTTTTTGTGTTATCGAGTTTACAGATAAACAGACAGATGTATATAATTCCCGATTTTTTGAACTCGGGTAAGTCTGAAATGTAAAGGTTCATTGAAATTTCGAGTTCCAATTTTTTGACGATTACAATATTTCTCTTAACTTCGCATATGAAAAAGTTAAAAAAAATATTTTCCTGTTAACTACAGATAATTTTTAAATCTCCATTTGAGAGGTTAAAGAGTTTGGTAGAATTTGTCCCGTTATTCTCAATCATTCTCCGAAGTAAAGCTTTCGTCATGATTATTTATCATAATGGAAATACAAAGCTAATCTAAATACCGAATCAAAAAGTATATTAGGCATTTAGATAAAAGCTAAAAACTAGATGTGAGTTAGGTACTATATTCAAAATAAAAAATACGATTTTTTAAAAAAATTTCTGTTAATAATTTGTGTAATATAATAGAATTCAATAGATCAATTGTGGTGATAAGAAGAAAAAAAAACTATCAGAAAAATATGGTAAATGATAAATGTTTCCGAAGTTTTCCCTATTATATAAGGAACCAACATTCTGGTTTTAAATGATAGTTCTTTCTCTAACTGTTTTCCAATTCCATTTTTTAAAACTTCTTTATAATGGTACATAATTGATATATTCCTTCGTAATTCAATTTAGTTATGAAAATACAGATTCTGATGTAAATAAATCCCTATATATTCTTAGTTTTCATACTCAAATATAATGACTTAATTTATTGTTGGATCTCTGATCAGAATATTTATCATTTATTTTGGATCAATAACATTCTTTAGAAAATGTTAATCTGAATTATCTATATAACTTTTTTTTAAAAATGGAATACATTTACAACAGAACAATAGTTTCGTCACGAAATACATTTTTCCTTTTGCATTCCTTATCAGTAAAACCTACTTTCTATAAAGAAAAGTCAAATTTGGATTAAACGACTGACATTTCAAGAAGAAAAGAATTAATTCAAGTTTATTCCCTTAAAGGATTATTTACTCTGGGCCTCTAGGAAAGTAAAAGTATCCCAATTCCCAGGTATTCATATAGATTGTAAAATTGTATGGATTTACAATTGAACTAATTCTATTGCGATGAATCTGCACTCATTAATTCTGTATTTATAGCTTAGTCACTCGTAGATAATAACCATTAACTATTTTAGACCATTATCATTTAACCGTTAAATTTAAATTAAAAATTATAAACATTTAGAAACATTTAATTTCGAATGCTACTTTAATTTATTAAGCAAGCAATAATTAAGTTATATTTCACAACATTACAAGTGCCATTGGAACAAAATAAAAACGAATTACTGACTTTGTTTAAATATATGAATGAAACTCTAATGCCCAAAATTCAGATTTAAATGCTTTTTACAATAAGAATAAAGCTGCTAAGTTATCTTTGATGAGCTTTTTTTATTTTCCTGCTTCAGAAAAGAAAAGCAAGAATTAAGTGCTGAAATCCATTCCCCTGGTTATTTGCTAATGGACTAGAGAAACGCATTAGAATCCATCCATAAGCTCTTACCACAAATCACCTCCCCCTTTCTTTCCCCCTTCAGATTCACAATTAGAACAGTTCGCCGCTAAACATAGCAATTAACTTCCCACCAATTGCCATTTCTTTTATTTCTTTTTGAATTTTCACGATTGTTTTCAAGAGATTTCGGAGCATTTCTGGGTGATTTTCACTTTTTTTTTACCTTTCCCGTGAGGCAAATTAACTCGGAATTTATCTTTTTATTGTTCTATTTTAGAATGATGGACCACCTAGTTGCTGAACAGTCACAAGAGCTTTAATTTCAGCAACAGACAAAAAAGATTACAAAAAGTATTTTCCTGATTGAATCGACGTAATGTGTAAATTATGCTTCTTAGCTTTAATTTAAATTTGTAAATTAAATATACAATTCCTTTGTTTTCAAAGAAAAAGAAATTAAAAAGTAGCAGAGTAATTAGATGATATTGGTACATTTCTTTAGTCTTATTTGAGCTGTTGAATATACATAAATCCTTATTTATTCAGGACCAGATAGATTTTAATTTATACATTTTATTAGAGCTAGAATCAGGAAAATTATAATTATTTTGCTATTTCGTATAGTTGATTTCAAAGAAAAACCTATTTTAGTTTTAAAAGATTGTTTAATAAGATTGTAAAGTTTAGACGAATTAAGACGAAAAGTATTAAGTAAAGATTAGTTTTAAATTTGTCTTCGTTTTCAGCCTTTTATAAAGAAAATTATATTAAAACAATTTACTTATTTTTTCTTCACATTAAATATCTCATAACATTCATTATATGGTTTTGAAAACGGTTGCATATGTCATAATATAAACTCTAAGAGCTAAAAACATTTCTGTGTGTGAAAGGACTATAAAAATGCAGAATATAAATGAGGTAAAACAAGGAAATAAAAGTTTTCTTAGTGAGAAAGAGAATGAGTGGAAACCGATCAATAATTTAGTTTTATTACAATTGAAAATAACTATACTTATATTCCTTATTAATCCTCGAATTAATTAAAGAATTTTATTAAAGACTTTCAAAATAGTACAAATAAAATCTTAAAGTAGATAGACAGTACATTTTTATCTGTAACTAGTCCGTTAGGATTAATGAGACAAAAAATTAAATAACTTTTTATGTTATGGTCTTAATTGTTTCCTCAGCTTTGTTAGCTTCAAATAACTCATACAAATTTTAAAGCTTTACATTTTTTTATCCATTGTGCTATGTACTTTTCTAATTTTCGACCTACATTTTCATACAAGGATTCTTTAAAATAAGTTCACGTCAGACTTTTCAGCCATTGCTTGATTCTGAAGCCAAAGCTTTACTGTACATGTAAAAAAATTTCAAAATTTTTTATTAAACGCCGTTTATGCAAAAAGAGTAAAGACACTTAAAAAATACATAGAAGGAAATAAAAGCAAACATTTGAGTTTCGCTTCAAAAATGAAATATATTTTTGTAATTTGCGCTTAAAATATTAAAAAAAATAATAATGAAAATTTGAAAACAATTATGCGGCAAAAAATCGGTATCATTGAACAGATAATTTTTTTTTTTTTTGAAATTTAAGATGTAAATTTGTATGTATTGTTATTTTCGGAAATTATTGCGGTAAAATAATAATATTTCACTTACATTTTAATTAATTAAAATGTTAAAAAATGTCGCTCTGAAGGGTTCATTTCGTTCTCCTAAATTATATATGTGTCAAGTTGTCTGAGGGCCTCGTCTGTCGAATGTCAGCACACGCACACGGACGGACACACACACACACACACACTATTAGTTTCGTAAATGTTGGCTGGTTATTAAAGAAAAAAATTACTATGAGAATTCATGATTTTTTTTTAAATTTTATTTTAAACCACAATTTAATCATAAATGTATGACATTTCTTAAAGAATTAGTAAACAAATTGAGAAATTCTTCTGACAAAAGATAAGCTGAGATTAAAATAAAGAATATATGTAATTCATACTTTTCTCATTGATATCCAAGGTTATATTATTTCTAGCACATAAGTAATGAACAAACTGATATCCAACGCAATTTATAAATTGAAAGAAATCAAATCCTATATTACTTTAATACATCATTTTTTTTCTCTATATTACAACAATTTACTTGAAAACAATAAAAACACAAAACGAAAATTATTTTAGTTTTTATCTGACCTTGTTTATTAAAAATGCATAAAACAAAATAATGAGAAATAATTTATCTTTATGCATAAATTGTATCCTTTCCACAGTTATTAGAACAAATGTAATCAATTTTAATAATCATTAACATTTACTAGTATGTATCCAAACCATTGCTAGAATTCCGAGGAGAGTGCAGACTGACACTAACAGAGCAAATAAATAATAGAAAGAACATTCGAATTTACATATTTCCCCACACACTGTTAAAAACCCATTTGGATGTTGAATGTTTCATTACCGAAACTGTCAATTATCAAAATGAAACCCCTATGTTTCACCGATCACGTGACGGACGACTTCTGCTCCAACGTTGCCAGTTATCATTGCGAAGTAATTACATTAAAACGGGGAAATGGTTCCTTACCGATGCTTGGAACATTTCCAACCATCCCGTGCACCTTCCTGTGGGAACAACCCCTCGAAAACAATTATTCCGAGGCCGGAATATCGTCTGGACGATTTCACTTCGTAAAATTTACGTCTCCAGCAATTGTCCGCCACACATTAATTAAAAACGAGAGAGCATTTTGTGAGGCACTTGCTCCTCAGTACCTGGGTGCAGCGGACACTGTTATTAAGCTAATGGAAAATGAAGTAGATTTGTTCCTTTTACGAACGGAGGGGGGGGGAGATACATTCTAGGGTTCCACACGTTCGAAACGAATACGAATACGAATATTTGTAGCTGACGACGCTGCAGGGAATTGGCTCTCTAAATCTGGGTTTTGGAGCCCATTCCTCACCTCCCCTTTCTCAAAGCCAATGATAGAACAAAAGTTTTAGATATGCGATTACGGTTTAGTGGGTGTTGCAAAGAGATGAAAGGTGCTGTTTCCTGTGACAAGCTAGACAGTTGGTGGAGGGAATATGGATTAGCTATTCATGGTGTGAAAGCACATTACTGTTTTGAATGTAAACATGTAGATTCCTGAGCAGATTGAATTTCTCATCGTGTGTTTTTTTAATATTATTTTTGCGTAGATTTGATTGCCTTAATCAAATAGAGATCAGGCTAACATCACAAATGTCTTTTACTCTCTAACATAAAATAAAATATTGCTTTCACTAAAATAATTAAATATCATTAGCAATTTACGTTACTAATTCTTGATTATGGGTTATGGATTAATAAAAAAAATTGGAAATCTTACAATTGTTTTAATGTTTATTGTTTCTAAAATATTATAAATTTTATTAGAAAATTACTAAAGATCATTTCCTTTATCCTTTTAACTATTGAACAAATTATTTCCATTTCGATAACAGATGGCTCTCAAAAAAATGGAAAATTAGAATAGTAGTAATAATGTTTTCAGTGATGAATAAGGGGATTTTGTGGCCCCAATCAGCGCTCATTATGATAAACCCCTCCTCATTTAATAGGTTGGTCGATCCTTAGTTCCGAATTTCAGGTGTTGTTCCGAATATTTAGCATATTAATGATTTATTTTAGGTTAATATATTTTTATTTTAATTTATCTGTTATAACTCCCATCTGTCTGTCACCCACATTAGTACATAACATTATTGAACCAGATAATATTGTGTTTAAATGTGGGGGATGGATTAATGGTTTTATAAATATTTGAATAACTAAGTAAACGTAATGAAACCTATAGAAGTCTGACAATTATACTTGATAAACCATTAATATCCTTTTTTTATTATTCATTGAATTGATAGGGTCGGGGGGTTGTGGCCCTAATCAGCCCTCATTATGATTCCTCCCTCCTTGCCCATTTAATAGGTTGGTCGATTTAGTTTCGAATTTCAACACGTTTAACTTATTTATAATTTATTTTAGGCTAATATATATTTTTTATTTTTATGAATATGTATTTGCTTTAATGTATCCTTTATAACTCCCCTCCGTCAGTCACCCACATTAGTAAATAACACTATTGAACCAGATATTGTGTTTAAATTTGGGGGAATGGATAAATGGTACTATAAATATTTTAATAATTAAGTAAACGTAATGAAATCTATAGGAACCAGTATACTTGCTAAAGCGTTAGCACCTTACTTTTTTTATTGAATTTGTATTTTTTTGCTAATTTATTTGGAAAATAAAATTTTTCAATAAAATTACTTGCGGTCCCTTCTCATCCTAGAGGCCCTAGGCAGAGGACTAGCCTGCCTATTCAGGAATACGTCACTGATTTTTATCACCTGAATAATAACTATGAAGAATAATATTAAATATTTCTTCCATGTAAGAGGTACAGTTTGCAAACAATTGAAATGTGATGGAAAAAAAAATGGCGTTTGAAGTATGCATTTATTTTTATTTTATATCAAAGCATAACTGCCCTATTTTCAAATTTGCACATGCATATTTTTAAAAAAAATATGATAAGGTTCTATCTCGCTAGACCATATTGGAGAAAAATGGAATATCCACTATAAGTTGGAATTGAGTCTATAAAAATAAAAATAAGTCCGAAACGTCTATTGCAATCTATTTGATCTACATTTACGTTCTCATAAATAACATATATGTATATTCGCATTTTTGCTGCCAAGAAAACAGCTTATTGAACCTGTTTGTTATATACCAAAAACCTGAAACATAAGTCCACCTTCTAGGTATCAAACAACTCTAAACAAATCCAAGCACTCCCTTAAACCACCTGATCAAGGATTCAGTTGGCAATTTGGCTGCTCCTCTGCCCTCCCAACTCTCTAACCTTAAATCTACTCCATCTTGCATCAGAAATCGTCGTAAAATCGCTATATCCTTGTATCACGTAGAGGCCACAACCTTACGAATAGACGAGCTGGCGAAAAATGGAAAAAAAAAAAAAGCTCTTAAACGCTTCAGAAACTTATAGATATAAGAAAAAGGCAAAATATTGAGTGTAGCGTGCTGCGGTGGAGAGCGGAAGAAAAAAAATATCGACTGAAGGTAATATTATGCGAAAGAAGGTGCGAAGAGTCATAAAATGTGGAGAAAGTTATCCACGTGGATAAAAAAAAAAATGTCTGGATAACACGCAACCAAAATTGAAATTTTCTCTTACGGATCTTCCTCCACCCCACCCCTTTTCACCTGACGCATGCGCAATGATGTATTTGGCAGCAGTCGAAAGAGGGTTTTGGGGTGATAAAGAACACGTTGAAATGAAAAATAGGGAAACAGTATATTACTATTTTCTTTCTCGACGTAAAACCCCTCTTTTTACCTTTAAATAAACACTTAAGATACCACTCGAAAGTTTGATGTATATTACGACGCTTGTTTGTGTATTAAACTGATTCATTTTCTTTTTTTATCATTTCTGTTGGTTTTAAAATCCTTTTTTAAGGAGGAAAGGAGTACGAAAAAATTGCTGAGTACGTACGGGATGGCTCGCTTTTTTTTTTTTTTTTTTTTTTTCTCATCGCGCTATATTAGGATTTAGAACCTAGTATTTTTTTTCCCTAAAAAAAAGAAAGAAAGAAGGGAAATGAGTAGAGTTCTGCATTATTTAAATAAAAAACCGGGAGAAAAATGTCTCATAAAAAATAGTAGCGTATTTGAAGTTCGGATTTATGTTTTTTTTTTTTTATCACATAAAAAATTGGTTTCAGATGAAGATTTGGTGATAAGGGAAAAAAAGTTGACTGACTGAAAATATAGGACAATGCTTCTGGTAGTTATTACAAAGACTCGACAAATGCATGACTTTAAATAGACTTTTAAAATCTCATTATCAAAACTATCTAAACAAAAACGTATCAGAAAAATTCTATATTTATCACTAAATTCTTAAAACTTTTAGATTGTTTCATCTGTTATTTCATTTTTAATTGTAAATTAATGCATATATTTCATGAGAAAAATGTCCGCAAAAGCATCCATTCAAATAGAATTTCTCATGGAAATTAGGTAGATTCGTTATCAACCCGTTTTCTAAATAAAATAATCAATATTTATTAACGTTAAATAAAAAAAACAGAGAAAAAGTGTTAGATTGCAATAATTATTTTCGGTCTCGTATAACAAATGTAAATTTTTTTATTTTTTACTTTTAAAAAATAATATTTATTATAACGAAATACTTCAGATATATTTTTTCTCACAGTTCATGAACTACATCGCAAAATTATATTATGAATGGAACTATAGTATAACGACGGGTAACTTTCTTCTGGAATAAAACGGTTAAATAATGCAAATGTCAAAAAATATATGAAAAATAACTTTACCTGAGAGGCTGAAATTAAGTAGCAATAATTTTTAAATAAAATTATAAGCAATGAACCAATTAAATCAAAAGCCATAACTACCCTTTACTTTGCAAATGTAGATAAAGGGCTCACTAGATGTAATCGTTTCATCAACTATGCTACATAGTCCTACTGTAACCAAACCTACCATAACAACTCTTTACTTTGCAATGGTAGTTAAAGGGCTCACTTGATGTAGTCATTCCATCAACTATGCTACATAGTGCTACTGTAACCATACCTACCGTTATTTTGTAACGATAGATAAAGTACTCACTAGATGTAGTCATTTCATCAACTATGCTACAGAGTACTACAGTAATCATAACTACCATAACTACCCTTTACTTTACAACGGCAGATGAAATGCTCATTAGATGTAGCCACTTCATCAGCTATGCTGCATATTGATACTGAAGTATACAAAATGTCAGCGGGCTTGTAAAGTGCCATACGTCACAACACAGTGTACAAAAACCTCAAAATCAATGAAAAACAGCCATCGTTAATAGTAAAAAAATTGATTTTTATGATATATATTGTAATTAAAGACAGTGATCTATTGACAATGAAACTTATTTCTAATATAGTTTCAATCATAGCTTGAACTCCTTAAGTTTCTGGATATCGTATTTTAAATAAATCGTGATTGGTTTTAGATTGAATTTATTAGATTGTATTTAATAGTTGCAATTGATTAGAATTATTGTTTAGAAATATAAAATTATTACAGTCACCAATTTATTTAATATTTAAAAATCTATTAATAAAGAATAATTTTGTAAAAAAAAATTGAAAAATAAAAAGGAAAGTTAGAATAAAAAGAAATACGCTCGTTTCTCCATTTTATCGAAACACATTCTACCATAAGAGTCGCTGGAATTCAAATGATGAATGTAAAAATGTTGAAAGAAAGAAATGGATAGTGTTATGAACTGAAAAATATAGATTGGCATAGAATTTTATAAAAGCATATCATTAAAAACCATCCTTCTTTATTTAGAAAAAGGCTTTTTAACTAAAGTCTTCTGTTATAATTTGAAGTCTTGATAAAAGAATATCTGCTTTACTCATTTGTCTGCCTAAAGTTAGTCTCAAGGCAGTGAATAATTACACCATGCACTCTGAACATGCTATATAATTGCTTTAATTGGGTAGTTGTCATTATAATCTGTGCGAATTATGATGTGGAAATACTACGTACAGCTAGCAGAGGAGTTTAAGTTACTGTCGACGAATAGGCAAGATAGCTATCATTACAGATGATGATTCAATCGTGATGAAATGATTATTTATCAAGATTTCATTACAGAAGAGTTAGGTTGCTATCAATGAGTAGATGACATTAAAGAAGAGTTAGGTTGCTATAAATGAGTAGAGGAGATAATAATTATTACAAATGACGATTCATTTGTAATTAAATGTCTTTATTAAGCGTTTTACAAAAAGGTTTCTTTGCAGAGAGTTCTAATTGATGGACAAGGCAGATAGCTATTATTACAGATAACGATTCATTCATGGTAAAATGCCAACTTATAAAATCGCAAATTTTTAATTATTCAGTGTAATATTGCAATATTGATACAAGATTTGCAGTACAGAATAAATTCAAAATACTTATCAATTTTATTAGTATCAACAGAGTGTTTAAAGGCATAAAAAAGCCAGTTTAATATTTCCAAAGGCAGCAAACAATTAAAAATAGACTTTGAAATATAGAATATTTCAAAACTCGCAGAAAGGGCGATGGATTTTAAGCAGTCTGAAATGGCAAGAAATAAGCTCCACTGTAAAGCAAATTTAACACTTTGCAAAGGAGCCTACAGTTGTGACGGAAATAAACTTTGATTCCGGAGAGAAAAAAGTTATTATTGAATAACTAACATTTACGATATTATGTTAAGAAATTCCGGCAAGAACCACTACCCAAATACAAAATAAATAAATAAAACGGTTGATAACAGTTGAAAATAAAGCAATTGATAATTAATGAGCCAATAGCGCTCGTAGATATCACAACATGTAGAATTTTCTGATAAAAAGTAAACATTTATCAGAAAATTCCAGAAGTTTCACGTGTTTTGATACTTGTATATTTTAATATGCAAGAATCATATCTTTTATCTTGTATATTTAATCGTTATTTTGAATCGTTTTGCCTTTCCCTTTTTTATATTCAAAAACTTATTAAATTATTTTCTTAAAACACATTGAACAATTTTTTGATTGCCAAACTGCTTTAAAAATTTTTTTGTAACTATTGTTTACTTAATTTTGCCATTAACTGCGTTTTTACTGTTACTATTTTGTAATTTTTAAATTTTTTTGTTTCAGAATTCATTTTTAGATCATCAGTTTAATTTGCCTTCAGTACCAGATAGCGCCTTTCATATTAAATCAAAATTTATTAAAATCCCTCGATTGACGGTAACTAAGTTTTTAACTGAATAAAATATTATATTTTCGCATTAAACACAAAATTACATAGAATTTGACAGATGTCGTATAAGAAATTGAATGATAAACCGATTACAAAGTTTCATAGTTACAAATAACAAAACAAATCCATTTAAATGAAAATGTGAAAACTTCTATCAATATTAAAGAAAACAAATATGACCTTTACATTCCTTAAATTAAGAAACTCATTATAAATTACTGAATTTTAAAAAAACATTTTGAATTTTTATCCTGTAAAATCTCGAATTATATTTTTAATGAAAAATATAAATTAATGTTCATATACTTTAAATCACATAATAACCGCATGAAATATTAAGATCTGAGGTTAAATTTTCAAACTCATTACACTACCAAGTTCACTAAAAAAAGATGGTCTCAGAATACTAATAGCACGGCTCGAGCGGCGGAAGTTTCACTAATTGCAAGCCCGTGTAATTTCGTTTACTTACAACGGTCACGTTAAAGCAGAAAGTATACAAGTATTCGCCTTTTTTTCATTAACCCGAAGTCATATTACTTTCGACCAAAGTTGTTCAAAAACATTGCTCGCAATTAATTTTAGTCTCACGTTGACTTTTTAAGGAAATTTACATAAAAAAAGAAAAGCACCATTAATAATTTAAGCTGCTTCTGGCTTGTTTATTTACTTGGAGTTTTTTTTGAACCAAAAGTCATCCATGGTTAAGGGTACAATGGACGTTGAAACAGAAATTCCCATTTTCTGAGATATTGCTTTGAAATTTTCATTGAAATTTTATTATATTAGTCAAATGCTGTAAAAAATGTCATTACATTTCAATAGTTACTTTTTGATTTTGATTTTAAAAAATGAAATAAAAAATTATTAAAATATTGTAACACTCTTAAATTGTTCTATATCCATTAAAATAGAACATAAATATATCGTTTCAGATGTTTTGATATTCTATTATTTTAAATAAAAAATTCTTGTATATGTAAAAAATACATTTATTTATTCTGTGCATCTCGGAAACGACTCCAATGATTTGAATCAGAATTTATATTTAGATAGAGGTTTGATTTTTAAGTTTATACAGTTGTCTTTGCTGAATTAAAGAGGGGTAAAAAACGAGAATTTGCACAAAATAATTCTATTATAACTAATTATTACGATTTTTTTCTATCTGCTCTCATGCTGACAATTTTATATGGGGCTTCTCGGACCAATTTCACCATGGTAAAACTGAGTCTAAGTT
This sequence comes from Argiope bruennichi, assembly GCF_947563725.1. Classification (NCBI taxonomy): domain Eukaryota; kingdom Metazoa; phylum Arthropoda; class Arachnida; order Araneae; family Araneidae; genus Argiope; species Argiope bruennichi. The sequence goes on along the minus strand of NC_079151.1, from coordinate 102,951,013 downwards.
CAAAAATATGTTATAATAAACAAACTGTAAAATGAATACTGAATATAGCAGACTGTTTCAAATAACATGTTAAACCAAGTGCATTCGAGATTTTTTTTTTTTTACTTAAATTATCAGTTAACCCTTTAACAGGCCATTTTTTTCTAGTCATATTATGTTAGAATATTTTTAGGCTTGAAATTAGAATAAGAAAAGGGATTCATTTAGCTTATTAGATAAATTTAATTTGATTAATTAATTAATTTGGTTAATTAATAATTAAGTGACATACCAAGACATCATTTTGTGTGAGATAAAGAACTGAAGCATCTAAGTTTCTGTCTTTCTAAACAAAATTTGTCAGAACTTATGCCAACCTACATAATTTCATACAAAGATTGATAAATTTGGTGGGAAGCATACTTCCCACGGCCTTAGAAAGGGTTAAAATGTAGGTAAGATTGAAAAATATTCATATGTATCAGTATGTGATACGTACCTAAATATTTTCTCACAAAAAACACACAAGAATTTACAGAAAAAAAAACTGGATTGCCGAGTAAGACTCGCCTTTCCAGATATTATATATCAATCCTACACAACATTTTGCATGTTTATTTCTGTAATATAAAAAACAACAATCTGCCGCTTTTTTTTAACTATGATAAAATTTATGTTTCATTTTTGTAGTCAGAATGCTCAAAGATGTATTTAAAAAAGCAGTCTAGCATTTCCAAAGACAGTAAATAATTAATGAAAGCACATTTCAAAGCCTGCAAAAAATACAATGGATTGTTCAGCAGCATGGAATGGTAAGAAAATAAGCTTCATTGTAAAGCAAATTTACACTCTACAGAATCCAACACTCGACATACCCAAGTTGTATCAAAAATAAACTTTTATTCCGGAGCGAAAAAATTATAATGGGACTAACCAATATTATAGTAAGGATTCCAGACAAAATCACTTCCCAAATAAATCAAACATAGGAAATAAAACTGTCCATAACTGATGAAGCAACAGATAGATAACCTGTTGCATAATATTGTAAAGCCAGTCAAAAAATTTACTGAACATTTGTTATTGCTTATAATCTATAAATGTTAAATTAAAGGTAAAAAATTTTTCACTCGATTTAGAAGATTTTCCTCTTTAAAAACAATTTAGTTGTATTCACACAAAAAACCATCTACACATTTATATTTACATAATCTTTAAATTTTCTCGTTACAATCGTTAATCTTTCTTCTTTTAACTGATTCTGTATAAATGAAAGTCTCCAGATATAAAATTTTAGACAAATTGGCTCAAAATAATCGGAGGTATACGAGAAAAAAGATTTACTAACTGTTTTAATATACGTATGTAAATACGTCACTCTATTTGCATTTTCCTTTATTCATTTCAATCCTTAATACGGTAAATAAGTTCCAAAAAAGATTAATATCTGTATCTTTGCCGTTGTTAGCATGAAAAAAAGCTAAATAAGAATTCAAAATCCATGCTTTTATTTGCTTGAAAAATAATCCGTAATAAATAGTGAAATCCGTTACATGTAGTAATTTTTCCGCCTCATCTTAACATTTATTTAAAAGAACAAACAATCTTAATCTAATGTAATGTTGGAAGACTTGCTTTGCTTTTTATCCTTTTTTAACGATATTTTTTATTTCCATCATAGAATCTTTTCGTGATAATGTGATGCCCTCTAAAATACAAGGAAAGGCATGCTGTTCCGAAAATTTATTGCTATTGCTTATCTTGGGTATCGATAAGCAATACCAGTAAGTTTTCTTATTAGATATCTTATTTATATCTTAATAACTATTTGACAAAAATGGATAAAATTTCAAATAGCGATGTTTTGGATTTTGCTACTTCTATTGATATTAAGATATTTTATCCTGAAATCTAAAAATATAAAATATATTTTCCTAGTTTTAAAATGTATAACTTTAGCTTTGATTACTGTGATATATTGTCAAAGATTCATTAAGAATTTAAATATATATTTAAAAACGAACTGTCATTTAACAAGAGGATTTGAAATTCTCAATTACTTATAACTTATCAATTCTTTGATAAAAATTACAAAACCTTATATGTATTTGAGCAATGTTAATCTGGGATATCCAGATATATACTTCAAATAGAGTGTTGCTGTTTGAAAAAAAAAGGAGTTTTGTGTAATTCTACATGTGAAGACGATCTTCCCTTGAGGAAATATTTCAAATACTTATAGAGAGAATATTTCTATAGCGAGAGGCATTCACAGTTTTATTGTGTAAAACTGTGAATGTTTTTGAAATAAAAAGCAGTGTCTGGAATCTTCTCTAACTGACTGTACAATATTATATTATATTATTCAATATTTAACATTATTCAATATTGTGAATATTGCTTAATATCATAAATCATTGCATATTATATATGTGCTATTAGGATACTATGGTATCCAAAGGCACATTACATCGTTGATAGACAAAAATCATAAATTATTACTGTAATGTCGAAAGCACAGTATATCGGTCTATATGAAAACTTTCATTTTTTTCCATATAATATTATCGAATATGGATCTAAATACGACATGCAAAAATTTAATTTTCTGAATATAATTTTGTATATCATTTCCTTTTCTTATAAAGATATGAATAATTGGTCTGTATTCCAACGAACTTTCAGAGATCAATTCTGGATTTAATGAGCTCAGTGCAATTCAGAATATTTATAATAAATGTTCAAACGATTTACAGCCTTAGGAAAGGCAAAAATGATTTACTGCCTTAAAAATGATGTTATAATCCGCGAATTATGCAAATTATCGTATCGACAAACATTGTTAGTTTGTTTTAAATTATAATAAAATTTTTCTTTTTTTTTCTCAACAGGTGAAGGGAAACGTTACATTATATTGCTATTTGGCTGTGGCTGTTATAGCTTTTCTATGTTATCGCAATGCTTTGGACTGCGATTTCGTTTTCGATGACATGTCTGCCATACGGGACAACCAAGATTTAAGACCAAGCACACCCCTCTTCAACTTGCTGAGAAATGACTTCTGGGGAACACCCATGCAAAAGGTGAGATGTATCTTAAGTAAACATATTGGTATAAACACTAAACGATCAATGTCTAATATGAACGCAGTTGATCTAATACATTTCTAATATATGCAATAAAATGATCTAATACATATCTACTACTTACACTAAATGATCTGATACATATATAACACATACACAAAACGATCTGATACATCTCTAACACATACACAAAACGATCTGATACATCTCTAACACATACACAAAACGATCTGATACATCTCTAACACATACACAAAACGATCTGATACATATCTAACACATACATAAAACGATCTGATACATATCTAACACATACACAAAACGATCTGATACATATCTAACACATACACTAAACGATATGATACATATCTAACACAAACACTAAACGATCTGATACATATATAACACATGCACTAAACGATCTGATATATATCTAATACATACACTAAGCGATCTAACATGCACTAAATGATCTAATACATACACTAAGCGATCTAACATGCACTAAATGATCTAATACATACGCTAAACGATCAATATCTAATATGAAAACAAAACTACTAGTTTTTTTGATGTATCGATCTTGTGTGCAACGTTTAGTGGAGGATTTTTGATGTCAATAGTCAGTTACATCCTCATTATAGCTGTAAAAAACACACGGTGGGACCTCCCTTAACGAGCATAATTTGTATCTGAATCTCACTCGTAATGCAAAACACTCTTTAAGTGAAGCATAGGATCAAGTTAAACAGGGATAATGCGTTTTATTCAACAAACAATATTTAAACAAATTAATAATAACGTAATCTAATATTTACGATACATGCGTTAGTACAGGGAAAGTTGTCTGAAGACAATTGTTTTCTTCTACGTTTCAAAATTTGGAGGAAACATAGTATTACCTTTAAATAAATCTGTTGTGAACATAGTTATTGCTTTATTAAGGTGATTCGCTCAACATACGAGGAAGTAGTTTTGCATGATTTCGGCATCTCCCTTATTTTAATTGAAAATTGATGAATTGTTGAGGCTGTGGCCACGTCCTCTCCTGAAGAAATATCTTCCACAACTTCTTGCTATGGCGCAAAATGTAGCACCTAGCTACTCAAGCATTTGTATTTGTACGTTATTGAAATACTTCATATACTTCAGTTAACTATGTATTTCAAAGTTCGCTTTTAATTTGAAAAAAAAATCATCAGCAAATAAGAGTTAAGCACAGACTGATGTTAAAATATAGACAAAATTCTGCAGGTGATATTAACATGTCTCCACGTCACTCATTTTGCGAAACACCGCTCTTTAAGAAAGTTTTTTTGCATTTGATTTTCATCTTTGGGTAAATTATTTATCATGAGAGATACTCAATGAGTGAAGTTTGACTGTACTTGAGGTTAATACATTAATTAAATTAAAGGTCAGGAAAACTCATATACATAGTCTCGGCCGAGGATACATTATAAGTGAAGTTGCTATCGACATTTATAAAAGTTTTGCGTTTTCAAAATGTGGGAAACCACGTTCTGAACGGCGAACAGCTCAAGTCGATAATCACAAGATAAGCCAGTCAAAAGGGCCGATAATCTCAAACGAATAAGTCATCCAAACAGTCGATGTCTAACCATACCAAAATTAAAATTTCGGGTTTTATGAGGAACATTTACCAGCATTGTAAGACGGGGAAATCTCCATTAGAAGGGAGTCGAGACGTCAACAAACTATGTTACCTTAATGGAAATGACTTACAGAAAATATTTATAATCTACCGAATAGCTTTGTAGACTTTATCAACAAATCTCTGGGAACAAATTCGCTTTTCAAAGATTTACAAATTCATAAAACGTAAAAGGTTAGTCTTATATTTTTTAAAATTCCCAACCAGAAATACAGATATAATAAAATAAAATTCTTCATATAACTAATAACTGTGTTACTCATATGGGATACCAGTAATTTTAAAACAACTATTCGAAATGGATTTTTCATGCCTTATTATTTTCAGGCAGTATCAAAACTTTCTCATAGAAATTCAACTAGGAGTGCCATTAACAGCTGAATCAGAGAAAAAATGTTCTTTAATATCACAATAACGTGATAGATGTTATGATCATTAAAAATTATTTTTCTTTTATCCATAATTAATTTTTTTATTGACATCGTCACGAAAAAAAATCAATTTAGTTACGTTTTTGTCCCTTTTTTTAAAACAAATTTGACAATAAGATCTTTAGATAGCTTCAACGATTGTTTGAATTTAATTACTAAAGCAAAAGTCATTTAGGATTGCTCTAAGTCGAACAGAAAATTTTTTAGACAAATCTTGCTTTTCAAAAAAATAAAAACAAAAATTCTGAAAAATATTTGAAAAGAAAAAAAAAAAGATAATTTGTATGCCTGAATTTCGTAGAAACAGAAAGTGAAGATTCTTTTCTTTCTTTCGTGTGGCAATATATTATATTTAACATTTGCTTATAATTCTAAAGATGTTTTAATCTCGCTTATTTTGGCTGCAATTATAGGTTTATAAGTAAGATATTCCCATCATTAAATTTAAATTATCTTTTCTAACTTAAATGGTTCCCTGATCTTATCAATCATATTTAGTAAAAGATTGCCAATATTATAAAATATAAGATAAAAAATCCCGTCATTTTATGACTGAAATTGGCCGAGTTGATGTTAGGGACAGGGAACAGGCATGGCATACAAATTTATTTTCAAGGACAATTTTAAAACGTAACATAACGATGCATAATTTGAATTTGCAAATTATCCCTGAAGATTTCCTTCTCACGAGACCGCAGATTTAGCTGCAAAATTCGTCCAAAATACATATTTTCAATCCTTTATGATTCGATCAGTTTCAGTCGCAAAATAAAAAAAAAGAAATTAATGCTACCACTTCAAGAATATTTTATTAAATATGATTGATAGAACCGGATGAACGTAAAAAAAGCCTAGATTTCGTAACTTTCTGAGAAATATATTTATTACATCAAACTCGTCATTAAGCATTCTTCCATTTGGCAGTATATGTTTATCTCTAATGGCTTAGAATTTAAATGCTGGACTCGATAGACAACCGTGTATACGACTTTTATATACCAATAAATAAAATAGCTCTAGTTTTATATGTAGAATAATAAGGGTTTATTTAATATTTTCTTGATTTAATCAAGTTTTCCAAAAGTCAATGCACTTTATAATGACAGTTAAAATCATAGAGCTGAGATACTGATACTGAGATTTATATATCAGCTCTATGGTTAAAATAAAAGTTTTTTACATACCTTTATTTAACTTGACTTGCTTGATTATATGAATAATACTTGCAAATCTTATCATCAACCTTTCTTTTATTTCCTGATGAGTTTGAACTTTTGAGAGGTTTTTTTAGTCTAAAAAATTGAAAAACTGTGTATGTTTTCTCAATGTTAATACATTATTGCAAAATTTTCAAAACTCCCTTATTAACTATTTAATCGTCAATTAAATGAAATTTTGATCTCTCTTTAGTGGCGACATCTTGTAGTAAGAAAATATCTCAAGGCTTAAAATTAAAATATATATATATATATATATATATTTATTTATTTAAAAAAAATGTAGCTGCTTACTACTCTAATAAAATTATTTTAAAAATTGTTTCTTATTTAATGATTTTTTTTATTTGAAAGAACATGCATCATATTTTATGTTCATATTTGTTATGTTCCTGTTAAATATGAAATTTAAAAAAAAAAATTTTCTTTTAATTTAATTTAATTCTATATTAATATACAGCTAATTAAATTAAAATTTATATGTTTATTTGTGGATGCATTTCTATATGTATAAAAGTTAGAGTAGAATATTAGAGTACTTATTTCTGCTTCATTTATGTCTTTAAGTCTTTCATTCAAAAGATTTATTTTCCTTATACTCCAAATCAGACAAAATCAATTTAAAAGACTCTCTTTAAATTGCGGAAATCTTAAATCTACTACTATGCTTTGAAAAAAATATCTTAGTAAATTTTACACTCTGAAATATTTTTGAATGCAATATTTTCAAGCATGAATTAACGAAGACAAGCGACATACGAACGAGTTATTCTTTAGAATTTTTTTTTCGTTCTCTTTCTGTTTTGATGTAAAGGTGCGTGGACATGTCCACGAACAACTGTATCTTGTTCAAATTTGTAGATTTTGTTTTCGTTTTTATGAAATGAAACCAACAAGTGATCATTATTCAAAATGCGTGCAGAGAAAATTTCATCACCTTACTGATGTCTGATAAATTGCTAAGTTTATTACTAACTTCTTAAATATAATCACAGTAGAGCTCCCTAACATGAAGCCACGTTGCACCAAGCATAAGCAAAAAAATTTATTTAAAAATGATATTGTTTTAAAATATTTACTCGTACTTCCTCCTTTTTTATACGTATTTTGGATTTTGTTTTGTTGTATACAAATATAAATACGTTAGATCTAATGTTCCGAAAGTTTTCATATGTGATTTCTTTCATTTCCTGTCCGAAATACAATAGCGACCCAAAAATAATCAGGTTACAAGGAAAAAAAATATTATCTAATTAGATAGTGGAAAAATTTAACTTTCAAATAAATAAAGAGCATAACAAAATATGCAAAAAGTTACATTTCAAATATCAATGCAATATGCTAGTTTGAGGCCTGATAATGCATCACACATTTTTACTAATTCAGTTCTTTTATCAAATAAATTTGTAATTTTCTTCGATGATTTCTTACCTCACAGGAGAATTTTCAGTTAATTATTTTTTTTATTACTAAAAATGGCCAGGTTTATTGAGACTGCAATATTCTCATTTGTTTGGAAAATTATTATGATGCGGCCTAATTCATGAAAATTATATTCTGATTAAATTACATTTTGTATTTGTCCGCTTCATATTGCATTAAATTAAATACAACTAAAAATTGGGAAGGACAAAAGAATCAACTAGGGAGATTGGCACCGTATATATCAATGAAAGAGTAGGAGGTTATTCAGAGCCCATTATCGGTGCTATAAGTATTTGAGAATTCTGAAATAATTGAAATCGGGCTCTTCATTATTTTTTAGTAATTAATGCCTCAAGATGTTTTAGGAAAGCATAATAAAAAAAATTCAAGGTACGTTAGTTATTTCTAATAGATGATTGATTTTTAATTTTATTCGAAAAAGTTTCCGTTAAAGGTATAGTAATTTTTTTGAATGAGAGTTTAAATTCATTTCATAAATATGATTGAAAGTCATTCTTTTTGATAAGAAAAGTCATTATAAAATATGCTAAAAAATGTTACAAATTATCAAGCTTAGATTGCAGTATTTTTTTTTTACTTCATTTCTTAAATTTAATTGTTTCCTATTCGTTTCCTACTTCTCTAAAATAAGATTTATGCCAGAAATTTCAGATTTTTCTTAACTAAAAATTATAAATTTAAAAACATTTCTAAAAATTGTTCTTATTTAGAGTTTCCCTTTCACTGAACAAAGGAAAACTAACAACCAAAAATAGCATCATTATGCTATTATGCTACTAATCTTCAGCAATTTGTAGCGACTGAGTTTACCAATAAATCAAGTGCTTACATGAATGTAAGTCCTCAACAAACGCCTATTAGTGTGAGTTTTCCGTAATAACACTTAGGTAATTAAGCCGAAAAAGAATATTCTTTGACTAATACTTTGAAAACACACTCTCACGCTACAGTAGCACGCAATCGAGTTCCTATTCACGCATATTTCTGTAGACGCCTTTAGTTCAGTCAGATAAAGCTTTTGTTAAACTAATACTGCACTTTATAATGGCTTGCATGATATTTTGAACATGAGAATAACGGTAAAGAATTATCTTGTAATTATAGCCGTATGAGAGAATGCCTATGATTAGTGTTTGCTACTCCATGCAATGCCAAACATTGGATACCATGAAAAGTTTTCAGCTTGTAATATGAGAACACTTAAGTCATCGAATATATTTGGTGAAATATAATTACTAAGCATTCTTTACCACATTTTAACCTTCATGTGCATAACAATATGTACTGTATCGTCATTTAAAATATCGACAAAAAATATTCCCTCGGCAGTTTGACAAATTTCAACATTTTTAGACTTCGTAAAATATGGTTTTGCAATTATATTTATTGACCTGCCTACAGACTTGATATCACAAAAATATAATACACCAGATAGGTGAACTTCTCCCTCTATATTTACTCAAAAACCGAATATTTCTGTTTAATTTTGGAAGAAATAAAAGAAATCAGTCAATGGAAAATCAATTTTACAGTACCTTCATGTGCGAACCAAAGAAAACTCAAAAATATGGAAGCTACATAAAATAAATTCGGTATCTACTTTTATTACTAAATTACCGATTTGAGGGATTGATCGCGGAGTACTTGAACTATAAGTTCTCGAAGTTAGTTCTCCGGATCTAATAAGGTTGAAAAAAAAAAAACACAAAACAATTACAGTTACATAAAAGATACTGTAAATCTGAATGAAATTTCAAATTAAATTCAACAATAGATTAATTGCATGCCGATATATCTATTTTATGTGAATGTGTTGATTTAAGACTGAAGAAGCATGAATTTTAGTACAAAATCTTATCGTCAAAATTAGAAGTCTTTATCTAAATTTGAATACATTTTGTCCAACAGTCGATTTTGTTTTCTGTAGTATGAAGTCAAGCACAAAATGAAATTATTTCATGCGACAAAGTCGGACACATTTCCGTATTATGGTACTGTTTAATGCAGTATGAAGCCTATTGGAAATAGGGAAAAATAGAAGATATTGTTTCTAATAATCTCAAAATGTCTAGCATTACCAAATGCAAAACTGATATGATATGGCTGCTATCATCGTTTTTTGAAAAAAAGTATGCTACCTTGGACAATTTCTGAAGAATAACTAGAAAAAAACTGCTTTGGAATGGTGATAAGACCCTGCTTTAGAAAATTCCAAATTCAAAACTCGATTATAAGTCTATAGCAATTATTTATGGATATTTTCTGAATTTTATATGCATTTATAAGTGCATATTCTTAAAGATATAAAGGACAAGAATCTGAAAGGAAATAATTTATTCATGACATATATTTATTATTATGAATTCTTAAAAATGTAAAAGACAAGAATCGTAAAGGAAATAATTCATGCACGACATGTACTTATGAGTGTGGGTGGTTCTTCAAGATATAAAGGACAAAAATCTTAAAAGAATGCACAACATATATTTATAAATGTGAATTCTTAAAGAACAAGAATATTAAAGGAAATAATTCATGCCCGACATGTACTTATGAGTGTGGGTGGTTCTTCAAGATATAAAGGACAAAAATCTTAAAAGAATGCACAACATATATTTATAAATGTGAATTCTTAAAGAACAAGAATATTAAAGGAAATAATTCATGCTTAATTTTTTAATAAAATTTGTTTTATGACTATACATTTATGAATAAAGAAACTAAGAACAGGACAATTGAAATAAGTATGAATCTTCTAAATGTCAAATATACTATGTAATTGAATACAAAATCCAAATTCATAGTATACGAATATCTTTGAATTAAAAATGTACTTACTTAAAAATGTACTTAAATCTTTGAATTAAAAATGTACTTACGATGTCTAAGTATCCTTTGTTATAGCCAAAATCAATTTTCTTAATTGTAAATTATGATATTTCTATGGCAAGTTATGAGAAAATACAGCTCTCCTTGAATACAAATAAAATGTCACCTGAAGGTGTAAATTTCTTTTTTTTAAACTGCATTTTTACTTTTTAAAGCTGCAATTTTAACAAATTTCCTAATTAAAGCCTGAGAATGCACAGAGTGATATGGAAGGTGGAATATATTTTAAAAATCACACAGGAGATGACTGAAAGATTATTTTTAAGATAAAATGAAGCAAATAAAACTCAGATTATTTGTTATGAAATCAGAAATATTTGGTCGTATAGTTTTCCACACTATAATTAGGACTTGGATATTTGGGGTGATTGAATGCTTATCGTTTAATTACGTGAAAAGTAGCTTCCTTATTAAACAAACTTTCTGCAGTTCTGGAAATTGTGGAAGGATATTTATTTTATGTGAGACTGCGTTTGGAATAAAAAGGTAGAAAATGCAAATGAGAATTTTTTTTAAAAAAATGGAGCGTGATATTGTAAGAAATGTAATTTTTAGTCTTACAGCAGAATTCTTGAACGAAAGAAGACATTAAATACATTTAATCCGTGATATCCTATGTAATAGCTCCAGACAACAATTGTAAAATGTCTAGGATTATAAATGATAAGCTATGCTATCAATATCTCATATTAATTCACTATAGATTGCATCATATAGACAAGATTAATAAAAGAATCAATAAGAGTGGTCTTTTCCAAAAATTTCTCTCATATCCTCTAATAAAGATGTTTTACATCTACCCCACATAAAACTGTGGATTTTACATACGGCCGCAAATACCTTACAAGTTACAGTATTTACAAAATATTGATCTTTGGCATGAATTTTGTATTTTTATTGAATCTATAACTGATACTTGGCGAATTAATTTTACAGATGTGATTAATAGTACCTGAAAATCGAATTTCTGTTTAAGCCACATTTTTTTCAACTGATTGAAATCAATACTTAGGCGCTGAACCATAAATATAGTAAAAATTCCTTACCAAATTTCATATATTTAAATTAATGCATTTTGTAGTTATTGTGTTCACATGTTTGTGAAAGTACAGACCGACAGACATCAATTAACCGAAGTATTTGATTTCAAATTTGATATTGTATTATCCATGTAACTCTCTTAGTTTTGTAGTTATCGTATTAAATTATATTCGAACAGCTAGTTAGATAGACTTCTTCTAAGTGTATTACTTTCAAAATTTGACAGAAATCGATACATTTGGTGTAAAGATGTCATACCAAATTTCATCCGTCCAGCTCGAATTTTTTCTGAGATATCTTGTTTACAGAAAGACATAAAGGCAAAAATATGTTCTTCAAACTCAGAGACCTGAAACGTGAATTTTCGTCCTAGTTTGATTTTTTTTATTATAGTATTCTCTTCATACTTTGTGTACACACCCAAAAAAAAGAATAAAAAAGCATTCTTATTTAATAACAAAACTAAATTTCTGTCCATTTTGTTATTATGAATTATATAGTACCTTCTACATTCATTTCCGAACTATTTATTTTCAAATTTTCTCTGGATTTCTGGACTATTTAGAATTTTTAAGATACGTTGTTTTCTTTGTACTTTGTGAACTAATATTATTTGAAAAAGCAAATTCAACTTTCAGAGGTCTTTAATGTACGGAAGATATATAATGAAGACATAATAACAATTCTATGAAAGAAAGTTGAAAAGAGTACTGCATACTGTTCGGCGTTGCAGTTGATAGCAACATTGGAAATTCAGCTAGTATCAATAAAACAGAAGCAAATATTCTTAAAGAATGTTACTTGAAATCATTTACATGGAAATTTTTCATCACTGATTCTCAGTAATCCAGCAGATATCAGATTAGAGGAGTGCAGATTAGTAGCAATTCGTTAATAAAACACAATTTAAATAACAATTATTGAACAAAAAAATACTAAACTAGATGCATTAGACAACAAAATAATTGACCATTTTAGGCTGTCATAAAGGATAGGCAATCTGAATTCATAATAGTTAAATAAAAGAGAAAAATATATTGTTAAAATTGCGCTGGAATATGAAATCAAATTGGCTACTTCACTAAAGGAAGAGTGCCTAGAACCCTCTAGGACTACAAAATACTTAAATCCATCATTAAATTGCATGGCATTGTCTAAGTTAAATATCTTATTGTTAGTGTGGTGTTGAAAATACGAGCATGGGAAAATACATTCGATCGGTATTGGTTCAAGTGTCGACCAAGTCATCAGACCATAATTAGAAATCTGAAGTTTGACCCAAAATGAACTTGGTATGCGCTTGAAATGGATATAACTAAGTTCACCCTGTCTTAATAAAAGGTAAAGATCAATTTATCTTATAGCTATCCCTCAGATTACCTCTATAATGCATAAAATAATTAGAGACAAAACAATAGTTAAATGTCCTTTTTATGTGATATAATAAAAATTCTATAATTTTATCATAAATTCATGCATAAAATATCAATTATTATAAGTTTAATAATTTCTTTACTCTTCCAGGAACAAAGTCACAAATCCTACCGTCCCTTGTGCGTCCTTACCTATCGAATCAATTACTACTTTCATAAATTGCAGCCTTACGGTTATCATTTGACGAATGTCATCATGCACGCTATTGTCTCATCCTTGTATATGAGGTGAGTGGCTAGAAAAATTTTCAATTGAAAAATGTATTTCATGTAAAAATATTTTATGATTTCCTTGGATTTCTGTTTAAGAAGTTCTGGGAAATTTTTATTCATCTACAGAGAATATTTTCCCATGAGTTTGTTTGTTTGTTTGTTTAGGATTTGCAATATGTTCGTACCGAGTTCCACAGCCTTTGTAGCAGGCCTTTTGTTCGCAACTCACCCCGTCCACACTGAAGCAGTAAGTACATTTTTATTTTTTAAATACTTATTGCATAATGATGGTATTCTGATGTTGTAAATATTTCGTTTTATGTTCAAAATTTAGAAAAGAAACAGATTTAAGTCGGATGTACTTTCACCATTATTTTTTAGTTAAGTGTTTTGGCCCACGATAGCTCAGTTTTTAGAAAACTCAATCACATATAAATGAAACACAAACTCTTGGATTGTATCTCCATTGCTTTATTCTCAACACACTCAACCCACACTAAAAAGTTATATCATTTCACCACTTGGTGGCGCTACAAAATTAGTAGGCGGAGCGTTCCGCTGACTTATTGGAGCCAACATTAAGCATATTTCTTTTCTAAAAACTACTGCCTGTAAAACAAGTTTATATTATTTTTGATTTTTAATTCTGTTATAAACTTTAATTTTTAAAATTTTTTATCATGAATGTATAATTTTAGTTTTTATAATAAAAATGCAAGTGCTCAGTTTTATACGATTTTTTTAAAAAAAATTAAGAAAATTATAAAATTATTTTTAAAAATTTAAGAAATATTTATACATATTTATAATTTGTAATATTATAAATTATAAAATTATAATTATTGTACTATAATTATTATTAAATTATTACTTGCTTATATGTCAATTGAAAGGATTAATTTAATAAACCTTTCTTATTTATTTTTGTTTTGCATTTTTTTAATATAATGGTTTTATTATTCGCTTGCTAATTTTTATAAAAAAAAATCCTTCAAAGCGCTCTACAGGTCAAATTATTAAATTATGATCGACCAAATTTGGAAAGTACTTATTTCTTGGATAATAGACGATCACTAAGAAGTCACTCACTTTTTCTTCTATTACTTTAAATACACATTATAGTACAGGAACCATTTTTAACCACTTTAGAATTCAAGAGTCAAACTTTTCAATGATAATATTTTTATTTCCATTTAATTTTTTTCTCTAATCTTATATTTAAAAAATATTTAATATATATTCTACAACAAAATTTCTTATTGCCTTTGTTGATAAAATTATAGCCACATGTTTTGCGACGATATTAAATACATTTTTAAATACTTTATTGCTAATATGTATTTAAGAGCAAATTTAAAATTAAAGTAAACTAATCAAACCTAACTGCTGTAATGGAGAGGCTCGAGTTTGTTCTAAATTTTTAATACATACATTTTTTCCTTCTCAATAACCTAAATTTTCTTTTGAATTTAAAATTAATTGTTTTAAAAAACAATTATCTATTTCTTTTATTTGAAGATAAAATTTCAAGTTTACTTTCAAAATTCCAGGATATCTCAAATTATGGATTATCGATCTTGATTTCCATTTCCATTTAAAAGATACATTGGGGAGTTCTTAATAATAAATTAAGGTCTATTAAATGCATTTGAAACAGAGTTGTGAAAACGGCTCCGATTAGTGAAAGGTGACATAACTGATGCTGATACCCAAGTTAGGATATTACGAGGATATGATAAACACGATGATGTTCACAGCTTTCGGCACCATCGGATCGCGGATTCACATTTTCGCAATCCGCATGAATACCTCATTCCTGAATTACTAAATAACCGGAGCTCCTAAACCGACGCTGCAGTGACGAAAGATTAGTTATGAAAGATGCTCCCTGGTTCAGAATGTGTTTATATGATTCATAACTGAATTCCTCGGCGTTTAATTTCCATACATCTGCATGTCACAGCTATTAATAGAGTGGGATATTGAATATTAACGCCTTTCAAACACATACCGGAGTTGAGATTGAGGTCCGGTTGATGGATTCTATGCTTGATTGGAAAATTGGACTGGCATATTACATGGATAAGCGTGGATCTGTCGAGAACTTTGGGTGCCAGGAAGCTCTTTTGGTGAGTAATGAAGCATTTTAATACAAGTAGTGAGTCTCAAAATTACAAATAATGAACAAAGGTGACTTTAGAGATTTAAATATTAAATACGGAAGAATGATAGTACCTAGAATGATAGCAACGTTGGAAGTGTGCGCTTGAGATTATTTTTTATGCAACAAATGTATTTCGTTTCAATGTCTGCCTCAAAAAATTTTGAGTTTTTTCTTTGTCCAGAAACAATGAGTGATTCATCATGACATTAAAGAAAATTAAAATGTTTCATCTATTCTTATTTATTGCTCTAAGATATTAAATGTCTTCGCTTCGGGTCATTCGCTTAATCGAAATCTACTAGAAATACATATAGTATTTCTAACTAGATTTCGATTCGAAAATCCGATTTCACATAACCCTTTCTAGGGCCTTGGGAAGTATGCTTCCCACCAAATTTATCAATCTTTGTACGAATTTATGTAGCTTGGCATAAGTTCTGACAAATTTTTTTAGAAAGACAGAAACTTTGATGCTTCAGTTCTTTCTATTACACAAAATGATGTATGTTGATTTGATACTTAGTTATTAATGAACCAAATTAATTAATGAATCAAATTAAATTTATCTTATAAGCTAAATGAATCCCTTTTCTTATTCTAATTTCAAGTCTAAAAATATTTTAACATAATATGACTAGAAAAAATGGCCCTTTAAAGGGTTAATATTCAATATGTTTGTTTACAAGACGGATACAGTTGAACTGAACGTCGTTGTCCAGTAGTCTTTCCGCTGATGTGGATCGGAACTTTGATGAGAGGCATACTTTTATTTGTTTCTTCATTCATCGGGCAAGAAATGATAGCTTAAAATTTTGAGGTCCATCAGAAAAAACACTTCGTGCTGCGTCCAAACGCGATGCCATTATAACGTAATTAAACATTGTATAGAGGAAAAATGGCTTTCACTTTCTTTTCTAGAATTAAAAAGAATGCAAACACATCACGAAAAAAAAATGACCTCATAATTCTTTATTATTAAAGAATTTGACAATGTCCTTATCAAATAAATGTTTATTCAACTTTTATAAAATGTCTAGAGAGTTTATTTATAAACTAAAAAATATATTTTCTGATAATGCAAAAAAAAAAAAAAAAAAAAAAAAAACCCTCACCAAACAATAAACTATTCTTGAAAATAAAATATAGCCAAACAACCAGAAGTAAAAACAATACTTTTATTATTGCGAAATATTTCACATAAGCTCTATTTAATATGTTACATGTAAAATTTATTCTGAAAACGAATTCTTTTTGCCTAAAATCAACGATAGTTCAAAAATATTTGTCTCTGCACCAATACTACCATAATATCTGATTCATTCAGTAATACTTTTAACAATAGAATGTCTGTCGGTGCCGACTGGACATCGGAGCCTGTTTAGTTAGTTCTACTTTCCACATTTTAGCAGGGCATTTGAAAGTTTTTCGTGGCTGTTAATCATTTTTCATGGTGATTTTACAGAAAAAAATATGTGGCTCTAGGTTAATTAGGAGAGATTTTACAACTGAATGTACCTAGAACGTCCGCTGCTGTTGTTTCGACACTAAGGCAATTTATCATTACAAATAGCTATCGTTCAACAAACGATAGTTGACTTAGTAAAACAAACTTTCCCAAGTACTATCATGCATTTGTTTGGCCTTGAATGTAGGATCCACAGCGGAAATGAATAACTTATTCTAAAATTGTTGTGTCTAAGTATTTCGTTATAAAGCATCTGCTTATCTGCTCTTAAAAAAATTTCATTCGATTTTCGAACCTAGTGCAAAGCAAACGCACTGAAACAATGGCTCGTAGAAAGGGTCTAAGGCCTGATGATATTGCTAATTTGTTGCGAGAGCTTTGTGAGAATGAATCGGATGGCGGTAAGCTGTCTTGTTCTAATTTAGATTCCGATAAAGACATAAGATTGCGTGAAAGTGACTGCGAAGAACCTGAATTTGTTTTGTTACAGTTCTTTTTTATGATACAAAGGGTCATAATATATGATTATTACACGAAATAATATTAAAAAGTCTTAAAACTAAACCTACTGAACAGTAATCCAGCAATTATTTAATTATTACAATTATTTTATATCGCGGTATCCAAACGAAACAGGCGGACATTTAGGGATAATTGAAATCCTGGACATTCTAGTGTTAAGTCATTCTTTTTAATTTGAGATATGAACTGTTTGGTTGATTCTTTCTATAACTGGCAATTCCTAGTAAATGCTATTTTTTTATTACAAAAATGATAAATTAGCACAACAAAGTAATTGCGTTTTTTCGCAATGCCTCCAACCCATAATTCTAAAAATATTTTTTTTTAAAAAACTGGAATTGATAGAAGTAGAATATATGTACTTACTTGAATTCAGTGGACTCTTAAACTTTCATTAGAGGGGGCTAGCATAAGGATGCGTTTTATCGTGGACGACGTTTAAATTGGGTTTTAAATCCATTGCTTCCATTCTCCAATTTTTCCTGAATTTTAAGTTGTTCAAGATTTGTATTATAAAAACAGAAGAAAGGAATGAAACTAAAAAGAGAAAAAGAAGAAAGTTTATTTGCAGTGATCATAAAATTGAAATTAACAAAAATTGAAAAGTTACATAATGATCAATATAGGTTATTTTCTACATAAAGATTTAATGAAAAAGTATGAATCTATATATGAAAAATCTTCTGTGAACCAGCGAGAATGGTTCACAGTACCATTCCCGCTGGTTCACAGTACCATTCACAATACCCCGCATAAAAATCTGGACTTTGGGATAGGCCACGAATTCCTTGTATGACACTGGCGAATATTAGTTGAGAAAGGTTGATCATTGGTGTGATTTTATCCTTTTTATTGTATCTATCGTGTGATTTTTTGCAATCAATCTCTGGCGTGCTGTTAATAGTGCAAGAAAATCGAATTTTTGTTTTAGTTGTGTTTTTTTAATCGATTTAAACAAAATAAAGCTACAATTGTGTTCTCAAAATTATTACATATCAAATTACATATAAATAAGTCAATGAATTTACATTCTTGGAAAAATACAAACCAACAAATAATAAAATGCAGGATGGATTTGGTTCCAAACTTTATAGGTTTCATTATATGTTAAATCTATGTATCGAACTCAGCCCATTTATCTCACTTCGTCTTGTAGTTATCGTATAAACATGAATTTGGTTAGCCCAGAATTTGATAGATTATTCTGGTTAATCTATCAAATTCTCGCTCAAAATTTGATAGATTACATTTATTAATTTAGTGTAAAGATCATATATCAAATTTCATTTATCAAGGTCAAAACTTTTCTGAATTATCGTATTCACATATGGACAGGTAATGCCAAGAATGTATTTTTCGGACTCAGGCAGATATGAAAAGTAAAGATTCGTCAAAACTTTGAATTCATCGTTTTTTTTTTTTACGATTACAATACTTCCTCTATATTTTATAAATGAGAAAATAAAGATTTTTGAAGTAAATGTTAAAAGTAATACATATAAAAATTGAAAATATTTTAAAGCATAAAATTTTTTCAGATTGTTCCTCGCAATATGCGTCTGTAAACGTACAATGCCCCCCAAGTGGTTTTTGGAAGTGAAATTAAATAAATTGCATTTGAATGATGATCTTATAAGGACAGATAGGAGAATCAGTGATTTGCATGAAATTCAGAGAAAGAAAAGTCCATTGGCGTAATTTGTGCACTAAGTCAACCAATTAAGAGTTAAACGTGCACTTTTACTTGGTAACTTTAAAAATACTTTACAATGTGAAATTCAAATTTTATTGATAAGTGTGCAGAAATATTTTTTCTTATTTATCCTCTCACAAAAAAGATTTTTTTTTTTTTTTTTTTTTTTTTAGTATTTATGTCTAGTTTGCGAAAAATGTTTGAAAATAACTATATTCATCGCATTAAAAGAAATTCGTAAAAATAATAACTTTCATGATTCCTTTTCCGAGGTAATAATTTCTAATTCTTTCACCACTCTTAATATCCCAATTATTTAGTATTATTCTATACAATATAATAGCAAATAAGTAATAGTTTGGGATAAAAGAGGTCTTCCTTTTTTGACAGTCATCTGGAAAGTTTTGCACGACTACAGTTATGTAGACACCAGGACTGGTCAAATGCCAGTACAGAGGAAACATGTTTGACATATACTATGGCATGCATAATTTCGATATTGTTCTCTAGTTTATAGTTAGTTAAAGAAACTGGAAACTTTTAAGACAAAATTGAAGAATCGAGGGAAAAATACTAGAACTTTGGGGTATCTCTTTTAAGGGCCGAGTTCCGAGATCTTTCTAGATTCTTCGAAGTTCTGTCAGAAAACCTATTTAAAGCAGAAGAATAAGTTCTCTCATGGGAATGTGATCGCGAAGCGATTTTTATAGCTATAATTAGAGTACTATTGCGCGCTGCTTTTATTTTATTAACAGTTTACTGCTTGCTTGTATGTTGTTAATTTGTGTAAATGCGGTGAATTTTGTGTTTGTGCTTTGCACACGTTTTGAGTTTTCTCTTTATCAAGTGTCTCTATCCGTTATCGAATTTGTAGCACTTTTCGATATGCATTCACCGGACGGAATTTTAACATCAATATTTTTAACTTGATTACAGTAGATAAAGAATAACCGGTTGAAAAGAATTCAGGCTTCAAACCAACATCCTTCATTAATCTACATTTAATAAATGACATCTTTGAAAATTCGTTTTTTTTTTTAAAGAATCCATTTGGATTTAGAAGAAAGTTTTCGATACTCGAAAATGTTTAAAGTTATTCGTATTTATTTATTGATGGTGAATCGAAACAATTTCTCGCAGTTAAGAAGATATGGATTGGTTCTTTTAATTTCTATGTTTTAGGGTTTTTTTCACATGCAGGAAATAATTTTAAAAATATTTTTGAGCATTTATATAAATAATAGAAAGTTTAAAATCCGCACAGTTAATCATCATCGTTTTAATTTATTTTCTCTCATGAAACATGTCGTAATCCGCTATAAAATATATAAATGAAAGAACGTGGAAAAATGAATCGCTCAAATCAATAAAATGGCATTCTATATGCATCTTGAAAATAACAATTCTCTTCCACCCCAACTAAAAATATATTGCTAAATTTATTATTTCAAATAAGTTTAATCTCTCTTATTCAAAAAGTAAGAATTTACTATCATAAAAAGAACTAATAAAAAATTTAGCAGATCTATTAACATCTGTTCTTCCATTTTTACCTCAATGATAACCCAATAAGCACAACACGAGAAATTCCTTTCCCCTACTTTATTCAAGAAATAAACATCCATTAATTCAAAATGACTAATACGAAATTAAATAAATCTTTATTTTTTCTTCTCTAATAGCTAAAAATGCATTATTAATTTTGTTATTCGAAACAACTTTACTTGCTTTCATTCAAAAAGTAAGAACTTGCTGTTACAAAAGGACTAATAAAAAAATTGGCGGTTCTTTTAATTTCTCTCCTTCCATTTTTACCTCTCTGATAGTCCAAAACGCACGATAAGAAAAAATTCTTTTACCCCATTTTATTCAAGAAATAAAGATCCACCAATTCAAAATGGCTAACGCAAAAATAAACAGTTCGCTCATTTTTTTTTCTCTTAATAGCGTAGTAAATATAATCTTGAAAAGAAAAATAGCCACTAATGAAATGAAAAATGACGAGCGAAAACTAAAAAGCTCTTTCAATGTCATTTCTTTGACTTTTTTACACTAATAGTCCTATAAACATGGCGACAAAAAGTTCTTTTCATTTAATAAATTAAACAATCTGCCAACAAAACGGATATTCAGCCATCCAGTGAACGATTTATTTCATGTCCTTTTATGAAGTTAGCCAATTCAATGAAAAGGAAAGCCCTTTCTTTTACTTCAACGTCACCAATTCCCACAAATAAACTCTTCATGGCGGCCCTTTCAAAGGCAGAAGTTTGTCTACTGGCATCGAACTTACTTCTCCTTTTCATAGTTGGCTGTCAAACATGGCAAGAGATCATCTTTATCGATTTTTTTTCCTTTAAAGCAAAGAACCTGGAGGCTTGTAGAAGTAAAACATCGGAAAAGCCCTCGGTCTATTAACTGTTTTAGAGAGAGGACCTCTTCCTTTGAGAAGATCCTTAAAATATATCAGTGGAAATCGAAAAAGAAAGGAATGGGTTGGACCAAGAGCATTCAAGGCCTTCGGGGTTACTTAGGTCGCCGTCACTTAAAGCAAAGCGAAAAAGGCAAAAAATCGATTTGCGGATATCGGAATCTTTTTGCTTTTTAACCGTTAATGCAAGTTTAAATTTCAAGCTATTAGTCGATATTCCCCCTGAAGACAGGGGTAGTCCTTGATATTATTTAGATAAGCGAACGTTTCGATGTCCATTAAGTAGGTTCTGACTCAAACGGATCTCTTTTACATTCCAGTTGTGGATTAGAATTTCAAATGAATGGATGTTTTGGTTGTCACGAAGTTCAATGAAAGGGTTTTCTTCTTTCATTTTCAGTAGAGAAAAAAATAAATTCTACTAAATGAAATGGACCATATTTTTAAAGTCCGGAAAATATTCTTTGCAAAGTCTCATTATACCAGTGCACTCTACAGAAAAATTCACTTAAAGAAAATATATATATTTGTTAAATAAAGTTAAGAAATTCATATTGCAGTCCATTGAAATTTATATTATCATACACATTTCTTATGGAATCTCTTTTTATTAAAATAATATTGTTATAATGCAGATGCCTTAAATAGAAATTTGTAAATTTAAATTATTAAAAACGAGGAATACTAAGACTAAGATTACCTTACCATTTTTTTGACTTTATCACATATCCTAAGTTATAAAAAGTTTACAAACATATTTTGTACACAGTGGCGTCAAAGACATATTATTTTTTGCCTCTATTAGGCATCAGTGTTATAACAAATGCAAATGGCGCCCCGAGTATTTCCTTAATTTTTAGCCACTTCATGATATTTTTCAAGTTAAACTAGGAGAAGTGGTCTCCTTGAAACTTTCTCGCATACTCTCTAATAAATGTATATATTATTAACTGCATATCATTGTTGAACAATAATCACTAAAGTGCCTATCAGAGAGCGATCTTTGAAGATTAATTGCTGGGTTGCAATTAATACACAAGTGCCAGCAAACCCAATGTGTATTTTTCATTCTTTTTCTCCAGCCTATGGGAACAAATATTTCACAAAGAACTACAATTGTAAACACAAAATCAGATTTCAAATTTTATTTAAGTCACTGCTTTTTTGAGTTGTCGTTTATTTCTAATAAGAAATTAAGAATTAAAATTAAATAGGTAGAAAATGATTAAAATAAAAAAAATACTTTGTAATACATTAATATGCGAGTTTTTGGAAATTTAAGAAATCTTGCATTCCACTATTTTTTTAAATTGACTTTCTAATTGACGTAAATCTTATGTTTTCTAATTTCTAAAGACATTTATTTAACATCCAACTACTCTGTTTTCATTAGTTAAGCTTGATATTTTTTAATGGCTAATTGTATAAAGTTAGTCTTTAGGTTGACAAGTTTACGGCATACATCAGGCTGCTTATCTAAATTTTTTTTAATATACTGTCAAGTAGGTACTTTAGTATGGAACTCAATGACACACACACACACACACACACACACACACACACACACACACACACACACACACACACACACACACACACAGAAGAAGTAGAACTAAACCAATTTATTAACTCAACTCTGAACTCAGAGACTGACAGATCTTCTGCGTTTATACTAGCAGGGAAAGTTCCAGAATACTTTTCTGGAGACAGTAAGAAAAGTCCAGAACACTTGTCTGGTAAACTAAAGAAAGGTCCAGAATCTTCTGGAACATGAAATAAAGGAAAACATAAAATCAAGGAATTAAATATTACACTGTGAATCGAATTACACTGTGAAAATATTATTTGCCATTTAATAGTGTAACAATCAATAAACAATTTTTTTTGTTTGATCTGCAAAAAGCTATACAAATCAAATGAGAAAATCTAGTAAAATTTAGAAAATATTTCGATACTCTGCTACTTTTTTGAAAAAAAAAAATTAACACGAACGGTATTCTTTTTTTTAGATTTAGGGCTGGAGTATAGTTTGAAATTTGTTTGAATTTTGTTTCGAATTGAGTTTCTGCATTTTAGAAATTTATTCAATATACTTAAAAATATTTTTTTTTTCAAAACGTATGTCGCATTTACTCTAATATCACATTTTCGCGATTGAATATAAAAATTCATAAGACAGCGTTTTTCAACAATATTAATCGGTATTCCTTTTTGCAAGTAGCCGATGTGATTGTTTAAAACACATCTTACCTTTTAAGAAGTGAGAATTGACTTTTTATGAGGCAGAACCACTTACCCAAAAATTATCCATCAAGTATATTGGCAATGCGAATAGATAAATTTTCAAGACATGATTAATTTTAACATAATACTACATTAATGTTAGTGATTTCATGGCATTTTATAGTATGTTATTTACCCAGAATTTCAGTTTGTGAGTGTGCGTATGACACACCATGCACATTTAAATATTTATTTTAAATAAAAAAGGGAATTGAAGAGAAAAATATTTGAAATACTCTCTATTTTAATCAAAATTATTGAGCTATTTCTGGCTTGAAAATACAAACGCATGTCAAATAAATTCATTGCTTTTTTGTTACACTAAATAATTATTCGATTAAACGTAACTTTTAAATCAATTAAAATAATATATCGACAAAAATTCATTCACATAAAAAATTCGAAATGTTTAATAAATAAATAAATAATTACTTAAGCAGTATGAAGTAAAAGGATTTTGAGATAATTTCTAAATTTAAAATTTTTTGACAAAAAAATAAATATGTATATGATCCCTTATGTAAATATTATTTATAAATATTTGACATATTTCCAATTTGAATAAAAGGTTTTGTTTTATTTTAAATTTTATAAACTGTGAGCGGTAAAAAATAATCATATATCTTGTCTAACCACTTATTCACATGTAAAATCATATTATATGCGAAAGGAGTTTTACTAGATTGATTAATACTTTTAAAGGTCTCTCGTCTTTGTTCTTTGCTACATCTTGCAGTTGAATGAAGGTGTAAAAGTTTTAAACTCATTTAAGTTATTTTCCTTTTCTAATTTCCTAAAGTATTATCTATTTCGAATATAAATCATCAAAATGCTCTTTTCGAAAGTATTTTATTCTTTCCCGACGAAAATACAGAATGCCATATTTTTTTAAAATAATTTTCAAACCATTTTATTGAATAATTTGCTGTTTTTTAACCTATTTTATAAATGATAAATGGGTTCAAAAATATTAGTATATCTTTAGAATTTAATTTTGGAAAAAGGATTTTCTATTCTGTTACATTTTGAGGCATAGATTATACAATCATTTTATGATTTATTAATATATCATTTTTGAATCGCTTATAGTCTCATAATCAACAAATGTTTTATATTCCTTATAAACATAGGTTTGGTTTGATGGAGTTTACTGGTGCTCAAACCATTTCTGATTATGCAGCGCCAGTTATAAGGTATAAGCAAATATAGGGTTAATAAAACAACGTATGGTCTCATTTTAAAAGGTTAATTAAAAATTCTGATCAATGACAGAAATAGCCTATTTTCTAATTTGCATAAAAGAACTGCATATGTTTTGAAGCATTAAAAAATGAACAATACTTAGAAGAAACCTATTATTTTTTTAAAAAAAGGTCAAAAGGTGAGGATAAGGCACTTTATGAAGAATGTTTTTTAAAAATAATGTGAGAAAAATGAAAACATTGAAGACATTTAAGGTGTATGTACACACTTAAAACTTTGAAAATCGTTCAAAATATCGAATAATTTTTATTGCTTAATAAGGTTCTCTGATCCTTTAGCTTTCAAACGATTCGAAAATGTTGTCAATATTCGGAATATTTCTCGAGTTATAATTATTTTTCTTGAGGTGCTTTTATTAAAAACCCTAATTACGGTGTTTTTAAAACTCATTTTATGAAGAATGATATTTTTCCACTATGTTGCTTCATTCAAACAATCATAACTAAACAAGAAATTAACCAAATACAGTTATTTATATATCAAAATAATCTGTATGAAATAGCGGATGTTTTGTTCCTCAATCAAAGTTATATTTTTAGAAATAAATTTTTAATAACTGTTTAAAAGTTAAAATTACAGAAAAAAATCTCGCTTTTTCTATTCATCGTTGATGAAAAAATTGTTTAAAAAAAACTATACATTTTTATAACTTGTTTGAGGCAGGCAACATCAAGACTAATATTAGGCATCATTTCCAACTAGAATTGTGTGTCTGTACAAATTAGAATTTAAAATATCATGTTTCAAAAAATAGGCTAATTAGCTCATTAAATATTATTTAATTAATTAATAATTAGTGCAATAAGTTTTTTTCTCCCTGAAATGAGTTTAAACATATATTAATAACCTACTGTGAGAAAACTGGAATTTTAAAGTTAAAATTTTTAAAAAAATCTTCAAGTGTGTACGTACACCTTAATTCGTTGAAAATTAAAACGCGGGCCTTCTATAAGAATGTGACGAATTGCCATTGGGCTTCGGCATACTGTGCATCGAAAGACAAGTAATATAGATTAATTGGTTACAAATTCATTCACTTGACTATATTTTTCTCTTGTTTTCTGATGAATATACAAATTAAGAAGTTAAAAGTATTTTGTTTCATATTTGATATGCGATTGATACAAATAGGAGATCTATTAAATGTGTCTTTATCCATTAAATATTAGTTAAGTTGATTATTCATTTATTTGTCCATTATGTCTAAGTTATGTTAGTTAACAAGCAAATCCAAAATTCGTTATTATTCTAATGAATTTTGTGCAGCATGTAAAGGTATTTCACCTTGATTAAAAAAATTCTCTTTATGCATGCGTAATAAGTAATTTACGGTATTTATTAAAATGCCTTTGCATCATCCACAACAACATTATGAAAATATTCTCCTGATTTAAATAAAACCATTAATATCCACGTCTAATGCTTTCATTTAATGATATAAAAATATTCAGGTTTTGCATTCATTATATATTCTTCAAAATTTTACCAGTCGCGTCCCCGTGAGTATACAGAATAAACACATGGTCTTTTTTTATTAACAGGTAACAGGCGTCGTGGGACGTGCTGAAATATTATCTTCGTTGTTCTTTTTGCTGGCTTTCCTCTGCTATACTAATGCTGCCACCGCAGTACCGAATACAGGTAAAAGATGAAAATCTTTATTATCGAAATTGCAATGTTTCTTGGGAATGGTAATAATGTGTTTACGCTTTTTCTTTGTTTTATAAATAAGACATTCAAGTTAGTGATAAATAAGTTTTTTTTTTAACTGCATGTAGATTTGAAAAACAATCTTCAAATGGATTGAACAAAGGAGTGCGAATAGGGATTTAAATAGAATTCTAAATACAATGGATTTGAGCTTTATGGAATGATGCAAAAGACAAATAAATACACGTAGAACGGAATTTCCGATGGGAAAATGTAAACACTAAAAATGTATCCATTTGTGTTATCAGAATACATACTCTTATTCATTGCAAAATAATTATATTTTTAGCCATTGTTTTAAATGTTAGAATTTATATCGTTGACATTAATTTTTTAAATAAAGTAATAATAATAATAATTCTAAGTAATTAAATAATTCTTGAGTAAATTCTTTTGTGTAAGACAGATATTTAAATGGAATAAATTTAATAAAAATTATTCTTAAATACATCTTTTTATTTATATAATAAAATATATTTATTATTATTTTTTATTATTTTAGTTTAATATATCGTTCTTTAATTTAGAAATTTGCATCTAAAATATAAAAGAAAAATAGATCATGTTTATATTTTTCATTAGTAAACCAAATGTGCATTTTAGGCTTAATTCTATTAAAGAACTGTTAAATACATCGGAATTATGCTTTTAATAAAGAAATCTAGAACGAATTAAATAAATTTAAATGTCATTAGGATTATTTTTTAATCCTTGATTGATGCACAAATCTCCATGATATTTAAATAATTTTGATTAAAACATGTTTTAAGAATGATATTTTTATGAAATTGTCTAAAAAGTAGAATTTTTTATATGACATTTTTTTTTTCAACTTTTTATTCTTTATTCTTTTATTTATCATTTATACTTATAAAATAAAGTATTTGTGTGTGCATGTGAGTCTGTAGGATAGACCAGCTATCAAATTCGGCATAAACAACTCTTAGATAGTGAGAATGTGCACCTCGAAATTTTTTTTAAATTTTCATCAATTCAAATTGAACAAAGTTTCATTTGAATTGATTAAAATTTCAACCTAAAGGTACCTCCAAAGTTTCTCACAAATATAATAATTCTTATATCACTTTACACTTTAAAAAATTGTCTTTTTAAAGCTGACAGTTTAAAATGCTGACTGTTTCCCTGAACTTCAATAATATTTTAGAAATATATTATTGTATTATTTTTAATAATATTTTATTTATTATTACAATGAAATTTTTTATTATTTCGTCAAATATTTAATGACTTGATTTTTCTTTCATTTTTGAAGGTTAAGGGAAAAAAGATTTATCGATTTTTTTAGCTGTTTACCTGAGACATTAGAATACGGAATTCTATTATTGCAAAAGACAACATGCAATTTTAAATAGATTACCAAGACTCTTTTCTTAAAGGCACCATGATGCCATGAGATTCGACTTTTAAAAGATTATGAACACTGAAATTATGAATAAGAAATTTAATTTAAATTAAACACAGATAGTATTTGCACCACACTATCTGTTCGCAAAACATGTCTGGTTATAAATATCGTAGACTGTTAAAAATCAAAGGTGTTTTTTTTTCATTCGAAACAAAGTAGCACTGCTAGTATACATTTTAATTTAATTAAATTAATCAATTAAATAATAGCAATTTAAAACATTAAATTAGCTAATTTTCGTCTAGAATATACAAGTGCATAATATTTGAAAAGTTAGATGTTCGAGAAGTGAATGACGAGTCGATTACAATTAGGTTTAATAAATTATTCCTATTACTTAGAGGAAATTAGAGATTATACCTTATTTAGCATCATAATGGATAGAAATATTTATTGCATTTTAAATGCACATGTTCAATATTTATCCAAATTTGAAATTTAAAAATACTGCGTTGAGGAAGCCATTAAGATAAAATTTCATAAAATATTTCAGAAATGTTTTCTGCAAATATTAACTTGACAAACCAATTGGTCTCCAAAGGCGGCTAGTAAAAATAATAGAAAAAAACTCTTATAATCCCTTAAGTGACCAAAGCTCGATAGAATAATTGCTTATAACATTTACCTGATAATGTAAATTAAATTTGTATTTCTTTAAAAGCTATTAATGAATTAGCTGTCAATTATTTCTTAAAACAAGTAAATGGATTAAAACAGTCGATAATTAACGATTTTTCTGTCATCTTATCCGAAGCTGACATTCTTATTGCATCATGGGGCAGTAAGTAATTCATTCTATTTAAAAATCGTTAAAATGACATTGAACCATGTAAATGATGTGTAACCCGCGGCTTGAACCATGCTAGTTGACATATTAAGTGCAATTAATTGATTTTCTTAATTGAACAATATTTTCCAGTCTCTTTTATTTCATCCTGCGCTTTTTATTAATTACAGAGAACACAAAGCAATTTAAGTGACAGGAAATTATTTCGCATTTCATATTTAGTTCCCATGAATGAACAATTGTCACATGTCTTAAAAAGTATTAAAGAACAGTATTTGGCAAAAGGATATTTTCCGATTTTCAATAAAAATAAATGCAAATGAGAATTTTTTCTTTCGATGTTATCTAAAAATTTCGATTGCCGTAAGACAAGGAATGCAGCTGCCATTTTTTTTATTAGAATTTCGGAATATGTTCTCGACAATCAACATTTTCTTCAGATGCAATCTCGATTTGTGAATTTGTTTCACAGAAAATGCCTAGCAAATTTCTCTACTGAAATCGAAGACAATGATTTTCGTTACTATTGCTTTTCGAATTAAAATGAAGATTGGAGTTTTAGATTGAACGCACTATAAAATATGTATGATTGATAAATATAGGAATAGACATAATTGTGTGAAAGAAAAAAAAAACGATAAAAATATGTAAAGAAAGAATAGATCAAATTTGCATATTTCCTTATTAAAAGGGACATGCATTTCAGGCTTCACTTCTATCAAGACTTACGAAATATATATATCGGAATGAAAAAAAAAAAAAAAAACTTAGAAAAAATAAACAGGAATAGAAAAGAAAATTAGAAAAGGTGAAAGCCACTTTGATATTAGCAATCCTACTTATGTGAGTGGAACTTTTTTTAATGCTAGATAATCCAGATGAATCCTTATAATGCATATATTTTTTAATGCTATATAATTCGATTAATGTGTATCTAAATAAATTTAATAATAACATGTGAAAAAAACACATTTATATTAGCTTGCTAAAAAATGGATTTTTTTTATATATTATTATCCATAATTTTCTTTTTAGCCTCACATTTATTATTATAAATACTATAAGATGTGTACGTCTATACAGGCTATTACACTTTTAACAATATCTCGAATCTAACTGTCAACGATTAATTAATAAAAGTTGTAATAGAAATTTCCATGCACATTGGCAGAATGCTTAAGAAAAAAATTATTATATGTATATTTTAGATGTAAGTATACAATAACATTCATAAAAAAAAAATTTGTTTCCTTGCAAAGGGATTTTCTCTATTCATAATGTTGAACACCATTTAAACTAAAACTAATTATTAAAATCGGACTGGAACAATTAGTGACAAACTAAATGAAAAAAATTGCGATGCCAAATACAAAATAAAAAAAAATACTGAAAGAAAATATTAGAAATAATTTTCAATTTGATCCATGAACGGAGAATATAATGAGTCAGCATAAATATAAAATATTAAAAATTAGAGACCTCTAATCATTGATCTTTGTTATTTTTTCATGCTTATTCCCAACATCGCAAAGTCTTACAAATGGCGGTAGAAGATTATGGACATGGTAGTGAAATTGGAAATAATTTTTTTCCAATTTCTCTACCAGGTGGCGCTACCTGTAAAGAATCGAAGTCACATTAAACTAATTGGTTATCTAAAAATTAAAGAATTATTTTTTAAATTAATAAATTAATAATTAATCTTTTAACTATTAATATACCGAATTATATTTTATAATTTTAATGTTATGATAATTCGATAACAAGATGCGATTCTACGAAAAAAATTATAAAACAAAGCCATCAACTAGTTTTTTGCCACCAAGTAACATCCATTCATGATCTATTCATATTGTATCATGTGATTTTGAAAAATCATTAGAATAAATGCTCATTTTAGATTAGATGTCATTACGAAGAAATTTTTCAATCGTTTTTACACCCACCTATTTATGTACAGGATTATGAGATTTTGTTCACATTCGCACTCCTGATTAATTACATTTATTTAATAATTCCAGGATTTAATTATAAAGTAATCGATTTATTAAATTAAATTTTCTTTTCAAATTGATGGCGCTTCCTGATGATAAATTTGAACAAAAAAATCTTTTAAGATTCCATAAT
This sequence comes from Argiope bruennichi, assembly GCF_947563725.1. NCBI lineage: Eukaryota > Metazoa > Arthropoda > Arachnida > Araneae > Araneidae > Argiope > Argiope bruennichi. The sequence goes on along the minus strand of NC_079151.1, from coordinate 102,919,732 downwards.
GTGTATTATAATAACAAAAGTAAAAAAGAGAAAAAAATATATAATGAAATGAAATAAATTTAATGAAATTTATTTGCTAATTTTTAACTAATCAAAAAATCAATTTTAAACTATGGGGGAAAATATAGAATAAAACTAAATTTCTTAATTCGTCTTTTTTTTACTCGAAATTTCAAATTCTATACCCTAATTAATTCGGGATGCCATTACACAATAATCACAGTAATGAAGTGAGCCCAAAATTAAATTTTTTGAATAAATAAGGTTTTAGTAACTGAATAGAAAGTTTATTTAGTTATTAATAAATTAATTTTTATTACGGCTTCTATGGAATAAATTTTATTAAATGAAAAAAAAAAATTCAAATCATAGATTTTACGTTTAATAAATTTAAATGTACTGTTGATAATTATTTGAAATAAATCAAATTTTTGTTAACAGTCAGTTAATGATATGCAAAAATCAAAGAAATAATTAATAAAATGAAATGATATTAATGAACGAACTTTTTTAAAATCTTGGTAAAATAATACACGATTAAAGAGAATATTTTTACACTCTTTTATTTATCCTAACTTGTTTCATATTTGTAAATATGGAATTTCGTAATCAATTTTGCTTTCACGTACCTTTGCGCTGGTGCTTTGAAAATTTCGTCTCATATTATTCTAAATTATTGTAATCAATTTTAAAATTTTAGGTGCTTAATCATCAATTTATAACTAAGTACCGAAATTAATTAATTTACAATTATTTTTAAAATTTCATTTAATTTAATTACATTTTTATTCAATGCTTGTGGTTCCATCTTGCAGAAAAATAAAAAACTAATTGAATTTTTATTATAATAATTACTAAAATGACAACAGTATTTATAATAATAAATTAAATTATTTAATTAAAGGTTAAACAGAAACGTAAATGTTTGTTTCAAAGCGTTTTGGGTCATATTTCATATTAAAAGCTTATTTTTTATTTCCTTAGACTGGACGTCGATGTCATGGTGCCTGCTTTTCGTAGGTATGGCAACATTTTCAAAAGAACAAGGAATCACTGTAGTTGGAGTTTGCTGTGCATTTGAAATTTTCGTCGTCCACCGGGTAATTCCTCCCAATTTTTTTCCACAAATTTATGGTTGTAGATGATAATGATCATATCAATTGAAATTATTTGGATTGTTAAGAATTTGTGCAATGCATTTTTTGAATTTGCTTATAAATGTTATTTTTTTTTATCTTTTGTCATAAGCTATGTGCAAATTGTTATACTTTTTCATTGATGTAAAAAAATTAGAAAAAATCAGAAGATTTAAGAATTTTTTTTTTAATGTTCGTAGATCAGAAATTAAAGAATTTAAATTCAAATACACATAAAAGAGGATTATTGTCTTGGAAATAGGATTTTTCCATTCATTAATATACAGGGTGATCAAGAAATAACAGGAAGTGTTCGGTACCCTGTAGCGTGCTTTGTACTGGACGAAATATAACAAAATTTGGTCTCCACGCACATTAAAGTATGTGGTTTTAATTTATCAAGAAAAACAAAATTAGTACTAAAAAACGCCGATAGGTTAAATCTTGGCGCTGCAAGCGCTTAATATGTGGAAAAAAGAACCCATAACTGCCAATGGAAACAGTAAATAGCAACACACGAAATACCAATGAAAAACGTTTATTATAGCAACTTACAAAATTGGTACAAGGTGATCCCCAACTTGATGTTTCAATAATTGCATGTGGTACACTAGGTTTTCAACGGTCGCTCGAAGAATATCGGCATTTATTCGTCTGAAATGTAACGTTATTTGATTTGCTAAAGTAGGAATGTCAGGAACATGTCCTTGATGCACAAATGCCTTTCAAGTGAACCAGAATCGCCTCACAACCAGAAATTGACAAGATTCAGATCAGTGTCATCAGTTAATGGGTGTTATCATATCCGGATAATTTTTCAGAATCTTACGCAATATCTTTTGCATCTTCGAGAACGGGGTATATGTCGTGATATTGAACGTGCACTGCTTAAAACTTGTTTATTAGCCATAGCCTGATCCATAACGACGGTTCCAACTTCTTCAACTTGTTCCTGCTTGATAACTTTACGTCACGTCCTCGGCCTGGTTGCACATCAAGAATCCTTGCTGTTTCAAATCTTTCAACCATTCTTCGTAAGTTTGTTATGGTCATCGGTCCTTTACGTAACTGTTTCAACCGCCAATATTCACGAAGAGCAGCACTGGCATTTTCATCTTGCTGATCAAACAGCTTGACTAATAAGGCGCGTTCACATAGTAACAACGCAATTGACGGACGAGTTCTTGCAGAATGACATAAATTCTCGCAACCCTTCCTTTTATCTTCGATTTCATGTCACAAAGTACCCGCATAATCAAATTACATAATAAAGTTTTGGATCACAGCGCCAGGATTTCTCCTATTGGTGTTTTTGGTACTAATTTTTTTTCTCGACACATCGAAACCTTATACTTTAATGTGTACGGTGGCCAAATTTTGTTATATTTCTCCAGTACATATCACGCTGCAGGGCTCCGAACACCTCCTGTTATTTCTTGATTACCCTGTATATTGATAAATGGAAAAATCTAAGACAATAATCCTCTTTTATGTGTATTTGAATTTGAATTTTTTTAATTTCTGATTTAAATGGCTATACGCGGAAAGAAAATTTGATAAAGGAAGAAAATAAAAATATTACATGTAAAAGCCTACATCTAAAAATATAAATAAGTAAATTCAGTGAAGAAGAAAAATATTACATATAAAAAAAGATTACATTAAAAAATTAATACTTATTTTTTAATTAATAAATAATTTAAAAATAATTAAATTTCATTATTACTCCTTGAAAAAGAAAAAATTTAGTATACATCATATTCCATAAGTTAATGGAATATATTGTAGACTTTAATTTATTTCATGAATAGATTTGTTTGGAATATCAATGAAATCTTGATGTACGCGAACTAAATTTGAATGAGAATAATGAAATTAATCTGTACGTGGATCGGCTATAAGGAGGTCTTCATCATTCTGCAGAAACTGCACTAGATTACTTGTTTTATATTATATATATATAATATAAAACACATTTTCGAAATTTCGTGGCCGAAAAGAAAAGACACTTTTGAATTTTTAAACTTTTTTATTCCATCCCTGGAAATATAAATTATGTACAAGAAAAATGCGACGAGATACGTCAGTCCACGACACAATAGAAGAGCCAAAAGAGACCGAAATATTTTCTCCAGTGATTTTATACTATGAGATTCTGATAGGGATTTCTTTCACACATCTATATTACCCTTTTCCTGTCTACATATCTTTTAAATGAATTTGCTAAGTATGGCATATTTTTATCCTATCAATCGATGTGTGTGAAAATGCTGATTAAAGCATTTTTACAGAGATCGTGTAGCATTAATTAAATAAAATAGGTGAAATTGGATCAGAAAATAAAATAACATTTTAGAATGAACTTGATATGGGTTAAATTAAGATATAACTTTGGAAATTATTTAGGATTTTATTTGAGTTTAAAATATTATTACATATACATATCTAAAATTTAATCCATCGCACAATAGATCGTTTAATTTTAAAAATAGTTTAATATTAAAATTAGGCTAACAAAAAAGGCGTTAATCCCTTGATGGAAAATTGCACCCATTAATTCATTTATTGTTCCCAATTCTAAAATTTTTATAAACTATATAAAAAATTTCAATATTTTTTATAAGCTGAGATTTCCTGAGTTGCCAAATGTTTTAATGGGATCTAAGTATACATCCGGATTGAGAGAAGCCAGTGTTCGGATGGCTACTCTTATTGCTTTCTCTGTACTGCTTTTGCTGCTGAGAATCAGCGTCATGGGATCACAGCTTCCTGTTTTCACCAAGTGAGTGCAAATTTTCTGTTTTTTTTTTTTTTAAATATACATTATTTAAAAAAAATCAATATTTTTCCTCAAAATATATTCTATATCGAATTTCTATACCATCTTTTTTGAGAAGATTAAACATAATTTCAAGTTCTACTTATAATGGGATATACTACTTATTCATGTAATGTTTTAAAGTTTTTCTTCAGATAATTTAAAATATAAAGTGTTTATTTAACTGTAACATTTAATTAAAACCATAATAAATTATTATGATTACATCATAATGGCAGCAATGAACTGTAATCAAATCATGCAAAGTGAAATGCCATCTGAAATATTCTTTTGGAAAAGCTAAAACAATCCTTGCTTCGAATTGCACTCATTCTAAAAGCATTTCACATGCTGTAAAGAGAAAAAATAACACTTCGCATTAGCTACGAAATTGTTAAATGAAATTTAGCACATGACTTATAAAAAGTTAGAAAATATTTTTAAAAGTATCCCTTTTATTTTACACCGACATCAAATTTTTGTTCCAACATTAAATGAAGATAAACGTCCCTCTTTTTTAAGTCAAAGTTTCATATTCTTTACTCATTCAAAGTCATAGTTTTGAAAACAATTTTGTATCCAGGGGTAAGTACAATATAACTGTGTTTATAATACACCAAGCATTGTGGGAGAGAAAGTATTCTTGTATGTCCCCTAAAGTTCTGTTTGATTCAAAAGTTTCGAAATAATACAAGTCTACTATGTCTAATAATAAGATAATTGCAACAGTTAAAAATATACAAAGAACAGGGAATGATTAAAATTTCAATCGATCTAGAATTCAAAAATATCATTATTTCCAAATACGTTTGAAACAGTAAAAGGATTAAAGAAAGAGAAAAGATTCAATTTATTTCAATTTTAATATACTCAACGAATATGTCTTCTGACAATATCAACGTATTACTATTCGAAACTAGAATTAAATATTGTGATCTTGTTTTTGAAATTATTATTAATATTCATTGTGCAAAATACGATGGAGTTATAAATCCTTTTCCGGATTAAAGGTAATTATTACAAAAAAGCCATTTAATAAAATGTTTTAAAATGTTTACTATGGGATAGTCGTAATCTTAAGTGCTTTTCTTTAGTCCAATAGATAGTATAAATAATATAGAAACAGTTGTTTTAAACTCGATTGCTATAAACTGGTGTCGAAGGAGGAAAAAAGGAAATGCTTTAGTGTGTTCTTTGGTTCCATAACTTCAAATCTGACATTATTGTTAACTGTCAATTTTGAGAATATAAAAGTTTGAATTTGCCACCATTCTTGCAGTAAAGTATTGGTAACCCTATTTAAAAACCGTTTGATACCGATAGTTTATGGTTAGTAAAAATGGAGTGTTACACGATAAAAGAACGTGCTAACGCAAGATTTGAATTAAATAAAAAACACAGTTTTTTTTCTTTCTTCAAACTGTTACATTGCTATCGAATCATGAAGTTCAACGGATAGGGTTGTGTACATAGGACAAATGGCCTCCATGGCTTTGTTGGCACATACGCACTGTTTTGTCAAAATTTTCTATGACCATTTTGCATAAATGTGGTTGAATTTCGTTGATGCAGCGTCGAATTTAATCCTTCAATGCACGCGTGCTTGTGGACTTGTTAGCATAGACCTTTCATTTCAAATAACCCCGTAAAAAGAAATCCAATGGTGTTAATCACACTATCCAGGGGGCGAATTACAAATTTTCGAACTGTGGCCGCCATATTTACATTATTTTTGAAATATTGTTCAACAATGAAAACACGTGGTTCTATCATGTAATGTTCCAGATTTACTAACTCTAAATTATCAACAGTCAAATGAGGATTTTGATAGGGTTCTCAACATTTTACTGCACGAATAGTAGCAAATTCAAGTCTTGCGTTAATTTTCGGACACCCTTAATCTTCGGACAAAGAAAAGAGAGTTTGCAACGTCAATTGAAGTTATTGATAACTCAAAGTCACGATCTCATATGTTTTGTCTAGTATGACAGCTGAAATACTGTAGAGAATTTAAGGAAAATTGGAATACCACTTTACCATCCTTCAAGCTATCAAAAATGCCCAGATTGAAATTTACGACGAAAGTGGTTTTTGAAAAGCTTTATAAATATCTTTAAAATATATCGAAACAACAATATGATAAATTATAATAATTTTTATAGTAATTTTCATCATACTTTTGAAATCAGTAAAAGACTAAGCCCAACCTGTTTTTCATACTCTGGTTAGTTTTAATAATTGAAATTGCTCACAATTTTTATTTTTACCTTATTCAAACGATTTTCACTCAAAAAAAAATTCTTTCTCAGATTTGACAATCCAGCTGCAGCTGCAGATACTCCCGCACGGCAGCTGACTATGCATTACCTGGTAGCCTTGAACAGCTGGCTGCTGATTTTCCCCTGCGATCTCTGTTGTGATTGGACAATGTCTACTGTGGCTCTAGTGACGTCATTCCTGGATCCGAGAAACATGGCAACTTTAGGTTTTTATGCAGTCCTTGGTACTTTGTTATGGACAAGTCTATGGGAATATGAAACCAGATCCAAGACGATACTCATGGTAATTTTTGAATTAAGACATTCGTAACCTAGTTCTCTGGCAATATATTTCTATATATACACATTAGGTATGTGATTAAGTTCGAGATGAACATTCTGAAAAATGTTCGAAAATATTATTCAATATTTGCCTTAAAAAGATTGAAAAAGCATCTATGAATCCAAAGTATACCAGTTAAGTGGCAAAAATCTTTTAAAAATTTAAAAAAGGCTAAAAATAGATATAAAACAAAACTCTTCTATTGAGTTTATCAAACGTTTTGCTTCAAATTTTATCAATAATTTAAGAAATATATATCTAATTCCTTAATAAAAAATTTAACTGGATTTGTCTCTAAAACAGCTATTGTTGTTGTTGTTTCTTATGGCACGTTCCATGGACAAGCCCGTTGTTACGAAGACAGCGATTTTAAGCCGGTGGGGGAGCGTCTCTTGTTTTTATAGTAGCGCCATCTAGAGCCAAGAGAACGACTTAGCTTCACACACGTCACAACCCTTTTTAAGGGGCGGACTTCATCCACGCATTTCATTCACTCATCCACAGATCATAATTTAGACCTCAATCACAGAACGATCACCCCTGATCCAGTACCCCTAGTCTAGTTACTCTCGACATGGAGGACTTTGTGACCGCGACAAATTTATGCGCGCGTCAGCCACCAAGCACGCGGGGAATCTTCGGCCGGCGGGGTTCGAACTCGTAACCTAAGGGACGCTAATCCAACGCTCTACCAACCAGGCTATCACGGCCCTAAAATAATATAAACATTTCTAAATAACAAGAATACTTATTCAGGAACTGTAAAACACATTGATATTGTTATACCAAAGTAAAATTTAAAAAATATGCTTTAGATTCTAATTTATGAGAGAGTTCGTAAAAAAATTCTATCAAATATTAGAATTTGAAAAAATAGCATCTAAACATGCAAAATATCATTGAAACGTATGTAAATCTAAATATAAAAACCAGTGTAACTTCCCAAAAAATAGACTTAGAAACAAAATTTTTACCATTTTATAAAGAAACCTATTCAAGCATTAAGGATATTAAATTAAAAAAAAATTCATAATTTCGAAAAAATCTACTTCTCAATGCAATCGCCTATCTTAACGTTATGCTGATCCAAATGAATGGAAATACAATATGCATTTATATTGTGGTGAATAGCTTATAAGCCAGTTAACAGCTACGCTACCCGAGCAATTGCTTTTGTATTGTGGTCATGTCACTCGGCTGCGAACCATAAGGTCCAAGGTTCTATCCTCGCTCATCACAATTCGCCACAACATATTATGCCGCCTAATATATTGAAATATTTTTAATCTTTCAATTAAAAGGAAAAGGAACCCGAAGAAAGGGAAAAAATCTCATTATATACGCAATTAATGTACAAAATGTTTCGTTGAATCTATATCTTTAAGAATGAATAATTTTTTACATAAATTTTTAATTTATGAGAAATTTCCAATTAGGTCACAATTTTACGTATTAACTGGAATCAAATAAAGATGTTTCGGTTTTTAAAAAATTTGAAAGCAGAAAATGGGATACTATTTTTTTAATATTATGATTTATGAACGATTCTTTGATTCTGAACATAACAAAATCGGTTTTTGTAAGAAAATTTATATTTACTTTCTTGCAAATAAAGTATTCTTGAAAATTTTTTCAAACATTCCGATTTCAAAATTTTAATTATTTTTGAAATGTGCGGTTATATAATGCAATTGAATTTTATAATATTACGTAAGTAATGGCTTTGAAATTATGTCATTTTCTCTATTCATGTCATTTAGATTTATAAAATTTCACAATTCAAGAATTTAATTAAACACTTGTAGGAACTTTTTGTTTTCCGCCAAAAATGCCTATCAAGCAAAATCTTACATTTAAATTATCATTCCTAAACGTAATTCTGTTATGAATTTTCAAAATTGACGAATGATGAATTTCAAAAAAAAAATTCAGCAAAAGTAAAAATTACCTGAATGTTTCCACTCATATAAAATACAGCAATGTATATATACTTTATCAATCTGTTTCGTATATTTACGTGCGCATTGAGATTCCATTCGATCAAAATATTGTTTCCGGAAAATATTCGTCTAGAGCATATATTGTGAAGAATAATGATTCTTTATTATTTATGAAATCATGAAACACAGGAAAAAAATAACATACAGCAACAATCAACAATAAATCGTTATCAAATAACACAAAGCGCTCGGAGAAAATTCGGTGGATTCAACATTCCAGCAAGAATTTAATTAACAGTTAAGTCTCTCGACTTGGTTACTACTCCCAATTCTGAGCTCTGTTTTTCGGAATTTTTATAACATCCGAGCGTGAGAATGGGATTTTATAGAACAAACGCCGAGGCTCGAATCATAATGGATATTGCCGAAATTCTAATAGTTTAAGAAATCTTCATTTTTGACTCCTAATTAATTGTCAAGTTGCCAAGTTTACGCCAAGGCCTGCGACTCATTAATTTGTCTTCAGAAATTAAAATTAGTCAAAACTATCTGTAATTAAGTACTCAGGGAGGAAATATTACAAATTCGTAATAATATTAAATAGAATTAATTTCCTGCAAACTATTATAGATTCATCTTAAACATTATTACTGTTGGCCGTTTACCATCAAACTGGCCGTTACAGTTCAGTTTAAATATTTGGATTGCATAAATGACAAACTGTTTGCAATACCAATTGGAGATATTGATGCACTCCAAGTTCTGATCGCATATGCTATGTCTAGCTTGCAAAATATTGAACAGTTCTTGGCAGAGAAATAGAACCCCCCCCCCTCCAGAGCGACCACAGGTGCTCACATCAAAGCTTATTGATGCAAATAGATTGATTAAAAACTTTATGCCTTTACAATGAATTGAAACAACCATATGCAAAATAATTATAGTTTTTTTTAAAAAAATATTTTGTTTGTAAACAGGAAAATAATTTGTGGCCACCCTGTATAATTTTAGGCATTTTAATCCAATAGACAACATTTGGTTACAGAATCCAGAAATAAATTTGATTTAAAACATAAAGGTAGCATTTGCAGGTGAAATAAGAGACATTAAAAATTTTTTTCTTTCAGAAATGAAATAGGTCGAGATGAGAAACCATACTTTAGAGTATCTACTTCTTAGATGGCATAGAGTTTATAGAATAACCTAGGAAATATAAATACATACGATTTTTGTCATGAACGATATTTAATATTCTTTTTGTTATATAATCATTGCCAATTTAAAGAAATAATCAAGATTTTATAAATTTCACATACCATATACTACAGCAGATATTTTTTAATTATGCACTTTTGAATAAAATTTTCACATACATTTTGCATTTTGAAGTTTTCTTCCCTTTACGGCCTCTCTTATTCAATTAGCATTATCGCGTATTCTATAGTCAGAGCTCACAGGAAAAAAATTTCGATTTCTAACTAGATCGATTGGCCCTTGTTATAACTCATTAATTTATATTTTTTGTTGCCTTTTTTGTGCTAATAATGAAAATATGAATAAAAAAACAATAAATTGTTTTGTCCAAACAGGAAATCTATTCCTCTAACACCTTACGATATTTAGACATTCCTTGAAAATATTAAATCAACATAGTCGAAAGTAATAGTGGTTTTGCCGATTAGACAGATTATTCAATTGTTTAGGGTTACTGGTCTCAAAAGGACCTCAGACAGTTCAATTAAAAAACGTTATTAGCTCAATATCTAAAATAATTGTAAAGAATATAAATTCTTTGAATTATAAAATATTATGCTAATATTAACACCTTAACAAGTATAATTGGTCAGTTCCAATGTATTTCGTTTCGATCATTCTTTCATTACAATATTTGTAAACAATGAGTATCTATTTAAATAATTATATGTACAAACCTGAACGGCTAGCAATCATGATTCATAATAATTAAATAAAAAATAATAACATATATATATTTTCAATAAAATAAATAATAAAGTAAATCATTAACATATCGACTAATTAAAAAAAATATGTGGAAATATGGATTTAAATTTATCAATTTATTAAAAAAAGGTCTCATGATGTGCCGATATCAATACTCTGAATATTTTGAAGACAACGTAGCAATATTGTTTTGAATTTTTATAAAAACGAATTTGTTTAATAGGGTAGGGCAGAATGCCTAAGTACGCCACTGGTTGGAAATTTACCTTATCTTCAAGTTAACAGAAGTATGTAGTATGCGAAAAGTTTTATTAAATAGGATGTTTGTTCTATTTATGAACTGACAAGTGTAAATTGATATAAGTAAGCGTCACGAGGAACAAAAATTGCATTGGAGCATGGTTTCATCAACCATTGCATTGGATGCATTGGAGCATGGTTTCATCAACCATTGCATTGGATGCATTGGAGCATGGTTTCATCAACCATTGCATTGGATGCATTGGAGCATGGTTTCATCAACCATTGCATTGGATGCATTGGAGCATGGTTTCATCAACCATTGATTGAATGCATTGGAGCATGGTTTCATCAACCATTGCATTGGATGCATTGGAGCTTGGTTTCATCAACCATTGCATTGGATGCATTGGAGCTTGGTTTCATCAACCATTGCATTGGATGCATTGGAGCATGGTTTCATCAGCCATTGCATTGGATGCATTGGAGCTTGGTTTCATCAACCATTGCATTGGATGCATTGGAGCATGGTTTCATCAACCATTGCATTGGATGCATTGGAGCTTGGTTTCATCAACCATTGCATTGGATGCATTGGAGCAAATCACGAAGAACGCATTGTTGGCCTAGAAATCAAAATGCATTGTCCACACATATAATGCGAAAAGAGATGGAATATCCACATGCCAGTGTACCATGGAAATCTCAACTAACGTTTAGTATCAACATGTGAGCAAGAATCTTCAGTGATTATCTTTTGCGTCAATCTTGCTGCATTAACGCCTGAATGGAGCAACGTACCTTGTTTTTCTGCGACATACACTCCAGGAAATGTTGCAAATTCTCTGTTGGATGCGATGTAACGCTACATACATTTCATGCTCGATGATGCACATGAACATTTTTCCTAAATAGTGCGTAATCATCTTGACTAAATTCAGTAGCTGCATACCGAAGGAGTTGAACTGGACTCCATTGGTCCATTATCCAGCCTCCATGATCTTCAGATCTCAATTCGACTTTTTCCTATAGGATCATCTTAAACAACTTGCATATGTGGGATCTATAGACACAACGATATTGCCGCAGCGGTAATTATCAAAAGGATACCTGGTACTTTTGAGGATACCCGGAAATCATTTACATTGGCGGCCGCCCTTTCCAACAACTCTTATGACAGTTAATCGAATAAATCTTTTTGTGCCTATTATTGTAGTTCCAATGTGACGAAGAAGCCTTGTAATTTTTTCGCAGTTTTCAATTTCAACAGAATTGAGACATCATGTTCAATTACATTTTTTTTTACTGTTTTGAATACGAATTTTAGAAGAAATATTCTAATTATTAAAAAAATATATTAATTCGAGATTTTGATGAATATTCAAGTTTTATGTCTCCTCGAGTTCGAAAAAAATATTTTTGTCATTATATATGTTTTTTGTTAACATCATAATTAAAGAAAACGCATTGAGCTAGACAATTGAAATTTAGTATTCGGAGTTATGCCAACATTTGTATATTTCTGTGGAATTTTCCCGAAATCCATTCAAAGGAAGTTTGTCGGTCTGACTGCTTGACTACAAGTGAACTTCACAACTACGAAACGCAAGGAGCTAGGTAGCTAAATTTTAGTATACAGATTTGACATCTAGAATACGAATACTTATCAAAGCTTGAACCCAATTTCTGAAACTGGTAACCATCATTCGATCTGTGCTTTCACATGCATGCAAACACAATGAATTAAAATGAAACTCGTTATATTGTTACAACGGAATGGTTACGATTACTGATTAAAACTAATTTTTTTGTCAAATTCTTGTAACCGTCAGGCAGAAAAAAGTAATTCAAAATGCATATCCTAGCAACAGATTCCCTAAAAATGTTAGTTTCATGACAAAGATCTATATTTAGTAATTATCTTTCACTAAAATCATGCAAAGAATTCACAGCCTTTTACAAAGTCTGCAGTTTTATGAAGATGAAGGGGAATCGGACCTTTATTGTAGAGTAAGCTAGGAAGTCTTAGAAAGACCACCCCCCACGGGTAAATTCTTGCTTTCTACTAACAATCTTCTTAATTCATAGATCCATTAATTTAAGATTCTATCAATATATATTTAACAATGGGTATTTCAAATATTTATAAAGAATCAGCACTAATATGATTCAAATTGCTTAATATCTTCTGACCATTCCTTAAATTGAAAGGGGCTGTAACATTCCCCGTTTACCAGTATTGATAACACATTTACAGCCAGCTGTGTCGTCGCTGTTACTTACTAAACTCCTCGAGATAGCCAGATGGGGGATCTTTTCACCTGGGTGGTCTCGTATCTGTTCATTAGCAACTACAATATAAAAGACAACATGTGGAATTCCTCGTCCAAGAGGTATTGATAGTATCTTCAAATTAGAAAGGGGTGTCCAAACATCTGGATGCTAGATGTTTCTCTTTGTGAAAGGACCTTCCCACGGCCCACTGGCGCCGCTGACAGAGCATATTGCTGAACTCCAATCGGCCAAAAGAGAGCTCAAATGACCAATGTAAATTAAGAGGCGGAGATTGTCGCCGAAATAAAGCGCGGAGATTTTTTTAGGGGGAGAGAAGAAATGAATTGCATGAGACGGTAGGACTATGGCCACGAGTTTGGAGTCTGAGAAACTTCCCTGGAGTGGCCGTGTTGACGTGATGGAGAACTGAGTTTCAAGAAAACCCTTCGATTTTGACTCTTGTATCTCCTAGTACGGGTATAAATAACTATTTATTTAAGCAAGATTAGAACAAGTTGTTCTTTATATATATATAGGGCTGTAAAATAAATAATTGTCTGGAAATTCTGCTTCGTTATTTGATCAGCCTAGATCAGGACATTACAGGGCCTATTACAACCAAATTTATAAAATTTCTTTCTTATCCCTAACTATTAAGATATTTGATTTTATAGACTTGTGCTATCTTGTCCTTAAAATAAATCTCAACACGGGAGATATTTGCTTAATTTATACATGCTTCATAATGAGATCTTTGAGTAACAAGTGAAGAGTTAAGAGGTGGCAATATGATTCTGTTAATGGTAGAAGTAATAATAGAAGTTCAAATTAATTTTGAGTGTCATCTTTAATTGATCATTTGATCATTTTAATTGATCATTTAATCAAATGGCAGTAATATTCAAAATAAATCATTTTGTGAAAGATACAAATTTTGACCCTAAATTCATTTTGAATTTTAACGTTTTCCTATCGAAACAGATCTATTTTGCAAGTTTCCTTTGAAGTTTTTAACTTTGTTTATAGTTTTATTGATTTTCAAAGCCAAGTATCCTGGTGATTTTTATTCTTCTTTGAGCAGGAGTAGATTACTTTTATTGAAAAAAGTGTTCTTTATATCGAAAATTTTACAGATCTCCATTACTGATCGCTGACATAGGGTTGCTGTAAAATTCGATTCTCTGGGGCTGAATAGAGGAATCTTGGTTTGAATTATTTATCACTATTGGGTAGAAAAATTATAGTACTGCCATGGCGTCTTAAAAAGGATATAAAAAATTCTCTTCGAATGAAACTAGAACTAGAAAACTAGAACTTTCTTTATAGTAATAAATTTTTTAAATAAACTTTTGTGGAATTATGTAGTTCTAATAAATTATGTAGCGACCTATTCTATAAGTTCCTTTATTCTTTTCAAAAAAAAAGAGAATCAGTCATGAATTTGATTTATTGTTGAGGAATTCTGCAGTTTTTTATTACACAGATTTATCATCTTTCTCTTCTTTTATTAAAATAAAAATAGTTATTTTAAAATATTTCCTTTAAGAAATCCTACAAAAATTTTGCAAAAGTATTTAAAATAAGTTTATACTAAAATTAAAATCAAAACCAAAATGCTAATTTAAACCATGTTATTTTTTAAAGTTCTGATTGGGAATCTTTTAATAAAAATCATTAAGATCTCTAACTAACCTTATAATTTTGTTTACTTTGATTGTGCTAGAATCTGTGTTGCAAATTTCTTGTAGTTTTTTTTTTTTTATCTAAATCTGAAATAGATAGCATAATGTCCTGTATCATTAAAAATATGCCAAAATTATATATTTCAGTAAAATGTCATATTTTACTTCTTTAAAAAATATAAAACATAGAATACTTCCTATGAAATAATACAGGGTGTATCAAAGCGGTTACAAACTTTCAGGAGAAATGGAGTACACCTAGACGATGGGAGGTCACATAGCAATGTATGGTCGGAAACGCTTTCCTAACGCGGTAGTGACGACTCTAAACACAAGAAAGGAAGGACACGAATTAGATGAGAAAACATGTTTATTATTATTAGTATAGCAAAAAAGCTGAGAGGTCTTTGGCTGGTGTCGAAACTCCAGCAAACGTTAGATATTCAATGCCCCGGGATATGAGGATTACCCGGGGTCGTAATTTCGAACGCCTTCTTTGATTAAGATTGTTGTCTCTTTATTTTCTTTATTCTTAGTTTTTTGCTGTACTAAAAATAATTAACATGTTTTCTTACCCTGTTTGTGTCTTTCTTTTCTTGTGTTTCTATCATCACTACCACGTCAGGAAAGCGTTTCCGACCATGCATTGCTGTGTGATTTCCCAGTGTCTAAGTGTATTTTTTTTCCTGAAAGTTGGTAAACGCTGTACTGATAAATCCTGTATATCTCTCCTTTGCTCGTAAGTAAATACCATCGGACTAAAAACAATTTCTGGCGTTAGCTTTCCTATGGTTTATGAGAAAATGTATATGCAGTTCAATGAAAATATTCATTATTACAAGTCGATTTTTCTTGTTTGTTGTTGATGATCCAAAAATCATTATTCGCAATCATACGAGTAATAATTAAGAAAAAACTGCCCGACAGCCCTTGTAAATCGCTTGTAATGCATATAGAAAATCTCATAGATTTTGCTTAGAATTAGGAAGAAAAATATTTTTTTTTTAATCTTTACAGATGTTACGTTCGATGGAATAATTTAATCATTTTTCTTTATAAATTGAAGAATTAAATAGAATAAAAATTTTCAAAGCTTCTTAATTTTTGAACATTTAGTAACAAGTAACATACAATTATATACACTGCAGAATTTCAACTAAACTCAAGAATAATACAAGCTGACATCATGTAATATCGAATTTCCATATAACAGACTTAACCTATTTTTTTTTTTAAATCTCATAAAACTTAATGTTGCCAGAAAAGTTATGACATATATTTTCTAGTTTTTCATGTAATATTATTTTTATATAAAGAACAAACAGCAATCATTAATAATATATTACCTTCCCATTCTATATCGTTATATAATCTTTCAATGAGCTTCGAATTTGCTTCTTCATAGAACTTGTCTTTATTGGCAAATATTTGGGCAAAATGTTGATTTATATCTCCGTTTAAGATATAGAATAGTTTGTTGATACATCCAAGAAGTCTAGACAAAATATTATAATGGGCATTTTAATGCGGAATTTTAAGCTAGCATGGCGGGATTGGCAAGACACACATTCTAACCAAGCTCCATTAATTTTTGTTAAAAGATTAATTCCAAATTCCACGTGATGTCGCGTTGTGATGACAGACGTTTAACATTTCTGGGTGATGGAATCATTCAAACAGTCCAGTTGCCGAATGTATACATATTTAACGATCGTGAATACTAAGTAACGATTAAAAGTTTAAAACACTATTTCTCTGAAAATTTAACATTCCTCTAACATCTGCTTTCTAATATTATTGAGGTCGAATTCACATCAGGATCTAGATCCCATTGCATAGTTTAAGTGATACACTTTTCTTCTCCAGCTGAAAAATTCTTTTAAAGCGAGTCATTTTTCTCACTTTCGATGAACAAAAAGTTCATTTGACAATATGTGCAATAAGTAAATGAGAAACTCAGTATGTCTGACAAGTTATCTCAGTAACGGTTTCTTAGCCTCGATATTAGTAATGTCGCGAAAGATATGTTTCAAGAAATTACAATTAAAAATGATTACCCATAATTAACCTAATTTTTTTATATCCACTTATGAGGCTTGTTGTACTTCAAATATATTAAATGACTAGTATATATCTATGTATTTTGGTCAGTATAAAATAATGTGAATAGTGAAGTGATAATTCAACAGATAAAAGTATCAGAGCATTTTTCCTTCACACTTTTCCATATTCGCTTAATCAAATCGATAATGTTTATTAAAAACAGAATATAAAATAAAATGTTCAATAAATGATCTGCAAGGTTCACTGTTTCTGGAGTGCAGTAATCAATAATATTTGGTCCCTTATAAAATTTATCATCGAAATAACTTTAGAAAATTAGGCACATACTTTTCATATACACGTACTATTTTTGTAATTTTCAGCAAAGGAAAATGAACATTCAATTCAATTGCAACCAAGACCATAAGCACCCAATAAAAAAAGAGAAAGAAAAAAAATGAAAAAGAAAGCGAATACAAACTTCAGATGGAATTAAAAAAAAAAACAATGTCACTAACCATATATGCTCTGATTACAGCTCCAGCACTAAATTCAAATGGGGGGTAGCTTTTTTTCTTCAAATCAACCAACCAATTGCATGCGCGGTAGTCTTTCGTAGACTACATGACGAATTCATAGACTACATGAAAATCACTTGCATTTCTCTTGCTTGTTGGCTCATTTTTGTATTTTTAAGTTTTTATTCCCTTTTTATCATTTTATGTATCATCGGACTTTCATACTACAAAGAAAACTAGGAGAATCAAAGTCCCAAGGTGGAAAAATAAAAAAAAAATCGATAAAAAATTAAGATAAATTCAGAGAATGCTGCAACCTTAATAGGAGAATTGCAACTGCTCCAGCTTCTCTAAGGGTCTTGAATATTTAAATTAAGGATAATCGGTGCTTATGATATCTTTTGTGTCATGTAGTGTAGGTTTCATTGAATCAATGTCTTTCATTTTCTGCTATCAACCTCAATGAATTCCTCGGCCGAGGAGAGTCAGTGATATTAAAATGGTCAGTATTGTATTTCGTGTTATATTAGGCAAGTATGGTGGGTTTGCTAAACACATCACATACAAACACAAATTAAGGTTAATTAATTTTTAGCGACAAGCAATGTGAGCGAAATGTTCTGCTGTAGTGATGAGACAATTATTGAATTCTAAACATTTCTGGATATCTTGATTTAATGACTACTCAGTACCAAACTATGGTATAAAAAGTTCTTCAGTAAAATTATTGACTGTAACAATCAAAGCAGTTGTCTAAAATTTATTCTGCTTGAACAAAAATTTAAACAAACTATGGGTAAATGACACTTTTGATTTGATGCTTAATTTGTTTCTTCACAGAGTGCCGCCTTCTTGGCTTTCCCTTTCCTCCCTGCGTCCAACCTATTCTTTCCCGTTGGATTTGTGATTGCCGAAAGGGTCCTCTACACCCCAAGTATGGGGTTCTGTCTTCTTGTGTCTTACGGATGGAGTGTCCTCCACAATAGAATGTAAGAATATGACAATATGTCATTATTTTCTGAAATATAGAAGTTACTTTCTTGATCGCTGAGTACTCTCAATATTACATTTGATCAATGTTCTATTCTAGTCACTTTATTCTATTATTTATATAATAATTTTTTAACGATTTTGAATAAGTTATTGCAAGCATTATGGTAGATTTTTAAATCTTTTATTCGTTGCGAAAGATTCCGTATTCTTACAGAATAAATTAGGTAATTTGTGGATTTTCATTGTGATGCAAAATGGATACAAATCACATCTATTTTTATACAGCCTTATATTTTGAAATTTTTAATACATTTAAAGTTACGGTTCACTAATTTATGTAGTGATTCATTTTGTTTTGTATTTTCTTTTCTTATTTAAAAATTATTAATAGTTTAAACTTGACACAAATTAGATTTAAATAGCATCTGTATCTGTAAGAGAAATGAATCGTATTTCTATTTTCATAATATATTAAAATGTACTATATATATGTAATGATATTTTAATTATAATTTCAATTTAATTAATTTCCAAGAATTTATCTTAATTTAGCCCATAGTAACTTCATTCTAAAAATATTCTCTTATTCCGTGATCCAATTCCACTTTCGGTTTAATTAATTTCTTTGTAAATATAATGCGCCATCAGTACTACGTATCAAATTAAAGTGATACTTTCGTTGCCCTTCTCAAGGTCAACACATGCATTGATTTGGCGCGTGGCCGGAAATCCCATGTTATATAAGACTAGTGATCATTTGTTTCGGCCCCTTTTTTGCTTTTCTTTCTTCTGCTTTTGTGCATCTCTGAGTCTGCTTGTAAATAAATTGCTTTCCCGAGATGGATATTAAAGAAAGAATAAAACGAAATTAAAAATACAACGACTCGTCTGTTTTCAAACCTGCACTCTGCTTCAACCAATATTATATTATATTATATGAGAGAGAGAGAGATCGTTTTGTCCTAGATTATTCATATCATCATCCTGACATTTACTAGTACAAGCCATTTTTATATTGATTTCTGTTTAATCATATTGCTTTAAATATACTTAGGCGGATTAATCTTCGAACTTTTCACATATATCTTTAACTGTGGTATCTACAATTTCCTATCCTGTTTTTTTCCAGAAAACTCAAATCACTATCCTGGTGTTTCATAGTAGTCGTCATTTTCATATTTGCTTCGAAGACTATACGTCGAAATTTCGATTGGTAAGTGAATATAAAAAATTCTCCTTTTTATAATTAAAAAAAAAAATCAAATAGCGGAACCTGACAGAATTTAAAACTATTTCCTCATAAAACATGAATCAAAACTTCTATTTGAGGGATTAATTTTCTTTCTACCCTTACATATTTTGAGAGGTATTCTGCCCTTCTGACTAATTATCTTTTTATGCCTCAATATGTCATAAATCCGCAATAAGAGCTCTTTATTAGAATTTATTATATTTTTATAAGATCTTCTAGGTTATCTCCAACCCTTTAATATTCATATTATTATATAAGCTGCTTTAAAAAACTGCTTTTTTTTTAATTTCTTGGAAATTTCATATTATATAACAAGTCAATCGACGACAAAAGTTCAGTGAATAAAACATAAGTGGTAATTATTAATGACTGACTTACACGACGGAAAAAAAATCTAAAATGCAGATTTTTTGGCAAATAAAAGTAACCAACTCATTTAATCTTTCGCTCCGTCTTGTTTTCATAGAATATTCATGATATGATGTCACACAGACGTTAATCCGAATTTAGTCTTTATAATGTCCAGATAAAACTGAAACTTCAGGCTGAGCAAATCTTTATTAAATATTATATATACAGGGTGTCTCAAAAACCGTGGGCGCGGCTTTTATTCCTTAAATATTGATTATAGACTGTAATATTGTATAGTACTGTAAATTACAAAGTTGCATAAAAAAGGTGAAAAATGTTATGAAATCGATTAAAGTTTTCAGGGAATTAAACTTTAAAAAATACAAAATTTAAATTTTTATACGGATTTTGTACAAAAAAATTCCCAGCGAGTTAAATGTGCCCCATCCTCTAATAAGGTCATATACAAAATTTCAGCAATTTATCACAAAAAGTCTCAAAGATATGAAACTACATTAAAAAAAAAAAATCGCTTTTCGATGCCTCGATACGAGTTCGCAAAGTTCATGTCGGATGTTCATGTTTTAGGGGTCGTACACAAATTTACAAATTTGCTCAAAATTGGTTCAAAAGTATTAAAAATTTGTACAAATAATAACTTAAAGGAACGATTACATAAAGGAAAGATTACATAAGTTTTTTTACAAGTTCATTGACTGTGCTAATTCACGATATAAAATTTAAAAATATTTTTCAGGAAGCATAGATTTTAAAATTTGTATTTAAAATTAAAAATATGAAACATATTTAATTTTCTTATGATGCATTCTTACGTCGTGTCATCTGCACTGAAGCAGTAAGCATTTGCATTTTAATTTGTGATTGATCCTTCTCCAACTTTGTATTAACATATCTTTGAGAACTTTCATGATAAAATTCTGAAATTTGGTACATAACTTTATAAGAGGATGGAGCACATTTTACTCTCTGATAATTTTTTGTACGGGGTCCGTATAAAAATTTAAATTTTGTATTTTTTAAAGGTTAATCCTCTGAAAATTTTAATCGATTTCATAACATTTTGCACCTTTTTTTTACGCAACTTTGTAATTTACAGTACATGTCTATGATCAATATTTAAGGAATAAAAGCCACGCTCAAGGTTTTTGAGACACCCTGTATAATACTATACAAATAAAAGTATTGCCAACTCATTTAATCTTTTGGTGCATCTTGTTTTCAGAGGATATTCATGATATGATGTTTCACAGCTGTTAATCCGAATTTAGTCTTTATAATGTATAGATAAAACTGAAACTTCAGAATGAGAAAATCTTTAGAAAATGCTATATTATTGCACTTCTAATGTTCATTTTCAGGAATTATGGAAACGTGAAACTATAGATTCTTTGTAAAAGGGCTAGTATAATCTTTCGATAAGTTAATAATTTAATATATTATTGATGGTTCTATCTGTCATAATTGTAGTTTCAAATATAATCTTTATAGTATTTATATAAAATTAAAAACTTCAGACTCTGCAAACCTTTCTAATGTCCTAAGTATTTCTACTTTTAATATCGCGTTCTAAAAGATTATTTTAATATTACGTTCTCAATCGAATTAATGAAAAAACAGAAGCCATTTGGCGTCTTTGGTATTAACTAAAACCACAAGCCATTTGGCGTCTTTGGTATTAACTAAAACCACAAGCCATTTGGCGTCTTTGGTATTAACTAAAACCACAAGCCATTTGGCGTCTTTGGTATTAACTAAAACCACAAGCCATTTGGTGTCATTTTTCATAACTCCTCACGCTTTTATACATATGAGTAGTGTATGATGTCAACATCCACATTTGATCTTTCATTCAAAATCATATCGGTTCCATTTCATCCATTTCAAAGTTCTAAGTATATCGAACAATTGATTTCAAGAATCAATTTACGCTCATATGGAACAAACCAAACATTAAATCAAAAACAAATTCGGAATGCACCGTGCATTCCAAATTTAAGTTTTTGATTTAATGTTTGGTTTGTTTGGTTTCACTTCATGGCAAGATGTACGATGCAATCCAGATTTAAGTTTTTGATTTATTATTTGGCTTGTTCAATTGCCATGAAGTGAAAAGAACATAGCGTCACATTACATCTTAAAAAATGTGTATTATGCATTAATTAAATTCGTTCAAACACAGTTCCATCACAATTAATTAAATCTAGTATACTTTCAAATTTCTTTCATTCAAAATATCTCTTTTAAAAAATAAGTTGTTTGTTTGTTTCTTATGGCACTTGCCACTGACAAGCCCGCTGTTACGAGGACAGCGATTTAAGCCTGAGGGGGAACGTCTCTTATTTTTTATAGCAGCGCCAACTAGGGCCAAGAGTACGAGTTTGCCACTCACGCATCACTCATTCGCTTGCACAACCCCTTTTTACAACCGGGACTCGAACCCGGGACGCCCAGATCACGGGGAAGACGCGCTACCCCTATGCCAGGACGCCGGCAAAAAAATAAGTACAGAGTGCATTCTATTCTACAAATTTTCTAAGATATCATGATCATTGATTAGAGCTATTAACAATAATCGGAAAGAAAGTTTAATGATTCAATCCTCTTCAACCGAATTTAACCGAATGTCCTGATCGGAGGTTCAGAAATTTCAGTTGTCTCGTTTCTTTGGCAGGCAGAATGAATACACAATTTTCATGGCAGGTCTTCGGGTGAACCAGAGGAATGCCAAACTGTACAACAATGTGGGCCACTCACTTGAAAGTCAAGGACGTTACCTCGAAGCACTCAAATACTTTCAAGATGCCATAAGGTAAGTTTAAAAATCCTTTATCTTGAAATCAGCAAAAGTCATTTTAAACTAACTTTGTTAAATTTAAAGGTCACAGCCGAACTAATACGACATTATAAAAGATAAATTCTTTGGAACAAAAATTGGGAGAATCGAGGATGATTTACTATTATTTATTCTAATGCACGTATTAAATTATTTGATAGTCGAATTAAGTAATTTTTCCCTTAAATAGAATGTTTTAGTCTATCTTAAATTCTTTGAAAGTTTCGTTAATTGTTTTTGACGAGTATACTCGTCACGGAAAAAGTACCACATTTTGCGTTATGACGAGTTTATTCGTCAGGTGTAATAAGTAGTGACATTATGCAGTTTGAATAGCAATTTTAGTAAAAACTCAAAACATATTCGTTAATTAAAGATTTAAAAAATATTTTGAGGTCAAGTCGAAATCATAGGGACAAAAAAAAAAAGGATTATTAGTAATTATAAAAAAAACCCCGCATTGTTGCATATAATATGAAAAGTATCGTTGTGTTGTATTAGTCATACATTTTTATTTGTTTCTTTTCGTTCATATGCAAAAAATGTATGTTAGTTTAAATAAATAAATGTGATCATTGAAATAAAAAATAAAAGTCCTTTCATTACAACATAATTTGATGTTACACATACTCAAAGTTTGATGAATATACTCTTCAATGCTAAATTTTTTCGACACAATTTAGATATGCATTTTCCGAAAAAATCGAGACCTCGGTGGCAAAGTCTCGGCTTTGAACCGGACGATTCAGGTTCGAGCCCCGATACGATCAAAGAACCGTCGTGTAAGTGTGTCTGGTGCACTTTAAATCCGTCAGGCCAAACGTCCTCCCGCTGGTGTGGTGTAAAAGTTTGGAGACAGGGAGTGCCAGCTCAAGTGTCGTCCTTGACATCTGACTGCTGTTCAAATTTACGAGGTTCATTCCAAAATAGCCCTTGTATTGCTTTAAAATGGGACGTTAATATAATTAAAAAAATCGAAGTGGTCTAAACAGTTAACTTGCTAATCTATGGCAATGAAATAATAATTTATGCTTTTGTTCTATTTCAGATATTTTAATATTTTATCTGTTTTCATTTCAGAGTTCAGCCAGACGACATCGGTGCTTATATCAATGTGGGTCGAACCTACCACAACTTGCATATGTATGAAGAGGCGGAGAAAGCTTTTAGAGAGGTGAGGCGATAAGTAGCATATCAATGAAGATGAATATTTCATTCAGGAGATAATGATTAGTTTCCTAACTTAGCCTTCCTTAAATAATATTGATTTTAAAAATAGAACCGTCTGCCTTTTAATTTGGATATGGTATGGGCCAGACGAATCGTACTTTCACATGGAAACCAGCAGAAGCGGTCTCAATGAAACTTTCTCGCATATTTTTTATAAATGTAATTTTGTATTATTAACCATTGACCTATATAGTGTGTGATCTTTGGCGACTAATCGATGGGATGTGGTTGATACATAAGTATCAGAAAACAAAATGAGCATGTTGAACACATTTTTTCTGACTGATTAAATCCAAGATTTCGCACAGAACATAGTGACATAATGATTTGACATAGAATGATTAGAATGATTTAGTGACAAAATAGTCACTTAATTGTATAAGGAATTTCATAATTTTAATTCATTACGTTTTTCAGTTAATGTGCTTACGTCCTTACGTAAAAATACAAGCATCAGCCCACTGACGGATTTGGTTCCAAATTTGATACGTATCTACACTTTAGATGTTAAAATCTGTGTGACATATTTCATCCATCTAGCTCTATTCATTTCTAGGTTATGTTAATTTGTATGTGAACAATTGGACAGAACAGATTTGCTTTGAATATATTTCATTCAAAATTTGGCAGAAATCAATAAGTTCGGTCTATAAACCAAGTACCAAATTTCATTTGTCTAGTTCAAATTGTGTTTGACCTATGGTGTTTATAGGCAGATATACGTAAATCTAAAGCATTTTTCGGGCCCGGAGAGGTCTAAAATCAGTCAAATCCTCAAGTTCGATTTTTTTTAATAAATACAATACTGTTTCTCTGAATATTTCAAATACGAAAACGTAAAAGTATGTTAGAAAATTTTAATTGCATAAAAATTGTTGGGATCTGAGACATGCCCTAATATGATGCATTAAAGACAAAGGGGAGGAGATATAAGAAAAAATAGTAGCACTAATTTTTTGAATTGAAATAAAGGTTTATGCAGCTGAAATAGTTTAAATAAATTGGTACCAGATAATAAAGAAACTAATGTCGGGCGTTAAGATAATTTATTTAGATTAGGAATACATTTTTTTTTTAAAAATGGAAAATATTATACAGTTTTGATTTGAGTTAAACATTTAGAAATTTACCAAACTATATGATATACAATATGAAATACTTGGTAAAATCTTTAGAAAAATTCAACATTGCAATAAATGGCTCGTCGAAATAATATCCATGTGCACTCTGAATAACTACCTTCTACAAGATACTTACACAGAAAAAAAGTGGTGAAAATTAATTTTGAAATATTATTTTTAAAAAATGTAAAATATCTATAAATTTTTTAATCAATATACTCTTGGTTTTTATCCAAGGAAAAATCCCTTAAAAATATTAACTTGATTCTCTATTTTTACATTTTTTAATCAACACACGTTTTAACAAAATCCTTAACGAGTTTAGCAATATCTTTATAGGTCAATTTACGTCAATATTTAGAGCAACATAATTTCAATTTTCGTATCAAAATATAGATTTCAATGCATCCAATTTTCATATCAAGACATAGATAAGTTTCCTTTACTGAGTGATGGGATGTTAAGTTCAAATTCCGTAATAGTCTTTTTTTTTCTTTCTAAAAATATAAGGAATGAAATATAACGAATATACGTAACATAATTTTCAACATAAAACGAAAGGTTATAATATAAAGTTAAAGCTGTTTCTTCTCTCTAAAAAAAATATTTCTTTGAAAGAGTTATTTCAGAGAGATGAAACTTCAGATTTCTAGACTTATACATATGGAGAATTTCTGCATTGTTTCACGAAAGCCCTTTTATTCAAAAACATTTTTATCTCTACTAATAATGAAGAGGAATCTGATTGTGTGTTGGCACTTATACAGAAATTGGCAGATATATAGAGTGGAGTAAGTATGTTCAATACGCATATGTATCAGAGTGTGTTAAATCGGACCGTCTGACCAAGAGTTATCAAAATAGATACAAATATGCATTGGAGAATACACATTGGACTGTTACGAGATTATTGTCAAAAAGAATATAGCCCCAAAATTATTTTTACTTCATTTTAAAATTTGGAATATTATCTTATTTATGATTTCAATTAATTTTCTGAAATTTTAATGTTTTGGAAAATTTTAAACTATTTTATTTATAATTTTTTTAAAAAAATACACTTCATTGTTTTAATGAAATTCATGATTTCATTCATTAATTTATCGAATAATTTTCTTCCATTGTATATAACTGAAGAAGAAAATTCTATTAATTATTTGTACAGTCTACTTGAAAAATTAAAAAGTGTAATGACATTGTTCCCCAAAAAACCATGATCTATTAAAAATCACGAGCAGTTAAAAGGTAGATTATCCGAAAAGTAAGGTTTTTGGTGACACTACGACTAGGACACCATTAGGAATGTTTAGACATAAAATAACCACTCATTGGCTATTCTGATCCTTCAATAAGACACACATAAAAATCTGTATGACCAGACTGCCGCGACAGCATTGACGGGAACTAAGGTTGAGTCTTAAGGGTCAACACCGGCCACAGTACAACCCGCCCCTGGGAGGCACGTCCCGTCATCGGTAGAGGGGTAGCATACCCAAACCATTTATGTACCCGCCGGGGGGGGGGAGAGAACCAACCAATATACCGGAGACTTCTCATCTTTATATTTTAGGTGCCCCTGATGGGAGTTGGCACAAGAAGAGAATAATAAATGAAAATCTATCTAAATATTGTTGGGAACGAGACTACATTTAAATTTAAATAGGTGCTGTCAACTGGACAACTAAAATATTTGCTGGTACTTGCAATTAAATATTTGCTGGTAAAGTCAACGTTATTGCATACGAAAGCCTCAACAAGTATGCATCACACCCGCTTCCACCAACTGACTCCTACCGCTGGTGTGGTGTGGAGGGGGCAGTGCCAGCTCAGGTGTCGTCCTCGTCATCTGACTGCGGTTCAAAATTACGAGGTCCGTCCAAAATAGCCCTAGTGTTGCTTTAAAAACGGGACGTTAATATATAGCTAAACAAAACTAATCCATCAATTGATGTTTCACGTTTTACGAAAAACAAACGACTGAATCTTGCCGACCTAGATGTCGAACTTGCCAATTGAGATTTTAAACAGGTGCTGCCAACTGGGGAACTAAAGTATAAGATATAATCTTGTTCCCAAAAAATATCAAGTTTCTACTGTTTATCAGAATTCTATGCTTAAAATAATTTGTTCAGGGTATCCTTAAATTGCATATAACTAATATTAAACGCAACCAACATCCGTTGAGAACCAGTCTACCACCAAAGAGTTATAATAATAAGTAATTTAATAAGAAATAACAAAAACCCTTTCTAAAATGAAAAGTTTATTCAAGTTCATCAAACCTATGAAAATGATTTTATTCCCGCACAAGCATTTCAAAATGAACACTCATTTACAGTATGTCATGAATTCAAATGACTTCGAAAGTAGCAGTGACATTAAATTTCCTTCCGAAGGCATGTCAAACACAGGCGCACATCTAGAAAAGGAGAGCGTTTCTTTCGAATATCGATGCGAAAAATCCATTATTTATACTCGATCCAACTATTCAAAGTGTATTTGTCTTCGGTAAAACGAAAGGGGAGAAAATCGATTTCTCTGAAATTACATCAAAACTATAGGAAACAAAGTATATAGACAGAAGCATAAGCGCGACTGACGCATGGAAAAATGTACCGAAAGGAGGCTGAAATTGAGAAAACCCCAAAAAGTTCGATCCTGTATGGTCTAAGGTAATCATTGGAAATGGACATTCTAATGGATTGGTTGGTTAGTTGGGTTTATTGGCTCAAAACCAAACATGGACTTGCTACAACAAACTAATGCTGACATACTAACGGGAGAAATTTGTATGCGAGCCTTGACTCTCGATGCCCTAGAGAACCTTGAATTCATCATAAGGGCAGGGCGAAATATTGCGTAACATTATATTTTATATATATAAATATATAATATTTCGCGCCGCCCTTTATATATTATACATATATACATACATATTATAAACATATATACATACATATTATAAACATATATACATACATATTATAAACATATATATATATATATATATATACTGTAGCAGAATCGTAGCCAAAGACAGAAAGAAAAGACACTTTGAATTATTAACTTCGTTTTACTTCCTCCCGGGAGGCATAATTTATGTACAAGAGGAGCGGACGAAACAAGTCCGCTCACAGCGTGGCACAAAAGCAGAAGAGCGTAAAAAAGAAGGAAAAGGCATAGGAAATCTGATCCACCGATATAACAAATGCTGTTCTTTCAGGGCGATTATGTCAGAAAATAACAATGATTGCAAATAACTTTGGATAATGAATTCATTCCCTTCTCTACACATCTTTTTTACGGCCCATTGGAGCTTAGAAAAAAATTAGTCCAAATATAAAACAATTAATATCAAACTGTCCTCCTTAAATTATACGTTATTTACACCTCTAAACACTTTTTTTGTATAATAACTATGTGTACTATGTATATAGTTCTAACATCTTATTTACAATGTAAAATATAGGATCTTTCCTTAAAAAAATGCAAACAAGGTTTTTATACATATTGTTGTTAAGAGCTTTATTTTCGTGAGAGTGTTAGTTACCTTATTTATCATCTTATTTCAAATCATATATCCTAAAAAAATAATCACTTTTTAGTAAATTTGTGTGTGGGGGGGGGATTTGAGAGAAATTTACAAATACATTCAAGAAACCACACTACGAATTTCATCTGTCCAATTCAAAGCATTTTGTGGATTTTTCTGTTCTCATGACGACTTAATTTTTTATAAATATGTATTTAGACTCAAGAAGAAGAAAAATGAATAAGAAAAAATGAACAAGAAAGTAAAAATGTGTCCTTACTTCATAAACGAATTATTTTGGGTCTATGCTCATTGTTTATTTTCTCATTAATACTGGTTGCATGAATTTTCATGAGTGAAGCATAAAGAATAAGAATAAGCATAAAGAATAAGAATAACGAATAGAATTATTTTGGGTTTAGGCTCATTGTTTATTTTCTCATTAATACTGGTTGCATGAATTTTCATGAGTGAAGCATAAAGAATAAAAAATAAGAATAAGCATAAAGAATAAAGAATAAGAATAAGCATAAAGAATAAGAATAACAAATAGAATTATTTTGGGTTTATGCTCATCCTTTATTTTCTCATTAATACAGACATACATGCATGAATTTTCATGAGTAAAGCATGCGCATTTATGAATAAAGAAATTACGAAGTGGATTTGTTTTTATGATTCGCTACTCATTCAGATCCATTAAAATGAGTCATGTAACATCTTTTAAAGTTTCATAAAATTATTATTATTATTATTGTCTGCCCTCTTTTTTTTATTTTGGGAATTACATTTATTATCTAAACATGAATTCTCGTTATCACGATTTTTTATAAAAAGTTACAGTGTTTGTATGTTCTTGAAAAAATTTATCATACCTATTCTTCAGGAAAAGATTAAGATTGCTGTCGGTTTAAACTTTTCTCAAAAGGTTAAAATTCATCTTTCCTTAAAAGAATATTTTAATTAAGTTTTTGATCTTTTAATTAAAAAATAAGTAAAATGATGATAATTGATGTTTTTCAGTTCTTTTACCCCGCAATATTATCGCAATAAAATTTGGAATTTTTTTTAAAAACTGAAAACTAAAAAACTATATAATAATACCAACTTTCCTCGAATTTTGATAATTTTTTTAATTAGATTTCCTATATTGTTTAACATGGTTTTTATAATTCTGAGGGAATGAAAACCAATTTCATTATTCCATAAATCTATTTAATATCTTACTATCGCCTTGACACCGAAGCAAGATTCCCACTCCAGCTTTTATATATATTTTCAATATATACACTTTTTCGAATTATGAAAACAGTAATTTTATCTTCTGATATCCTTTAAATTCCTATATTTCAGTCAAAGGTCGAGTTAAACAATCTTTTAAATGAATGTATGCCATTTTAATAATTTAACAACCAAGAAAACCAAAATTCTGAATAAACTAATCGTCAAGGGAGTCCACGTATTGATAGAAATTCATGTATTTTTCGTTTTATTGAAATAGGATTAGGTATGCTATTGAAATTTCAACAAATTGCAAAACAATCTCTGAACCGAAATATGAAAAATGTTGCCATGAAACAGGTAATATAAAACGTGGGGAAACAACGTTTCGCTAAAGGCAGCCAATATATCTAAAATTTAAATGAATAATTATCATCTATTATATGTACTAAAAGTTCGAATGCTTTAAAATGTTGTCACATGCCGCTGCAATTAACAGCCTTTCAAGTAAAAAAATTAATGACTGAACTGTCACAACATTATAGGCTTCTTTATTAATGCATATCTGTTCATGACTGAAATAAAAAAAATTAAGTTAAATAATCAAATGATTTACATTTCTTTAATAATTTTAAGCTTTGTTGAGACACGCGGACAGTAATAATAATCTATCTGAAATTACAAAATTTCTACTTGTTCAAACGCGGCTTCAAATTCATCTTCTTAGTGTAGTTGTAAACCCCCTGAGTATTTTAAAGATAATGGCGATTATAATTCTTTGCTTAAATGCCAATTTTTTAAAATGCATTGCTTATGAAATAGTGAGTGTATATCTTTTCATTTGAAACATTCCTTTGAAACTGCAAATGATTTCCCATAAATTAGAAAATAGATGAAAGTAAGAAAAAAATAATATAAACCTTGTGTGCCCTACATTCCATGAAACATTGCATCTCAATTTAGTCTTGAAGTAATTTATGAATGCGAGTAAGAATTTGGAGCAATACATTTTTCTAAAAACTGAAATTTTAAGGGGAATTGTAGTTAAGTGTAAGTAACAAATCAACGTGACTCTCTAAATACCCCTTTGGGAACATTAAATAAAAATTGACTTGTTTTGAATTTTTTTTTCTTAAAAGATGAATTAAAGTTTGAATCCTTTAGTTACTATAGCAACTATTTAATGAGACGAAACCAATGCAAGTAACTTTGATTTATGAAAAATGAAAAATTAAGAGTAGAAAAATATAAATATAAAAATCAGAATCGATGGGCGTACTTGTGAAATGAAGATGATTCCTGTATCAGTTTAATAAGATTAAATCTTCAGACAAGCGATAAATTTGGGTTTGAGATGGTTTTAAACGAAAATTATTTTTACAGAAAAGATTGAAAATGTGGGTATATCCCGTATGAGTTATTAAGATTATATTTCCAAATATATTAGAACTTTGGCGTTCGAAGTTGTGCTACTTAACAATAATTATATTTATTAAAATTTATAATATTTCTTACTTGTGCAGTAAAACTCCTTGTAAAGAAGTGAAATTTTCACACATAGCAATGGCTTCTAAACGGATGACCAGTATATGGCCTTGGCAATAAAAATCTGGGATCCGGAATATTTGACAAACTTGATGATATATCGATTAGGAGAGAACATGTTATTTTTTTCTAGAAGCTTTTGTATCCTGTCTCGGAAATTATAAAAAAGCCAAAAGATAGAACTGATGTCAATAGGTCGTGTACAGGGCATTCAGTCGGTTGAGTTTAGCTCAAACGAGTAGTGAAGTGAATTCTCTCTTCATAATTTTGATCTGTATTCAGTTCTCTAAATGCTTTATATTGTTGTGAATGTTTAACAGCTATTCACTGTTTTGTACTTTTATACACATCATTTGCATTTTGTTGCCTATGTTTTTGAGCAAATTAAGGCATTGTCATTCTTATAGGTCTGTTGAACTCCACTGTACATTCATGGGATGGGTTTTTGGATTTTCCTTAGCAATATGTATTAATCTCTTCACTGCTGCTCCAAGCGTCGCACATAAATCAGATTATCAGTTGTTTTTTTAATCTGATAAAAACTAAATCATCCGAAGATGCTATATCATTCGTTATAAAAATTCTATATAACACACAAACATTTTAAAGTGTTTGATGGAATACTGACTGAATCAATATGATAGCACAAAGATATATGAGTGTAAATAAAACAAAAAATAATCGGATAAGTATATGAAAGGTACTTGAAAAAGTATAAAGTTAAGAAAATATCTTCAATAGGAAAAGAATATATAGCAAACGAAATGTATTGCAAGGCTTTTATAATTATTAACCCTTTCTGATAAAATGACGACTGCACTCGTCATTGGTTTTTCATGCCATATAGCATAATGACGAGCTATATCATGAGCAATAGTCATGAGATTAACATTACTATTGAATATAATAATAAATTTGGTTTAAAATTCCTAGTGCACCAAATCTGGCAGCACTTTTATTACTTATGCCGATATCATAGAAGGCTATCACATATTGTTTACCTTTAGAATGTCTTAGCACAAGTCACGTCCAAATTGTTGTTAGTCAGTGGATTTCATTCTAATAAATATTTAACATCGGTCTTACTAAAGAAAAAACATTTTGTGAAATAAACACCGTAAAGAATAAAAGTAGTGTAGATTATGAAGAGCAAGGTGGTTGGAGGGATTGATGAGGATGAGGTCGTGTCCGGGTTACAACAGAAAGAGGGGTTTAGTAGCTTCTGAGGGTAAAGACCCCTGAGCGCTCGAAAGCAGATGTCTGACTTCTAGCTCCTATGCTTGCTCGCACATTCGCTTGCACAACCCCTTTTTACAGGAGGGGGGGGGGGCTCTTTCACACACCTTACAGATAGAACGCAAGGTAAGGAACAACCATGCCAGAACCATGGCTCGAATCTTCCTCGTGACCTGGGACGCCCAGGTCACGAGGAAGACGCGCTATTGGAGGGATTCAGAAGAATCAGACGAAAATAAGCATACATTTGTCTGATACTGATAATGAAACTAATGATAGTGAAATATTACCAAGAAAATGAAAACGCGCTTAGCGACTAATAAGTGATTTTAGTGATTTTCAACAAAAAATTTCAAATTTCATAAAAATGCATCATCAGAAGAATGGATTCGGAAGGAAATAGATAGTGTGCCTGAAATAAAAATTACGAGAGTCCCTGGCGTACATGCGGACACTAAGTACTAAACCGAAGTCATAGGAGGTTTTTGAAAATGTGTTGAATATGAACTTACGAATTACAATTATATCCATATCAATAACCTAATTTTAAGTAATAATAAGTAAGAATTATAAAATAAACATAGTTTTCTTAAATAATAATTAAATCTTACTGGAAGGGGTTAAGTAATAAAAGTACGAAAAAAAAGGTATTGCATTTATTCTTGTAAAATTGTAAAACTTTTCAAATTTACACTGAATAAAATAACAAATGGTAATTTTAAACCATGCTGTTTGAGTTATTTAATGTTTATTATCAGTAAAACCAAACTATATTTATATTTTATTATGCTTTTTAATGTTCATAAATACTGCAATGATTTTAACCCTTTCTTTAACCTCTAAGTATGCTTCCCACCAAATTTATCAATCTTTGTATGAAATTTAGTAGGTTGACATAAGTTCTGACAAATATTTTTAGAAAGAAAGAAATTTAGATTCTTCATTTCTTTATCTCAATCAAAATGATGTGTCTTGATTTATTACTTAATTATTAATTCACCAAATTAATTAATCAAATTAAATTTATCTAATAAGTTAAATGAATCCCTTTTCTTATTCTAATTCCAAGCCTAAAAATATGTTAACATAATATGACTAGAAAAAAAATGGCCCTTTAAAGGGTTAAAATATAAAA
The DNA here is from genome assembly GCF_947563725.1 of Argiope bruennichi. Classification (NCBI taxonomy): domain Eukaryota; kingdom Metazoa; phylum Arthropoda; class Arachnida; order Araneae; family Araneidae; genus Argiope; species Argiope bruennichi. The sequence continues at coordinate 102,886,048 of NC_079151.1, read as the reverse complement.
AATACAAATACAATCAAAGAATTTTTTTTACATGGTTAGCATGAAACATTTTCGGATGGGAAGAAAAGGATAAAAAAAATCTGACGTTTCGGAAATCAGTTTTATATTAAACATAACTAAAAATACCATTACATTTAAGATCCGAACTCAGAAAATTTCATAAATATCCAATACTGTGGACTCTTGAAGTTTCAAGGCATTCGATAAGGTTAGCAGTAACATATTGCTGTTATAATCTAACAAAAGACAATTTTGAAAAGACGATGGACTTGATTTTTGAAAGGAAAAGAAATTAATGGTTTTTGACGTCCATTTAGGTCAAAGCTGATTTTAAGTTTTTGATTTATGGTGGTTAGAAATGGCAGGGGAATTCCATACATTGGAGAATGGGCCAATATACATGGAAAACAGCAGTGTCATCTAAAAAACATGGTCATACATCACTTCTCTCGGATCTTTTCACTTCAAGCTCAAATATGTTGGCCCCTTTAAGGAAATGCTTCGTTTGATAAAAGAATTTCCATCAAGGTTGAAACGTTTCCACATTTTCATTTTTTTTCACCATTTATTTAAATAATTTTTGCAGTATTTATATTTCCTGGAGGAATCTTTATAAAAAAGTTAAATAAAGCCAAGCAAATTTTAAATTTATATAGAATCGAACCAGAGAAATTTTGGAAATGAAAACTAAATTTATTGGAAACATGTTTGAGCAGGTGGTATGTATATTATTGCAAGAATACCTAACATTTAAAATACGTTATCGACATCTCCAAATGAAGATTAAAAATACGAATACAAAAATAAAGTATAACTCATATAATAATAAAATAGATAATGCGAAAGATATAATTTCTTAAATAGGAACTTAATTATAATTCGTTATAACAAAAATTTCTAGAATTTTAAATTTTGCGTTACATTTTTGTCATTTCTTTTTACCTAAGTTAGCTTACATATTTTTTTAAAATTATATGTACATTTAGCGATGCATATTTTTAATATCTCACATCATAACTTCATACAAATGCAATTAAAGACTTTGGTTTAAATACATAAAATTTTATAAAGTAACTGGTAGAATTTTGCACCAATCGTTTTTTTAAGATTGTTAAAGTGCATAGCAAAGATTTTATAGTTCTGTATATTTCATTTTAAGAATGAGAATCAACTTACGAAAAGAATAGATGCAACAATAAGTTTTACCTCCACTAATAATGTAGGCGAATGTGTGCGTGCGTGTTAACGCTCAATGTTTGAGCTTGATGATTCACTGTTTGAGCTTGCATTACCAAATTTAATACATTTATACTTTAGAAGATGAAAATATAAAACACAGAACGATGTTTGGAAAATTTAATGAACTAAAAATTAAACAGGAAGATGAAGTTCTTTGTGAAAACTCTCAGAAACATTTCAAAAACTAATTTTTGCACCACTTTAAAATGTAAAAATTGTTTTATAATTACTTCAATTTAATTGTGGCGCAATGTTTCCTGAATTTTTAATATTTTTTTTCAAAATGTTATTGCATATTTTTCCAAGAATAAATTTTGTTCTTGCAAAAAAATTCAAAATCATCTACTGTTTCATTAAATAATTAATCAGTTAATTTTCTTCCGTTACTGAAAGCTAAAACAGAGAGATTAATTATTTGTGTAATTTATATGCTGAATCATAAAGTGAAATTCATTTCAGTAAAATACAGCACACAATTAGAAACAGATAACCCAGACACTTAAATTTTTAATGGCCCTATGATGCCATCGGAATCCTCCACTCTGTTAGAAAAGTTTATGCATGCAATAAAATGGCACAACTATTATAATGGATAGAGCCACAATTTGATATTTAAAATATTTTCTTTTGCGGAATCATGAACTTAAAGTTATGATAGCAGTTTTAACTGAAATGAAATACTACCATTTTTCTTTATTAAACAGCTAGTCATAGAATATGGTTAGTAAACTTATAGTAACAAAAGAAGGGTTTAGCTTACGTTTGCGACAGATACAAATCTGAGTAGTTCCAGCATGACATAGTCTACCATTTCCTGTCAAATCCGAATGAATAAATCCTTAAGCAAATAACTTAAACTCAAAGAGACGACAAAAACTCTCATTTATAGCAAATGGATCAAAGTGTAACTTTCCGTAAATTTGTACAGTAATATTGCAAAGATCTTCATAAATCAAGGAAAACCTCGAAACGCGGAACAATTTTTAATAAAACCAGTAAAAGAAAGTAATTAACTAGGCTTACCTAAAATTTATTTTAAAACCGTAAGAAAAATGTTCTTATAAAAAAAATAGCTATATTTTTTCAACTGGAAATAAAAATTCGCCGCCTGTATGCCAGGGAAATCGGAGAATAAAAGAAAAACTACTCTATATTTAAGAATAGATCCTGCTTTTATTAATTGATCTTAAGTTTTTCCCTCTTATGTAATTGTACTAAAATAATATCGGAGAAGGGTTGTCATTTTATCTTCTGCTTCATTCTTTTGATTTATACGACATATGTAGTCTTAAATAAAAAAGAATAATTCCTCGTGCTTTTGGAAAACCGGAATATTTTTGGACTTAATAATCATTAATTTATTCTTTTATTAAGTTAGACAGCCTTGAAAAATTATCTTTTTTTTCAATGGTTTTTTTAGTTTCTTTTTTAATTATGTTTCTATCTTCATAAAATGTATAAAGAGGTTTGGTGAAAAAGAATGGAGTTAAATCTAGAGATCTGTTAGAGGTTATAAGAAAAATAAGCTTGTAAATTATTATTATTTCCTGTTGTTAAAATCAATCTAAAATGGATAATTTATTTGTTCACTGACTTTGGTTACCTAAATTTATAAAGAAATGGAATTAAATCTTCCATTTCTTGGAAGATAATAGAAAATAAAGAAATTGAATTAAATCTTCCATTTCTTGGAAGATAATAGAAAATAAAGAAATTGAATTAAATCTTCCATTTCGTTCATTCATTTTTATTGATTTAAAAAGAAAGCAAGTAAAAATTTGTTTCAATTCCATTGACAATTGTTTTGTTTTAAAAGATATAAATGTGGGAAGACATTTTGAATGCCATTTAATAAAAAGATAAGGACATTCAAGGTTAAATTTGTTGTCGTATATGTCTATAATTTCGCCAAATTCAGTAAATCTCTAAATGAAATCCATCTTTATCTTGGAACACCAATGTGTATATTTATGTCATAAATTAATCTTAACAATCATGAAAAATATAGTGAGCATGATTAATATAAAGAAATTAATATTAGTAATTTCACATGTATTAATTATGTTAATATTAATACATTTATTATTTATTAATATTTACATAATTAATATATAATAAAAATATATTTTATATGTTTTGTAATAAATAAAATCTTAGGATACTTCGCTCAAAATTCACTTTTTTGTTTCAACATTTTTTTTTATGATTTCTATTATTTAAAAATAATGTATTTTGACAGGCCAAAGATTTATTGCCTCGACCTAAAACTGGTGAACCTTACCAAGCACGAGTTGCCCCCAGTCATCTAAACGTTTTTCTCAATCTCGGAAATCTGATATCCAGAAACAACTCTAGACTAGAAGAAGCAGATGCTGTAAGTTTCAGTTTCCATAATACAGTTCGTACCAAAAATTGCAAAATATATTTTTGGGACAAATTGGTTTGCCTTCAGCTATAAAATGTTATAATATTTAAATGAATTCCAGTAGCTCAAACTAGCAAATACGTGTTACAAAACACAGTTCTAGTCACAATAGATCGCAATCGTAAAAGTCGAGAATGTTTTTTTATGTTCTCACATATCCCATATAAAAAGATCACTTTCAATATATGACGGATACGGATTGTGTAGATAATTAAATCTAGACAATAGGATCTAGTTAGAAATTTGATTCAGATCTCTAATAAAGATATTAAGACCACATATCGAATACATTTATATATAGCTTGTATAAATGAATTTGATTCATATGGGTATGAAGGCAGAAACTGGGCCTACTAATGTATTTAATCTAAAATTTGATACAGATTAATATATGACGGATACAGATTGTGTAGATAATTAAATCTAGACAATAGGATCTAGTTAGAAATTTGATTCAGATCTCTAATAAAGATATTAAGACCACATATCGAATACATTTATATATAGCTTGTATAAATGAATTCGATTCGTATGGGTATGAAGGCAGAAACTGGGCCTACTGATGTATTTAATCTAAAATTTGATACAGATTAATAATTAAATAGGATTAGACTTATACTTATTTATATTGATTCATACTTAAAAACCGCAAATAGAATGTCATGACTTCTGTTTTTTGACTGAATAGATAGTTATTTAAAGAGAAATAAAAAGATAGACAGAAAATATACCTCAGAATTTTATTAATGAAGTTAATAATACAACATTATGTTCATTATTTTATTGCTAGAATAAAGAATATTTTATAGTAAAATATAGAGTATTAAAACTAAATGTTAGTATCCTAAATGGTTGTAACAAATATTTCAAGAATTTTTTTTGTATTAAAGAAATATTTATTGTTAAATGGCTTTTGCTATGTTATTGAAGCCTATTATTATAATTTCATATGATATACAATTATATTTACATATAATTGGACAAAAGAAGATATAGCAGAAATTGTTACAATAAATGTATATCAGTTAATATTTTTTATTTCTGAATTTTTAAAAAACATAATATTATGCGAAATATTTTTTTTCTCAAAAATAATAACAGGAATTAAAATTTTGTCGTCGAATTTCTCGAAAAAATAATTTGGTTGTAGTTCTTACAAAACATCTTTCTCAACAAGGCATAAATAAAATAAGAGCAAATATATTTATAGTTTTTCCTTAAATCTAAACATTTTGAAATGTAGGTCTTTTTTTGAAAAATGTAGGTCTTTTTTTGTAAAGTCAAGTCATACTTTTACGAATTAAAATTACCGAATATTTAATTATATATCTATGCTGAATTATTACTTTACCTGTCTATATATCAATTTTCAGTTATACAAGCAGGCTATCAGCATGAGATCAGATTATATCCAAGCCTACATTAACAGAGGAGATATTCTTATTCGATTAAACAGGTTAGTGCTTTCAAATTTTGTTGATAAATAAAATATTTTTAAAGATTCCTGTAATGTATTTTTTTCAAGAAGAAATAGATAACTATTTTCAATAGAATATTTGAATTTTTTTTAAAAATATTTTAAAACATTTGGATTGGGCAATCTGGGTTTTTTCTGTGTCAAGTCTTGGAAACCGAATATGCATTAGACTCCTTGTTAAGTTAGACTGAGCCAACGTGCTATAGCTATTTGGCGACTACACAAAATATTTCTAACAAACTATTTGTAAACTACATAAAAATTACACAGAATACTCCTTAAATTCTTTAGCTTTCAACAATAGAAAAAAAAAACACGCGATTAAATAGTTGATGAACCAATCAGACGATTTGAATTTCAGAACAAACAATCTTTTTTTTTTCTTTTAGAAATTAAGCAAAATTTTTAAAAAAATACTAAAATTCAGAAAAATTTGCACGTCTATTAAACTGGTATCATTAAAAATACAATTTTTTAAATGGTGCAATATTTACTTTCGTGTCAAATTATTTTCCGAAATTACTGTGAGAAACGCCAAAATTCCACTTGTTTTTTAATTAATTGAAATTTTTAAAAAATCACTCCAAAATCCACTCCACATTCTCATCTTCCAAAGTATATATATTTGCCGATTTTCATAAGTGTAGGTCAAACTATCTGTTTTGTAGAGCGTCAACCCATACCCAGACACACATATTCATTTTCATTATTAATAGAGATTAAAAGAATATAAATGTTATTTGTACTTCAGTAAAACATAATGAATATGTTTAATTTAGGAAATCGTAGATTATTCTAAAATAAATAAAGCCTTTAATTATTATTAAATATAAAAATAAATAAATAAAGCCTTTAATTATTTTTTACGTAAATTTCATAATTCATTTCATTTTATCTGAATTTGATGTTTAGATAAATGAACTATTTGGAATTGTAATTGTTAATTAGTTCACAAAATAATTAAATTCATAGATCTATTTACACAATTCGTATATCTCTCTTAGAAAACAAAGTATGAAAAAAATTTAAAAACAGGTTTCATTAAGGTATAATGAAAATAATTTCTATTTAAATTTGGCTCATTTTAGTAGGGAAAAAAGGCAAGCTATTAGTTTCAAAAAACTCCGAGATTACCGATATGTAATTAATGTTTAAATATAAAACCTTTAAAAATGAAGTAATTATTGCAATGAAGCATTCAGAACTATTTTTATCATGCAAGAGTGTGTTTCGCTATTTAGGAAAGAAGTTATGTTTCGATCGAAAGGAAAATGAGTTAGAAAACGAACATTAAATAAAATTCTGTGTAAATATTTTTCGTTAGTCAACAGAAAAATTGACTTTTTATTTCCCTTCTTATCTAAATGCATAAAAGAATAGTACGAGTCGATTGAAAAATAATATCCAGATATTTTATATTTATTTATAATATTTTAATCCAGATTTGATACATATTCATTATAATATTTTAATCCAGATTTGATACATATTCATTATAATATTTTAATCCAGATTTGATACATACATTTCACGGCGCCAAGTTCTTTTAATAATATTTTGAAAATTCATTCTTTTTTAGAACACAAGAAGCTCAAAAAGTTTACGAGAGAGCTCTGCAGTTTGACGACAGAAATCCTGACATTTATTATAACGTAAGATTTTAAAATCATTTCACTCTTGTTTGATACTTGTATCTTTTTTTGAATGTGAGTAAATATTGACAGTTATTAAAAATATCTATTTTAACATCACGGCTAGATAAATGTAAACGCGATGTTTTAAAATTGATGGCAAATAATTTTTGTTTGGTACCGAAACTGTTAAATAAATATTCTAATTCCAAAACAATTTTTCCTTTCTTTTTTGCATTTTATATCACTAGTTCTTGAGGCTTTCTAATATTAAAAGCGGTGTGAAATGTTTCAATGTTCGAGGATTAGTAAACAATTTTTATCTCCCGAAGATGGGAATTTATTTGTTTATTTAAATGAAGTTCTCACACGAATTCAAGAGCAACGACTTTTGAAATGAGAGGTGCAATACAAAGTGTACCGATATGAAAGGATTTTCCATATCTGAAAACTGAATTTTTAAAAATGCTACTAAAAATTAAAAAACGAATCCAGAAATAGAAAAGGATTAATTTTTTTTGTTGGTGGCAAAATATTTTTGCAAATCCTTTCGATACTCTGTTTGTTCTATATTTTTGAAACCTAAATTTCAATTTCTAAATCCAGAAGCATTTTATTTAGAATTTGATAATGATGTTATTTATAAAAATGTCCTCTGTGTTAAATCACGATATTTTATTTTAACTCAAGAAGCATTGTTAGTCATAATATTATTTTCCGAATTGAATTTAATTTCTAATCTAAGCTTTTTTTAAAAAAAACTTTTTTTTATTAAAATATTGTTCCAAAGCATTACATACGATAGAAATGACTTGTTTGAATTTTTCTATATATATATTACTTATTTGGAAATGAAGATAGAAAAATATAGAATATTTAAAAATTCTTGAAACAATTGTCCTCAGAAAATGTTAATATTTGCTAAAGGCAATTATTAAAATATTTGCTAAGAGCAACGAAATATGTTACTGCTCACACTAAATAACACTTCGCGCTATCCAAAATCGAATACCAGAACTACAAATCCGTAATAAATAATGCTACGTAAGATGGAGAGCTTAAAATAGACGAATTTTTAAACTAAAATTTTAAATTCGCAAGTTTTATATAATAGATTGGATCAATATTCTTCCCATTTAATTATTTATGCTCGCGTTCCTAATTTTTGAGAAAAATAAAAAGAATATTAAACAAATTCTCTTGATTTCCTTAAATTTGCACTCATTATATAAATCTTCTGTCCACGTTTATTATAATTTCTTTCCTTTCAGTGGTTTTTAGCTCCATGAATTAACATGCCAAAAGTTGGTTGCATAAAAAATTATTGAATTTTATTTTATATTTTTAATTTCGGCTAATTTTACTGTTTAGAAAATTTGAAAATTATTTTTTAAGAACAATCAATATAATGAAATTATTTCTTTTACAGTTAGGTGTAGTTTATCTGGAGCAAAGGAAAATGGATCTAGCTCTCTTTTATTTCGAGAAAGCTTTGAAGATTAATCCTGAGCACGAGGTATAAATAAAAGATTTAATATTAAATTATTATTAGAATAAAAGATCAAAAGTTATATTTGTATTAATTTGCAATCTATTTTTAGAGGTATTTCAACACGAAAGTGGTTTATATCTATCGTGAATTATTTCAATAAAATAGGGCACAATTAATTCATTTGAATAGGAAAATATCAGCTTATGTCCTCTTGTGTGCATTTACACATTGTCTAATGCGGAGTTATAATACATAGTCACGTTATTCTTAAAAGGCATATGACTAAAAAAATCATTAGCTATAGCATAATAATGTACAATATTGTGCGATATTATTTCATATTATTCAATATTCAACAAAATCCTACCATATTGTGAATATTGTTTAATATCATAATATTGTACAATAGGTTATGTGAGCTACTGATGAAATGGGTTTGAAGATTGAACTAATGACTATCACATGGGTATGAAGTATCTCTACTGATTTCAAAACGACTGATATTGCATAACTACAAATACTAAACCAGAATTACAAACTATTACGAAAATATTTTATAACTGAACAATAAGTGACGATTTATTTTAGGACTTCTTAAATAAACTCTAAACATGAAAACTTGTAAATTGGAATGCAGTCAGATATGATGATGACTTTAAATATCTTCAAGCCAACAGAAAAGATGTTTAGTAAGTTTCTTTGAAAATTAAGGCATCCTACAGAAAAGAATACTTGATTCTAACCCCAGATCAACTATCTATCTATACTAGTTGTCGTGATGACAGCTTAAACTCATCGGAGCTCAATCTCACTTTCTAAGGCTAAATGAATCCAAATTCCAGTACGTCTCACTGTTTTCTAAAATGTTGTGTTTATATCCCGTTGACATTACATTTGATCAAAACGAAACTTCATTTGAAACATTATAATATCGGTACATGCATGAAGAATATTTGAATCATGAAATCATCGGTACATATATAGATTATATTTGAAATATGGAAACGTCGGTACATGCTCAAAATATTCAACTTGCGTTTCAAGCCATGATTATATTAAGATTATAAGCCAATCTGGTCGAACAGCTTAGAGTCAAAAACTATGTATTCACCATGATAATAGTAACTAATTTCATTTCTACGTCGATTCTACGGGATGCGATACATCAGTTTTTTCGATTGGTCCCATAAAAAACTGTTCTCGTTCATTTCTCATATTTATTCCTCGTGGGGATTGAATTATGAGGATGGAAGTGGGTCATGCTTTAAATAAAGCGTCATTTGAGTGATCCGGATCTCTTTTTTTTGGGAGTGAAAAGGAAGGGGTTATTGGAGTTCAAGAGGAAATTTTTCATAAAATAAAGCGTCATTTGAGTGATCTGGTATTAGAGTTCAAGAGAAAATTTTCCTTTTTCGACAACAAAAAAATTGCTTTGGTTATTGTATTCTCAGATAAGAAACGTAAAATTCAGCTATAAATTAATAAAGGTCATTTAAACCTTCACAAGATATATCGTCAACATAATAATATGAGCTCATTTGAACTTTCCATTGAAAATAATTTTTCTGTAATTTAGTTTCAATGCCACCCATACTCACACTATTATTTCATATTCATGATAGCGTGTTACTATTGGTGAGAGATGCGAGATAGTTGAATGGATTTTAAAGATACTATTATCTTTAAATAACTTAATTTGTTTATGAATAACAGCATTCTGTACAATTTGTTGAAAGCGAATGCAATAATTTCACATTTTGCATTAAACTGGGCTTTATTACTTACCACAGCTATCTATATGAACTTTAGACTGCGATATCCCACAGAGGGACACTTGTACTTTACCGAGGAGTCAAAACCGCAAATATGGAAATATTGTGAGAAATAATTTACATTGCCCAATTGGTTATTATAGTTAGTTCAAATAAATAAAAGATTTTCTTTGTGAATTACGGTTCCATTTAATTTTGAAAATTAAATAGTTATTATAGAAATTATTGTATTGCAATGAAAATTTTAGATCACTGATGCGATTTAATATTTTAAACTTTTAGCTAAAATATTTCCTTTTATTTCAATTTTCAGCAGGCCCTTTTAAATTCGGCGATACTAATTCAAGAGAGTGGTAGCAGAAATTTGAGAAAAGTCGCTTATGACAGGTGAGTAAAAATATTCTTTTAGGTATTATTTGTGAAAATTAATTCGTGATAAACGGAACAATTACTTAAATAAGTAAGTGTTAACCCTTCTTTGTATGATTTTTTCATTTTTTATAAAATAAATCAGGGTAATATAATTCATGCTCTAGATTAAAGGGGAAAATGTTTAAAAAATCGTAGTATAAATATATAAAATTATTAAAAGGAAGTATGATTGAAATATCCATCAGTATGCAAATTTACATGTTAAGTTCTGTACAACATCTTCAATATTCCTCTCTTCAAAATTTCTCCACTCATTATCACAGATTAGTTAAAAAAAAATATTGAAAAAATTCTTCCAACTATAACTTCCTACAAACGTTCCTCATTACACAATAGTTATGAAAAAAGTTGCGAGCGAAAATCAATTTACAGTACAAATTTTTCTTCACTAAATGTTATGATGGAAATTTCCATCATCATGCAAAGAGGGATTAAGTTAGCACTTCTCATAAAAGCAACTAATTCGAAGTATTTAATAACTTTACATAGTTTTCATTGGTGAATTTCATACTAGACAGTCTAAATATCTATCTAAGGCCTCTAAGTTGAAAGCGATCGATTTAACCCTTAACTGGGGAGGTGCGGTCTACGAGACCACATTTCATTTACACTCAAATTAATTTTTCTAATGAATGTATTAGTATGAAATACTGCCAATATATTTTGCAAATATTTTTCTTGATATATGAATATGTTTTAGAAATTTTCAAAATATATTATCATTGAAAAAAGTAAATGCGTTGGAACATATATTTTCTTCTCAAATTACATGTTAGAATAAATAATATTCTTGAAAAACATATTACTTTTTACTTTTTAAATCATATTTATTATTTACAGTATATGAAGGTATATAGAAGACAATATAATGCAAAATTCAACAATTATATGAAAAATAAAAAATTGACAATGGGTAAAAATTGGCCCTGTTTTTATCGGCTTGTGTGACTTTCATAGCACTGGTTTCTAGGGCATTTTAAATGCACAGGTTAAGAAGTAGTATAAAAAATGAACCTATAAATTCTGTATATATCTTGGTATATTAATATATTTTATAAATTTTTCAAAATACATTATCACAAGAAAAATTAATTATGTTTGAACATATATATCAGAATCAGTTGAATGCGAACTTCCATCGAAAAATTCTTCTGCACAATTATCCTTATCACTAAAATCACTTTCTGCTTCATTTAAAAGTGTCTGAAGCACTGCTTCATAATAGGATCAGGAAATTGGGTGATTTTCGGGGCCCAAGTTTTAGCGCCATCTGCTAAGCCTTGTTTATCACTGGGACCCTATTAGGAAGATGCGGTCTTAGAGACCGTGCTCGAAGAAAAAACTGAATTATTTTAAAAAGCAGCCTCTGAAATCGGTTAAAAAAGTGCATGTGTATTGAAGGTCAGAAAACAGGAAGCTACAGGGTCAATCCATTCAATTGAGCTAAAAATAGAATAGGGGTGTACGAAAATCCATCGCTAGCGGTCTGTGAGACCGTACGTCCCCAGTTAAGGGTTAAAAAAAATTGTTTTCCTATTTGTAGTGAAAATAAGTTTATAAAAATTACATATTCTCTAAATTATAAAATATTAGGATAATATTAATGCTTTATGAAATATAATTTACAAAGTTCTTATGTTTCATTACAATCATTTATTTATTGGTATATTTCTAAATGCTATATGTTTACTTCAATTATATTATATACTAGCCGCCTTTGGCGACCAGCCGGTTCGCCAATCTTAATGTTCGTTAAAATTTTCATAATTAAATATTTTATGCAATTCCTACTTTAATAGCTTCTTCATCAAAATATTTTTAAACTTCAAATTTTGATAGGTATATAATTCACTCATATTATAAACGCCTTCAGTCTTAACGTAATATGTATCTCTCTCATTTTCTGTTGACTCCCATAGAATTTATACTTTAAATTAAAGTGGAAAGGATTAATCTGCAATTAATATAATAATATTTTTTACTGAAACAAAGTATTTTTTTGTAATATGATTATTGAAAACAGTCACTGAGTGTTTAAACTTTATGGGCACTAAAGAATATCTTTCTTAATTTATGTAATATTTCAAAAATTTGTCAACAAAATTTTCTCAGATTCATCATGAATCAACATTGTTAATGATTGATTCATTAACAATGTTTAATTTTAAATGCATCAAACACTAAAAAAAAAAAAAAAACGAATCGTTTAAAATAATTGGTTGAAAACAGGTTAAAAAAACTACTTAAAAGACGATGGTCTTAAAACTATAAGCATACACAAAAAATATATAACTAACATAAATACACTTTAATTACAAAAGCATGCAACTAATCTAAAAATAATTTAAATCGTCCGTTGATATTGGTTGTCATGTCAACAATCAGAACAGAATGCACATGCGTGAATTTACAACGCTAGTTACGGTAACGCAAATGCGTGAGTTTTTCTAAGTCAGTTGGGGTAACGCTATGCAGATTAGAAATTTTTATTTCCTTTATTCTGTTTTATTTTAATTCAAAAGTATTTCAGAATGAATCTGAAAGATCGATTAATTAACAATGTTTAATTTTAAATGCATCAAACATTATGAAAATAAACAGAATCCTTTGAAATAATCCGCCGAAAAATCTTAAGCCTAGCCTCATTACTGTTGGGGAAAAAAACTGAACTCTTACTCATTTGGTGGTAGGGAAAATGAATAATTTTTTGTCGAGAAAGTTAACTTTTAATTAATAATTAAAATTCTAATAAAAAATTCAAAAAAAGGGACCCCAGGTGCCCATTCCCGACCTCTAAGGTATACATCTATCAAATTTGGTAGCTGTAGGTCAAATGGTCTTTCCTGTGGAGCGCCAACACACACACACACACACACACACACACACATTGAACTTTATATATAAGTATAGATGTTTTTTTAAAGCAAAGGAAGAGGGAAAAAAAACTATTCTAAAAAATTGGATAAAGCAGGTGTTCTTATTAAATAAGTAATTTTTTAAAAAATGAAACGAAAAAGGGGAAAAGTTATTCTATAAAATTGTGTAAAGCAGATGTTCTGTTTTAGAAACTTCTTTTCCCTTTCCAGCTGTGTTGCCATAGAAACCGGCGCACAGCTGTTTACACGTTTATCTTTATCTATTCAGATTTTATAACATCTAATCAGAGTAACGTTGAATATCAGTGTGTTCGTGTTCGTCAATAAATGTTAATTTTTTTTAATAACATGATTAACGAAAACGGAGTCACTGAGCATTTAAACCTTATGGGCACTAAAAAATATCTTTCTTAATTTATGTAATATCTCAAGAATTTGTCAACCAGCCGGTTCGCCAATCTTCATGTTCGTTAAAATTTTTATATTTAAATATTTTATGCAATTCCTACTTCAATAGCTTCTTCATCAAAATATTTTAAAACTTCAAATTTTGATAGTCATATAATTCACTCATATTATAAAGGCCTTCAGTCATAACGTAATATGTATCTCTCTCATTTTCTGTTAGTACCCGTAGAATTTATGCTTTAAATTAAAGTGGAAAGTATTAATCTGCAATTAATATAATATTTTTTACTGAAACTAAGAATTTTTTTATAATCTGATTAATGAAAATAGAGTCACTCAGCGTTTAAACTTTACGGGCACTAAAGAATATCTTTTTCAATTTACGTATTATCTCAAGAATTTGTCAACAAAATTTTCTTAGATTCATCATGAGCAGACCGATTCATTAACAATGTTTACTTTTAAATGCCTCAAACACTAAGAAAATGAAACGAATCGTTTAAAATAGAAGGTTTAAAACAGGTTTTAAAAAAACTACTTAAAAAACGATGCACTTAAAACTATAAGCATATACAAAAAATATATAACATAAATACATTTTAATTACAAAAGCATGCAACGAACCTAAAAAAAATTTAAATCCAGTCCGCATCCGTTGATAATAATTCGTCAACACAATGCGGAATTCAGAACACAAAGCGCATGCGTCAATTTTCAACGCCAGTTACGTAACGCAAATACGTGATTTTTTTTCTACGCCAGTTGGGGTAACGCTATGCGGATTAGAAATTTTTAATTTCCTTTATTCTGTTTTATTGTAATTCAAAAGTACTTCAGAATGAATCTGAAGGACCGATTAATTAACAATGTTTAATTTTAAATGCATCAAACATTAAGAAAATAAACAGAATCGTTTGAAATAATCCGCTGAATCCGTTTGAAAAATACTAACCCTAGCCTCATCAATGTTGGGAGAAAAAAAAACCGGAAGCCTTACTCATTTGGCGGTGGGGAAAATGGAAGATTTTTTTGGCGGGAAAGTTAGTTTTTAATTAATAATTAAAATTTCAAAAAAAGGGACCCCAGGTGCACATTCCCGACCTCTAAGGTATACATGTACCAAATTTGATAGCTGTATGTCAAATGACCTGGCCTGTAGAGCGCCAACACACACACACACACACACACACACACACACACACACACACACACACACACACATTGAGCTTTATTATAAGTACTAGCCGCCTTTGGCGACCAGCCGGTTCGCCAATCTTAATGTTCGTTAAAATTTTAATAATTAAATATTTTATGCAATTCCAACTTTAATAGATTCTTCAGCAAAATATTTTAAAACTTCAAATTTTGATAGTCATATAATTCACTCATAATATTATAAAGGCCTTCAGTCATAACGTGATATGTATCTCTCTCATTTTATGTTACCCCTCGTAGAATTTATACTTTAAATTAAAGTGTAAATGATTAATCTGCGATTAATATAATAATATTTTTTACTGAAATAAAGCATTTTTTTAATAATATGATTATTGATAATAGAGTCACTGAGCGTTTAAACTTTATGGGCACTAAACAATATCTTTCTAAATTTATATAATATCTCAAGAATTTGTCAACAAAATTTTCTCAGATTCATCATGAACGGATCGATTCATTAACAATGTTTCATTTTAAATGCATCAAACACTAAGAAAATAAAATGAATCGTTTAAAATAATCGGTCGAAAACAGGTTTAAAAAAACTACTTAAAAAACGATGTACTTAAAACTTTAAGCATATATCAAAAAATATATAACTAACATAAATACAATTTAATTACAAAAGCATGCAATTAACCTAAAAATAATTTAAATCATTGAAAACAGGTTAAAAAAAAACTACTTAAGAAACGATGTACTTAAAACTATAAGCATATACAAAAAAATATATAACTAACATAAATACAATTTACTTACAAAAGCATACAACTAACCTAAAAGTAATTTAAATCGTCCGTTGTTAATGGTTGCCATGCCAACAATCAGAACACAGTGCGCATGCGTGAATTTTCTTCGCGTTTTACGGTAACGCAAATGCGTGAATTTTTCTACGCCAGTTGGGGTAACGCTATGCAGATTATACATTTTTAATTTCCTTTATTCTGTGTTATTTTAATTCAAAAGTACTTCAGAATGAATCTGAAACATGGATTAATTAACAATGTTTAATTTTAAATGCATAAAACATTAAGAAAATAAACAGAATCGTTTGAAATAATCCGCCGAAAAATCTTAACCCTAGCCTCATTACTGTTGGGAGAAAAAAAGAATTAAAGCCTAAATCATTTGGCGTTGGGGAAAATGGAAGATTATTTTGGCGGAAAAGTTGGCGGTGGGGAAAATGGAAGATTTTTTTGGCGGGAAAGTTGGTTTTTAATTAATAATTAAAATTCTAATTAAAATTTCAGAAAAAGGGACCCCAGGTGCACATTCTCGACCTCTAAGGTATACATGTACCAAATTTGATAGCTGTATGTCAAATGACCTGGTCTGTAGAGCGCCAACACACACACACACACACACACACACACACACACACACACACACACACACACACACACACACACACACACACACACACACACACACATTGAGCTTTATTATAAGTATAGATAGATAACATGGATGCTGAAATGTCAAGAGCCATAATAGATAAACGAAAACAAATACATTTTCCCAAAGTTAATAAAATAAGAATATTAATTTAAAATAAATCATTAGCACGTTAAAAATGTGTTGATATGCGAGACTAAATTGACTAGTTTAACTCACTTTAAATAATTCAATGTTTAAAAACGTGTTGAAATATGAAAATAAATTTCCCAGATTGTAAAGGGGGAGATTGCACGATGTATACTTTTACTTCACTTCATTATTTACTTATACTTCAGTAAGTATTTTAACCCTCGTTAGTTGCGGCTAATATATGCCTCATATTAATTCATTATGTCAGCAATGAATCATTATGAAATCGATACTTTTTATAATGCAATATTTAGCATAATGATTTTTATAGGTTTGCATATTGTGGAACTGATAACTGGGTGTTAATATCCGATATCTAGAGAGTAAAAGAAAAAAAATTAATATAAAATGTTTGAATTTGCGCATAAACTTACAAAACATTTTTTATCACTGCGGGTGCAGTATCTGGTTCTTCAGTTGAGCTCAAAATAAAAGAAATAACGCAACAAATTCTATAAAAAAAATATTCTTTTTGAAACGCTCGAGAGAAATATTTGCATGAGTAAGAAATTCAGAAAGAAGGTCCAGTGGACAGATGCAGTCGGATTCCTTTTAGTATCGAATTTTTCATCTGCTTTAGAAATGTGTCAGAGCTCAAAGAAAAAAACCGTTTGTGCATTCATCCTTTTTCCTGGCACACAGAAAAGAAAAACGTCCATTTTCGTAAAATATGAACTTTCTTCAAACACCTTCAGGAAACATTTCGTGAAGGAATTGTGCATGCATATGCAAAATATGTGTACGATTTACGAAGCACTGTGATTTATAAACGCCGATGGATTTATGTACTGAACAAAACATACGTCTCTTGAATTTTTTTCAACATATTTTGCTGTAACAAATTATTGTATAGGGAGTTTACGAGTGTGAATTAAATTCGTAATAATAACTTTTAAACTAAGCTTGTATACTTTTAAATGAAAAACATATATTATATTTTAACCCCTTACCTGCCGCGGGCGTATATAAACGTCTCCCTAAGTCAATGTGTTAACTACCCCTGGCGTATATATACGTCTCGCAAATATTATATTATATATATATATATATATATATATATATATATATATATATATATATACGTGGCACTGGGGACCGTCTCGCAAGTTATCCTCGGCAGGTAAGGGGTTAAATAATTGTCACATAATGTCCAAGGGAGTTAGTTATGCGATGAGTTGAAATTACAATGGTAGAAAAAATTTCCACTTAATTATAATAATAATAAACAAAATCCTACCAATTAATATAATGACATTTTGCCTATATCCGAATAATATTAGAATTATTTTAGCGTTGCCACAATAATTTCAATAAATTTTAATAACAGAATTCGTACCTTGTTTGAAAAATAAATACAAACTTTTAAATTCTTGATATTACTGATCAATTTGGTTGAGGAAGCTGTAGATTCAAATCTTTAATGTTAAACAGAAAAATAGAGAAAACCGAAAGATTGATAAGTTGTTTGGTGCAACTTACCAGACTGGGTTACACACAGAGATATGTGTATGATACCCTTGTTTCACTAAACAAAATGTGAACCAATTTCTAAAACTCTTCAGGAATCTATGGGCATAAAATTATTACCAAAAAATATCTATTTTTATCTCCATATTCCTTAAATAACAAAGAAATAATTGGAATACATATACAGGAAGGCTAAGGCTAGAATATATTCCACTAACTTCAATAACTATACTTATGCTTAGCACCATTACTCAAAAAAGCAAAACTAGTTAGTATAGCGACCACAAAAAAAAAATATTTTAAAAGAACTGAGTAAAGCAACCAGGAGGCAGACCCTGTAATTGGCAAGAGATGACGCGCCCCACACCTTTACTATATCCACTAGGAAAGAGAGAACCAACCACTATATCAGAAGTTTCTCATTCTAATTTCTTAGATGGTCCAATGGGATTAAATACTACCATAATTACATATAGCTAAAATAAATAAAAACTAAATAATACACAATTATAATGTCTTTAGATGTCCTAACACATTATTATAATTCGCAATTGCACTTATTTCAGTTAAAGTGTTATTATTCATTAAAGAGGTATTTTCTTTCCATAGATTGAATATTCTTCTTCAACGTAAAAGAGCCAATGAAAGAGTGTACTTTAATTTAGGAATGCTTGCCATGGATGAGAAAAATATCACACTTGCTGAAAAATGGTTTCAAAAGGCAGTACAGGTATTCCCATCCATTAAATATGTATTCATTTTAATGTGATTTTTCACTTATCTTCAACTAAAGAAGCCAGTACAACAATAACTATCCTTAAAGAAATATCTGAAATACTTTTTTTATTAATATTACTCTTATGCTAGCATTAAATCATTTTAATGTTGATATTTTATATTATTCAATGATGATTCTTCTTCAACACTTGCCGATATTTTTTATTACAAAACATATAACTGAAAAATCCGATTTCAAGTCTTTGGAATCCAAAGTAACTTATATTAATGAACGCAAACAATTTCCGTTAATCAAATTCAAAATTCTAAAAGCAAGCAGAAAATAGACATTTTTAATAAATCTAATGCATTATGCACTCTATAAATAATTGTAAACCTAAAAATCCTAACTTTAGATTTTACTACCCTCAAATACTCCCAATACATTTTGGTTTATTACCATACAAACTCCGAATGATATGAAAAAAAAACTAATTTGCTCATTAAAGCATCAAATGATAATTTTTTTTTGCTTGTATTGATTTTAATGCATTGGAAGCTCTCAGAAATCCACTCGGACTCATTAGTCGTGCTCAAGTGTCAGATATACACAAAATCAAAACTAGGTTTTGCATGCAACTTCCTTTTATTTGCAGATCCGAGAAGACTTCAGAAGTGCCCTTTTCAACCTCGCTTTGCTTCTATCCGAGGCTGGGCGACCACTAGAAGCGATCCCTTTTTTACACAGGTTGCTGCGGGTACGTGTTATGCTAAATTACATCTTGTGAAATTGAATCAATCTTTCATTCATTATTTTTGTATTTTATGTTTTTATTGAATATAACTTATTTCATGTTAGTAAAGAAGAAAAGTGAAATCGATTTTTAATTCATTTCTTGATGAGTTAGAATTGAAATTTTGTACCCTTCTATTTTGTCAATGAAAATATTTTATTTATTTATCTGCGAAATTTCATGATTAGTTAATTCATTGATTTCCTTTAATTTAGAGTTTTATACCAATGATATCAAATGTTTAAGGAAAAAAAATTAATTTCCAGATTCAATAAAAGTTATAATAATGAATATTAAATTGAAGGAAAAAAAATTGATAATTATTTTTAAAAAATTTGAATTTTAGAAAAGTAATAAAAGTGAGGGCTCAAAGAACTTTGTATTAAATTTAATTCTATTCCAAATGCATATTGAAAAATTCAAAAAGTTTAAAATTTTTGATTGAAAAGCTAGATTCCTATGAATATGGAATGCTGTTGGTTTTGACTTTTTCTTAATGAAATCTAAGCAATCTTTTAAGCATTACATGTCATGTGATTTTTCAAAGACAAAAAAAAAAAAAACTGATATATTCATTTTTTTAAAATTATAGTTCAGCTGTTTCCAATCTACAGCCACTTAACGAATATTGATAGCGTAGTTGCACGTACTATCATGAAAGTTAAATTGTAGAAAGAGTATATCATATTAGTTAATTATCATAATCTTTAATTGAGAAAACTTTGAGAGAATCTTTTTTGGAATGTCTTAAAAATCAGAAATAACTTAATCGATGCTCTGAAAGCTCTTGTAGAACTCGCAAGAGACTCTGAGAAACATCTAAAACAATTAAAGTGATTTACAGCACAGTAAACCCTCAATCCAGCTGATATCTGACCAGATGATGCTAGATTAACGAAAGCGCTAGATTAACAAAGAATATATTTTATCAACAAAACTGTTTTTTCACGAAGTATTACAAAACGTACTAATTTTTACAAAACAATTATAGTATAAAAATTACACCATTCCAAGGTCATTAAAAACTATAGGCAATAACTTGCTCACCGTTTAAAACTCTTCCTTTGGAAACGGTAAATTAGAGGAAAAAATTACCGAGAAACTATAATAATTTCCTTTGAAATTTTTTTAAAAGCAAAAATGACAGTGGAGAATAAATGTACACAAAATGCCCTTTAAAATAATTTGATACATAACCCATTTATTCAACAGATACATGCATGAAATGCAATAACATTTATGTGTAAATTGTATATGAAATGAAATGGAAAAATAAAAAACGTCAAAAATCTCTTCAAGCTAAATATTTGGTGCTGATTTCAAAACGAAATTTGTCAGATATGTGTTTTTACTTTTCATATCGAGCGATTTTGAAACCTATAAGAATTCTCATCAGCCTTAGATAAGTAAAAATGACTTCACGACTTCACACTGGACTTTCGATTATCACAATAACAACATTGTGTCATCCAAGAAATGTTTCCGATACTGCAACTTTCAAATAAGATTATATGCTCAATGGAAATTTTGGCACTATTCATACTGGAGTAATTTATCTTATCACTTTTCATGTTGACCTACGCCTATTAGCATAGAATTCCCAACAATATTGTGTCTATATTTCCACGGCATTAAGAATACTGAACACCATTAATTGATATGATATCATACAATATCTTTTTCTAATAATGATTATAAAAATATATGGAAATACTAATTGAATTCTTATCATTTACAGATAGCAAAATTTCAATTATGCTTTCTTAAAAAAAATACAGTTTGCAATTAAAAATGACTTGAAGGCCAGAGATTTTTGGTTATATAGATAACAACTTTGCTTTTTAAGGGCTTGTTTTTGATAAAGAAGATTTAAAAGGTGAAAACAAGATTATTTGTCATATAAAGCACTTCTGAAAAGTTACCAACCACCGTATAAAGTATCATGTACCCCACGTAGCAATTTTTAAAACAAATTAAAGCTCATGATTAAGCTCCAGTAAAGGTTAGCATAAAATATTCTTTGAGCTGTAAAGCTTACGTATATTAATTTCATTCTGGAAATGTTTATTCTTTCTCTAGAGAAGATTTAGGGCAATTTCGTCTTAAATTTTTATGAATATTTACTTTTTACTTATTATTTCTTACAATAAATTGCCCTCTAGAATGCAGAGAATGTTCAAAATTTTGCTTATGTTTGCTCATTTTTATGCTTACTTATTTACATTCTAGAATGCACAGAATGTTCAAACTTTTGTTTATGTTTGCTCATTTTTATGCTTATTTATTTACATATTTTTATTTACCTACCCAAAAAAAAAAACTATGAAGAAAACTATATAATCAAACATTACAGAAAACAAGAATGCAAACTAACAGAATAATATCCTTATTTATAGCATCATCCGGATCACGTAAAAGGCTTGATTCTTCTCGGAGACATATACATCAATACTATTCGTGACTTGGACGCCGCACAAGAAGTAAGCAACGACTGATTTTTTTTCTGTTCAAAAAAGGCACGAGGAAGAATTATTTGAAAGTTTACACAGAACATTTGTTTCGCTTACAAAATGTTTTTAAATGGAGACCAAATATTTCTATCGAATGACAAACTTCCACTTACTTGTTTTTAACATTTATTAAATATTGTACAAGACGATAAACACATCAATTGAAGAATTAAAATTATATATATATATATATATATATATATATATATATATATATATATATATATATATATGGTTGTTATGAAATCTTTTCTGGTTGCAAAAAAAGATATTCTACAAAAACTATTATAATTTGGCATTATGATATATAGTAAAGATGTTTAATAAAGTCTTTAATGGAAGTATTTACGTCAGTAAATTTCGATGTGAGCACTCTTGGTAGCTTGAAAATTGTCAAGACGACATTCCAATTCTAGCCAAGTATTGTCCGCTGTAACATTACACACAGCATTGGTGATTCTAACTTTCAGTGTATAAATACCTTCAGTTACAATTATAAACATTTCATTTTTAAATACCCCTGTAAAGGTCGATTTGATTTCATAGAACTGATACCTTCGTTGGTACTATTTTCATAACAATCGAATGTAAAATCTGTATTTTTGCATCAATTTCGCCATCTGTAGGACTAAAAATAATTTAAAAATTGACTATCTCATTTTATAAATTGTACAATATTAAATTTAAAGGCTTTTTTTTTCAATAATTGTTTGTCATCAGGAAAAGATTTCATGACCACCCTGTATTATATCTAATTAATTCCTCTTAGAAAAGCCAATCAAACTATTTAATAAGTATTTAGAATTTCATATTATATTTCTAATTCCAAGTCGGAGTAAATATTTTTACCTTCTTTAAAAAGAATAATAAATTATTCAATGACGAATCTGTGATTACAGTCCAATTTAAAGAAAACGTCCGTCATCGTTGCTTATGGCAAACTAAAACATTTCATTACTTTTTTTTTTTTTTTTTTTTTTTTACGATTTCCTTTTTGATCTTTACATTTTCATTCTTCCAGTTAAACCTTCAATTCTCCCAATTAAACTTCCTCCTCCCCCTCCTTCTTTCTCCCAATTAAACATTAAGAACTAAAATTCTTGGTTTTAAAGTCTTAATATTTAAGATTTAATAGGGAAAAAATTTTATGTACTCATTACACTAACTTATTTATCCTCGACACATACTTTAATTCTATTAATTTAATAGAAAATTTGCTTCAAAGATTCATTTTATCTTAGATATATTTTCTGAATAATAAAATCATTTTTTTTAAACTAAGATGAAAAATTAAAATTCCGAATTTCATATTGCTTGCATTTTTAGTGATTTTCTAAAAGTCACACGCATCATCTCTTAATTAGAATTTCATTAATATTAATACATTTTTTTCTGATGTAGCAACGATTGTTCGATTTGTTTTAAACGACCGGTACCTCACAGAAGAAACAAGAAAATCGTAAAAACCTGTAAGACATTCCACCAACCGAGTTCCTGAAAGTAATGTTTCTACAGTTACAGTCAAGTTTCTCCAAAACTTTTTTTTGTTTGTTAATGTACAGTTAATCCGAACAAGCATCTGGACTTTTGTGGCAAAAATTTGCAGACACAGCTGTTGCTGAAAAATGAATAATTTATTTGGATCTCTTTTGTTTTTGTCATCCTGTTAGCGCGGGCATCCTGACTTCAAGTGAAGTAAACCTGAAAAATCAATGAATAATAGATATTTTGTAGAGATAATCACGCTTTCTTGACTCGCTTTGGTTGCGGAAATATAAACGCTACATCAAATTCTTACGCAACCTTGATGTACGTGGAATAAGTAAAATGTGAATCATCGATTTACGAACAAGATAAAGAATCATAAATTAAAATGTTTGCTTTCCGAGAAACTAAATAACTTACAAACTATCTTTGAAATATAATTTTTTGACAATGAAATTCTAAATGATAGTTCATTTTAACAAAAATCCATTATATTAAATAAACGCCACTATTAATGATATGGAAATAGTAAATGTAACATTGTTGAGCACTATGTTTCAAAATACGAAAATCCGCCACGCTTTTGTGGAAAATCCACCACGCTGGCTGGATTTGATTTTATATAAGTAGGGATGACATGAAAGGTGAGGGAGGGAGTGTTTATTTTGTTTATTCTTTTTATTTAAATATACGATATTTGTATTGTTTATTTTTTTCAAGTTTTATTGAATATAGATACAATTCATAAAATTTGAATTAAAATACGATTCAAAACGAAATCGAAAATCAAACCGGAAAAGAATAAAAGAAAAACGCATAAGAAAAGAAGGAAAAATTTTAAAGCACATTTTTTACTCACTTTTATATTCCTCAAACAGAATAAAATCTTTCTAAAGTGACAGGCACATTTCTAATATGAATAATAAAAATAATTACTCGATATGTTTTCAAAATAACACAATTTTCTTTTTTTAAGTTTTTAATAACGAAAAAGTAACGAATAGTTACAAGATATCATAATGCGATATCCTATAATTATTTCGTTAATAAAACATGCATATTATAAAGTTACAGCATTTTTTACGGTATAATCGAGACAAGAAAGGTAGGGGGGGGGGGTTCGTTATTCACAAAATACTTATTTTTTAATTAAAATGATATATTATACCATCATTTTCCTTATTATTTTTCCACTATCATTTTGTACTTTAATGATATCGTAATATTTCAATAATGTTCCAAATGAGTGCAAAAACATATCTGTATTTTTGTACAGTATCTTTTTCTTTCTTTGTTTCCCAGATTAAATGTTTCTAATATAAAACGTGTTGAAATATACAAAGTTATTATAAATTAGTTGGAAAAATTCCGTAAATGCATCCTCAGTGTACTGATATATAGGGATAAATATTCATCATCTAAATGAGATGAATCTCAATATAGTTCATCTTTCTTCCCGATTTCTTGTATGCATGGAGATAGATGAATAATAGCTATGAAAAGACGAAATGCTGTCTGCGGTTTCATAAGCTAAGCAAGTTCAACGAAATTTCTGTCTAGACTAAAAAAAAACATCACTTTCAATGCACACGTTTGATCTACATGAGCGTGCTCACAATCCTAGGAAAAAGTTGTCTTAATTATAAATGTTTTTCAGAATAACGAAGGACAACTATAGGTAAATGAGAAGGTAAACTGTATGTGTTTCATTAGCCTATATTCATATGTACTCTCATGTATAAATTTAACAAGCCACTCTTTGTAATCACTTAACAGCTGATTTAGGTATTTAACGGCTCTTGTATGGGCACCTTATAAAAACAATCTTTTTATAAAATGGACAATTTAATTTCAAATACTAATATATTTTAAACATGTTATTGAATATTTTAGATTACTATTTTATGTTTTATTAACTTTGTGACCAGTTTATATATTGTACCGAATGACCGTCATCCATGTTTTATACAATATAATTGAAAGATATTCATATTATAAATAGTTTAATTATTAAATGACCGTAATAAAATACAAAAACCAGACCAATTATACTTGATTAAGTGTTGATATTATACTCATATTTAATAATTCGTAGAGTTTTTATTTTTAAATTTATTAATTTGCCAACAGGAATTATAGGAATTTTAATTAATTTACGTGCTTGTGCCTTCTTCTAGGCCTAAGTGCCCTAGATATATGCCTAGCTGAAAATCCACCACGGCAGCCACCTAATAACAGCCAATTCTTTATTGGTTTATGTAATAATAATGCATATTTATAAAAACCAGAATTATAGGTATTTTAATTAACCTTCTTGTGACTCCCTCTCAGCCTAAAGAGTCTAAGCATCTGCTTAGTTTTAAATCCACCTAATCTCCACTAATTGTTCATTGATGTGGATGAAATAACAGTGCACATTAATAACAACCAGAATTATAGGAGTTTTAATTAACCTGCTTCAGACTCCCTCTTGACCCGAAGAGTCAAAGCATCTGCCTAACTGAAAATCCACCGCGGCATTCGCCTAATCTATACCAATTCTTCATTGATGTGCATGAAATAACAGTGCACATTAATAACAACCACAATTATAGGAGTTTTAATTAACCTCCTATAATTCTTCCTTCCGTCTAACTTCGCAGCTAAATTGCCTAGCCGGAAATCTGTCACTCCATCTGCCTAATCTCCGCTCATTTTTTATTAATGTGCACAAAATAACCAATCCAGTAATCATGAAATCTCTATTTTGCAGTGCTATGAAAACATACTTCGGCAAGAACCTCACAATGTACAAGCTCTGCACAACCTGTGCGTCGTTCATGTGGAGAGAGGTGCATTAAAGAAGGCTGAAGAGTGCCTAGAAAGAGCATCCATTCTTGCCCCCAGTGAAAAATATATCACAGACCATCTAGAAATCGTTCGTCAGAGAAGGAAATTAACAGCCAAGGCGATTTCAAAGTCACAGTTGGTTAAGCAGACAGATAACACAGTATCTAGAGACATGAGGTAGCCCAACCAGACATCACCGAACTTGTATTATAGCACAAACTCAAATCTTGATGTATAGCTGGATTGGATTTTGCACTTTGGATGGTTTTATAATCTGGAACAAAGCAGGCAATGTTCTATATGTATAAATAAATTTGAGAACGCATCATTAAAGTTCATATAGTGTAGACTCTTCTTAATAAATCTTATGTTCTATTTCTGATTCAGTGACTCAATGTTTATTCTGAATGCTTTTTTTTTAATTATTTGGAAATTGCTGAAATTTTGTTTAGCTATATTAATGTACAGGGAGTAGGTAAAGTGATACGAAGATAAAAAATATAATAATTTTTCATTGATTTTAGAGTTATCTCAAGGAATCTCAATATAAGAATTATTTGATATGAATATTTGGCATTTAAAGTAGATTCTTATAATACTTTTAACCAAATCTTTCAAAGGGCTAATTGTATGCTTGTCTGTAATTTCTCATGCATTCAAAATGCAGTGACTTAAATAAATGAAAATTAATATGTAATTGTAAATGAAATTTACAATGGTTTCAATCGGTCAGAGTAAGACGCCCAAAATACATATTAGATTTTTTGATGCTTGTGCGCTAACCATGTGCCAGAGCTTAGTCATCAAAGATTGTATGTTAGTTTCAGAAACCAACAAGAATGGTTTGGTTATACACTGGAACATTCCAAATAGAATGTAATCTCTTGATATTTTAAAAATCTGTCGATTATTCGGCTTTTGTCAGAATAAAGCCAACGACATCTTAAACAACATCAGTGCTATTTGAAAGATAATTTTAATATATCTCTGACTTATGTAAGTGGCGTCATTTTTTTCACCGATGTTTTGAATAAAAATATCTCTTACTGGACAATAAAAAGAAATTTATAGTGGCAGATGTATCCGAAGCATGATAAAAAATCAATATTAGAGAAATCCATGGATATAAAAGCGCTGGTTGTCTGTTCTTATAAGCGTTTTTGTCATTACAAGTCATACCCAAACTGTTTTAATATCGAGACCAGATTTGACACAGTGATGATTACGATTGAGAGCTAGTGTCACAAAAACTACTTTAAAATTTAAATTACTTTATTAAATTTGTTAATATCTAGTGGAGAACTATAACGCTTTTTTGTGCATATTCTTAACTTATCTTATATTCTCATTGGTGAAATACATTTTTTTATATCATTGTAAAATCCAGAAAATCATCTTTTAAATAAGCTTAATTGAAAGTTTCTGTGGAATAGTCGTGAATTTTTAACGATTGTATAAAGCACTTCAGGATTTTAAAAATGTTTGTAGAAGCACCTTCTGCAAACATCTTATATATTTTGCCCTACAAAATTATTTAGCCACGATATATGAAAGTCTATTTTCATAATGAGTGTCATTCTACGAGATTATATGCCTTTGTTTCATTTATTAGGATTAGCATGTTCTGTATTTTTCTATATAATTTTGCATCATTTTTATGTTGCAACGTATATATGAAAATGCTTTATATATCTTAAATGTTTCTTAAGTTCATATTTTTAATTGAATGAAATAAAATGCCGTCATTTTGTTACTTATATCTTGTCGTTCCTCTCTGAGTATCTATACATGAGGGGGGGGATGAATTTTGAACCCTGCTTCCTTTGGTAAGTCTTCAACTGTGAAAAGAATTCGAACCAAAACTTTAGAAAGCAGAGGGAATATGACTGGTACTTAAAAGAAAAAAGACCAAAGACAGAGAGAAATCGTAGAAGAGCCAGAACAGAGAATTGAATTGAATGCCGAAAAAGAAGATTTATAACAGCGAGAAACCATAAAAGAGCCAAAACAGAGAAATGAATTGAATTGAATGTTGAAAAAAACAGTTTTTTTTTCTTTTATAATAGCGAGAACAGATATTTGAATTGAATGCTGAAAAAGAAAGTTATTTATTACTGCGAGAAACCGTAGAAGAGCAAGAATGTTAAATTGAAGTGAATGCTGAAAAGGAACTGCAAGAAGCTGAAATCAACATAATATATGAACATAGAAGGAGATAAAATCCTATGACTTAAATGTTTCACAGTGGATATTTGAGCGCTTATAATTCTAGTTGTGTCTCTAAATCTAAATACATCTTGTGTAGAAGAAAAAAGTCGAATATTTATTCGATTTATGGTACGAAAACGTCACCTAAAGAGTCGTCTGAGTTGCATTGCAATTACGGAAAAATGCAATTGCCTTTGCTTTTAGAACATCATGTAAATATATATCATTCTATTCACGGAATATAGTTTCATATCTCTACTCTCCGGTTTCGAAATCTCCCGCTGGTATGGTTTGGAAGTTTGGAGAGGGGGTGCCAGCTCAGGTGTCATCCGACCGGGGTTCAAAATTACGAGGTTCGTACCAAAATAGCCCTAGTTTTGCTTTAAAATGGGACGTTAATATAACTAAACTAAACCGGCTTCGAAATCAAGATTTTACCTTGGGAACACTAACTTTGGTAAACAAAGAAGAAAAAAATTTAGAAGTATATTGCGATGTTTTTATGCACAAATTGAAATGCCAAAATTGTCAACTTCAAATTTTGACATTTTGAAACTTTAATATCTCCATCTTTCGATTCCAATAATTAAAGAGTAAAAGGGAAATAAAATTTCAATTCCCTCGCCATGATTTATTTTTCCTTTAAGCAGAATGATCCATCTACAAATTTTTGAACATTTAAAATTTTTATCCTAAATTTCCAGAGATCAACAGGAATAGAAAGTGCAAAAAATTTTCAGAACTCTTGCCTGAGACACGCTTGAAGATAAAAAAAATTTCTTGAAAAACTATCACCTGAAATATAAGATGCTATGCTTACAGAACAAAAATACAATAGAAAACGAATACGCGATATAAGAAAGAAATGAATGATAGTGAATTACAGTTACACTGTGATAAAAAGAATCCGGACACTTTTGAGTTAACACATTTTTCCGAAATTGTCCGAAAAGGTTTCATGAAATATCTTTAAACTTCAATAATATAAAAATGCATACTTTATTATACGCATTTACCTTGATACATTTTATTAATACGCATTTTACCTTGAAGATTAGGTGGTGAGGACATTTAGATAACTGACCAAAAATTGATGAAAAAAAGATGAGAAGTTTCATTTACCTCTTTTCACAAATAGAAGATAATGATTTGAAACTTCCAACAATGGTTTTATTTCCTATGAGCAATACTGACATCATTTTCGTAAAAGAAGCATACATACTCGAAAAAATACGACTTAAAAAAAACCAGATTTTGACCTAAGTTTTTGTGCCTATAAAATACAAAAATTTCAAAACAAATTATACGAAACTTATAAAATATATGACAAAATAGCATTAAAATTTAAAGTGTATTTTATAAATATTAAAGGAAATATAATCACTTTTGATAAATAAATTTTAACATCACATGCCCGAAATATTGAATATTATTTTTAGAATTCTTTGTTTGCTACTTTAAGGAATTATCAATTTATAGAAAGCCCCTCGTCTTTATTTACTCACAGGGGAACTAAAATTCAGTTCATTATACCTATGCCTTCCTGAATCGTGAAAAGATTCAACTGCAAATTTTTTATAAGATTGCCTAATTTTGAAGCCAGATGTCTAAGACAAAATCAATATGCTATATTTCATTCATGCAGAATTAAAATTTGTTTACTAAAATGTTTAATATTTTCTCAAATATTTATAGAACTCATTTAAAGTCATGACATTACTTTAATAATACTTTGTCATATATTTTGTAAGTTTCGTATAAATTATTAAATTAGTTTTTAACCAAACCATTTGTTTCAACATTTCATAAGCAAACTATTTGTTTCAACATTTCATAAGCAAACTATTTGTTACAAAATTTCATAAGCAAACTATTTGTTTCAACATTTCATAAGCAAACTATTTGTTTCAACATTTCATAAGCAAACTATTTGTTTCAACATTTCATAAGCAAACTATTTGTTTCAACATTTCATAAGCAAACTATTTGTTTCAACATTTCATAAGCAAACTATTTGTTTCAACATTTCATAAGCAAACTATTTGTTTCAACATTTCATAAGCAAACTATTTGTTTCAACATTTCATAAGCAAACTATTTGTTTCAACATTTCATAAGCAAACTATTTGTTTCAACATTTCATAAGCAAACTATTTGTTTCAACATTTCATAAGCAAACTATTTGTTTCAAAATTTCATAAGCAAACTATTTGTTTCAAAATTTCATAAGCAAACTATTTGTTTCAACATTTCATAAGCAAACTATTTGTTTCAACATTTCATAAGCAAACTATTTGTTTCAACATTTCATAAGCAAAGTATTTGTTTCAACATTTCATAAGCAAACTATTTGTTTCAACATTTCATAAGCAAACTATTTGTTTCAAAATTTCATAAGCAAACTATTTGTTTCAAAATTTCATAAGCAAACTATTTGTTTCAACATTTCATAAGCAAACTATTTGTTTCAAAATTTCATAAGCAAACTATTTGTTTCAAAATTTCATAAGCAAACTATTTGTTTCAAAATTTCATAAGCAAACTATTTGTTTCAAAATTTCATAAGCAAACTATTTGTTTCAAAATTTCATAAGCAAACTATTTGTTTCAAAATTTCATAAGCAAACTATTTGTTTCAAAATTTCATAAGCAAACATTTGGATCAAAATTTTATAAGCAAACATTTGGATCAAAATTTTATAAGCAAACATTTGGATTAAAATTTAGATTTTTAAAAAAGTTTTATATGTTTCCTAATATTTATGCTACTTTTACGAAAATGCATGCAATTATTATCCATAGAAAATAGAACAATTTTTGAAAGTTTGAAATCACTTTATATTTTCTATGCAAGGGGGGAAGGGCGCCAAACTATTTTTCCCCATCAGTTTCTCACCCCCTCCAGTCCTTAAAATTTCTCGTGATCAAAATCTCATGGCAGAGCTTGAATTCAAACATATTTGTTTACACAATCAACTTTTAAAGAATGTTCGCTTAGTCTTTCAGAATAAAGTCGGAAAAATGCCTAAATCCGAAAAAATTCGGATATTGATCGCATAAAGAAATCCCATCTTTAAAAGTTTAAAACAACTCCTTTTCAGATTAAAAAATGAAAATAAAATTACATGAGTTTCTTAGAGAAACGAACACTATCATTGATTATAAATTCAAATTCAATTAACAGACTTCTTTAATCAGCAATCAAAAAAATCTCATTAATGCTAAAAAATATCTGACGATAAATAATAAAATTCCTTCTTTTTGGCGTATTTCTCTAAGATAAAGGAATATTTCCATAACCACGAAATAAATCAAAGCTGATCAGAACCATCTGGCGATGCTCTTGGCGGAGAGACAAACCACTTCTGATTACGGAATGAGGTTAATGAATTGGCGGCTTTAATCTCTAATTACCGAGGCATGATTTTAATGAGTTGAGCTTAAAGAAGGTTCGACCTTGTCCCATCAGTTAAAAGGCGCAGTCAATTTATACAGTTTTGTTAAGTCCCGAACAGATGTCGAACTAAAGGGTGGGCCTCCACTGTCTCGGCCAGGCGATTGAAATATGCATGAATTTCTGGAAAAGTCATTTTCGTCTTGTATGATGCATGTGCTTCGTAAAAACATGCAAATTAGTTTTGATTAAATGCTAAAGCTTCTTACCTAAAGATTCAAGGGGATATTTCATTTAGAAGACTTATTAATAACGTGATACGTACGGAGAAGTCAGGATATTCATAAAACTATGTTAGTGCATTGCGATTCCTGTTTCTGGTAGGGAACATGTTATTGCAAAGATAGATAGAAATTAATGCATAAAATATTCTAATAAAAGATTAAATGTCAAAATAAGTAACACTTTAGAATATTTCATTTTTGATGAGATTTTTTTTAACAAAATCTTATTTCGAAGATAAGAAATTTCATGGCTTGTTTTTAAACTATTTTAATTCAAATTCATATAATTTTCTGAACAGGAAAATTTATGACATGAAAAATGGTTAGTTAATTATATAACAATAATGACGAAACTGTATTCTTAAAAGCATCCCCTAAAATAATCATTACTTTTTGATGTTGCAGGATATAAAAAAAAGGCATTCGAGTTTCTAACCTCTAGTCAGAAGCATCGTAACATAATGTATTAGAATGGATTCGCTTAACTGTATTTTTTGTATAAATGTGTATAAATTAAAAGTATTATAATCATAGACTTCCTTGAATTCAAAAACTATGAAACTATGCCTACCTATCTCAGATTTTTAAAACGCTGTAAATAGACAGATGAGATTTGGTATGTGGTCTTTACACTAAATTTGTATATTTTTTATCAAAATTTGAAAAAATTATTCACAAGTGTTAGTCTATCTGTCTGACTGTCCGAATAAAAGTGAACATAACAAAACGTGAAGAGCTTGACAAATAAAATATGGTAACAAAATTTAGTATTTAAAGTATACATCCGTATCATAATTTAAATCAAATCCGTTGAGAAATCGATCATTTGTTAGGCGATCTGCAATTTCACATGTTGGTAAATAAGATAACTCAAACCCACAATAACTGGCATAAATGAATTTTGGTTTTGGTCAACATCTAAAGTATAGAGTATTAAGCTTTGAATCTAATCCATTATTATTATAGCTTTGAATCTCAACTGGATGAGTAGGTAATTTTGGTGAATCCACATTTGATGCAGCATATTGCATCCCAATTTGATGCAGCATATTACCTCCAAATTTGATGCGGCATATTACCTCCAAATTTGATGCGGCATATTACCTCCAAATTTGATGCGGCATATTACCCAATGCATCCAAATTTGGCTTATTCGTTAAGCTTTGAATCTCATCCGTTATTGGATGAGTACGTAAATTTGATGCATCAAAAATGTATATTTGATTTTCTATTTTATACTAAGCAGCTCAAAGCTCTTATGTGTTGGACTCCGAAAATAAAAATGTCGTTAATGATTTAACCCAAGGTCCATAATTTTATATGGGGGGGGGGGCTTCTTTATTAGAAATTATGCAAAGAAAAATTAAGAAATCTTTGGGAGGTTACGCTAAATGGTTAAATATAACAATAATAACATGCACAGAAAAAAATATATCAAATATTTCTGCAATGTATGTGTTTATAAATGCGGGTACTAAAACAATGAAAAGTTTAATGAAAAATATATTTAAAAATGTAGCATAAATTTATTAAAATAAGAGATAAAATACAAAGAGAAATAATATTGATATCACACTATTTTTTGTAAGAATAAATCTTATGCAATAATATGGTCCAAAATTATTAAGAAACATTACATTTCTGATACATTTTTAACTAAAAATATAATTAAAATTTTTACATTTTTTGTACGTGTGAAATGCTTCTACGTTACTTCTCAAAAAGCATACGTGCGTCAGAATTAGTACCTCTATGTTCGACAGTCTGCCTTGTAATGCGTTTTGAACGATTTTGCTTTGTGCATATCACAATTTACAGATAATACGCCACCAAATAACGGGGCTCTTGTTGTCTAAACAATATCAAGAGAAAAGAAAGATTGAAGAGTACGACCGACTTCAAGACATTCATTAATTATGAAGTTATAGTATCATGCATGCTGCTATATGATAATTGATCAAATACAAGTAGTAGTTTCAAAATTTCCTCAAGTGTTATTTCAGAGTTGAACTTTTAAGATACGAGAATACGCTCTGAATGAATCTTTATTAAAAAACGCAATAAAAGACTTTTTTAAAAAAAATTTCGTGCATAAAATAGATTTAAAAACATCTACAAAACAAGAAAAAATAATTGAAAACTAAAATTATTTCTTTAAACTGAAAGAAATACAAGTGTTTCTTTCTTAAATCCAGAAACAACTTTAAAACAAAATATTCTAACTCAAAAGCTTATTAAATGAATTTGTTGAAAGTCTTGCAAATAACTTAAGAAATATATTATTTAATTCCTGAATTAAGAAATACATCATATTTTTATTTAAATATTGGCAATCAATCGATAAATAACAATCTTTTAAAAAATATTTTACGTTACATAAAGTTTACACAAATGCAAAATCTTTTTAAATAAACGGATTACTTTTTCTTCAATTCAGGAACTACAAATCATGTTCAGAAATTTTTGCATGAAAAAACGTCCATTCATAATGGGCAAGAAACGAGAGAGTTTTATAGCATGGAACATCAGCGCATATTGAGTAAAAATTAGAAAACCAAGAAAATTGTTACGATTTAGAATAATAATAATACTCACTTGAATTACATCGACCATTTTTACTGAATCTCAAACTGAAATAGATGAAGAAGCTTAATTGAATTTTGGAATTAATCAAACTGTGACGACTTAGTTCGGTTTTGATCTAAACAAATATTTCTAATATCTACATGAGCATTGAAGTAAATTCGTAAATAAATGCCAGCGAGCAATACATAAAACTCATTGAGGCTTAACTTGAAAAATGACAGTTAAATTTGTACTAACTGTAACATTTCTAAAAATTATTTAATCTAGTAATTATAAAATTCAAATGTAATTCTACCACAATATTAAATCATTTCTTTTAATGTCACAGAATGAAGGATAAAAAAAAGCAAACGATATCTTCTTTCAATGAATAAAAGCAGAAGAAAGGGAATCGATTCTTTTTTTGTGTGTATTTGACGACAAATATTTATACTTTCGACAACCCATCAAGATGTCTTGAAGACGAAATGTCAAAAATGTTCCAAAATTTTATCCCGTTATAAGGAGTTTAAAAAAAACTTGTGTGCTGTTCACACTTTTCGAAAACTTAAAAAAAAAGAAGACGAAGAAATTCTAAAATTTGAATAGCGCACTTTCTGAAAATGGCATTGAGCAGGAACAGCAAAAAAAAGTTGACGGGGACGCAAACTTTTCCCACCTGGAAAAGAGAAAGAAAGAAAGAAAAGAACCCGAGGACCATTGGCTCGTCTCCAGCCCAAAAAGAAATGAAATACATTCTTCACTTCGTTTCTCCATGCCGCACACAAAGAAGTCACATTTTTCACGATCGAGGTTTTGAATTGCTTGGGACAGGCAGAGGCTCTTGCCATTTTGCTACGACGTAAATCAAATAAAAGCAGCGGAAAGGCCCAAGAAAAAGTCCTGGGGCGCTGAACATGTGCTTGCGACAGGTGCACCAATCGAATTAGTAGAAACGCTCTTGTCTTAAAAGCTTCCATGGGATGCCTTCTCAAACTCAAACTAGAATTCTGGACCTCAAAAAAAGAAGGCAATAAATATTTGTTCCACAGCCCTGGCAACGCAAAATATATGAAAAAATTAAATAAGAAAATATTTGACGAAAGTGAGTTTTATATATAGAGATTAAATTACAAAAGTACCAAGAATTGAAAGAGTTGAAAGAAATCAAGTTGTGATCTTTGAAAGTAAACCAATAAATATTTCTGAAAAAAAAATGAAATGTACGCTTGGAAAAAGATAAGGCACTCATATTCGGTACTGCGCAGATGATGCGCCGCTGTACTTCTCTAAAGGTTTTGAAATGGTATTAGATTACGTCATTCCTTTTATGTCCATTTTCGTTAAGAAATCGGACGCGTTACGCGCTGTGAGACTTAAAGTTGTCATCGTTTTCACGACACATAACAAGTAAGATCAACTTTTAGAGAAAATCTGAAGTGATTTTCTCTCGTCCGTTGACTTTTTTTATATTTTCGAAGCACAAATTCAATTCTCAGTGTCAGTTTTGGTTGATCTCTGACATGATTTAAAACAAAAGGAAAGAAAGGTGTCCAAATACGAATAAAAAATAAAATGAAATTCAGGCTTGGATATTTCTAAAAAATATTCTTGGCAATTTATTTCAAAATTTTGTTGAATTTCGACTTGTTTAATAAAAATATTACTAATATAAACTTTTTTTTTTCTTAAAAAAGGAACTCATTATTCAAATTTTATTTCTTAGGTTCAAATCATTATTAAATTAAATAAAAGAAACTTTAAGGAAAGTATTAATTAATTGTTAGAATATAAAAATTAAATTAAAAGTAATTTTTTTATGAATGCCCAGAATCAAACGTAGTCTAATGTTGCAAAATTTAAGAGTAATAACACTTAGGAATAAAAGTTTTAAAATTTCATCGAAGGCTTAAAATAAGCATAATATTGCATTACAATGGGCAATTCCAAGCACTACAGAAAGAAATTTTTATCTAATTAATTTTTCGATTAATAAATATGCTACTTTCTTTTGGAAGAACTGAAATAATTTCTTCTTAATATTTGCATATATCATAGATGTAGAGTTCCTTTTTAGATGCAGAAATTTCTGTGCTTTTGCGCATGCGCTAGCCAGTTTTGATTTCAACAATTAGGGGCGAAATGAAAGAAGGGGAGGAAATGTTTGCATTCCTCATAAAGAATTTTGGAAAAACGTTTTCTTATTGAATGATTATCATCCCTCTGCAGATTTCAATCTTCCTAAAATAGAAGAAGTTGAATGTGCCAGTTGATGATATAAAGTTACAGTTATTGCTATCTAGTAGTAAAAGTTGAAGTGGGCACTGAAATGATGGGAGGTCAGTTCCCCCTCCCCAACGATGACGAGATGGTTTCTAACGTAGACGATAATGACCACTAGGACTCCATCACAGTTTCCGCCTATGTTTTCGGCGTTCTAATCATTCAATATATCTGAATATATCTGATGCCGAGTAATCGTTTGTGGTGTACTCTCTAATCCTCTACACAATCCATCAATCCCTACATAAAATTTTAGACCTACAGTAAGGCCGCAAATGCATGGCATGAGTGATCAATAGTTAGGTAAAACAGCATGAATTTAGCATTTTTGTTGAATCTGTCATGCGAATCTGTATTGTGGGCATCTTTTTGCGAGTCAGTTGAAGCAAAACTTTGATACAGAACTACAGTTGTACTCGCAAAATGACATGCTGAATGTCATTGACTGAAGTCATTGCATTTTTGAGTTGCATGCATGCGAATGTACAGAAAGGCAAACGGTCAAACCTAACAGATCCAGTTTAAAATTTGATAGAAATTTGAATTTTAGAAGCTAACTTGTTTTATCCAAGATGTTACCAAGTTTTATCTATGTAGCACTTTACACTTTGTATTGATCGAATTCACTTGTACTCGAACAGGAAAACACACGGACTTCCTGTTAATGGATTTCGTTTCAAAAATTGACAGAAATTTACAATTTTAGGCATTAAATCCAAAGATCAAATTTCATTCGTCAAGCTCAAACATTTTATATTCATCGCCGTCACAGACAGATAAAAGACATAATGACAAACAGGTATTTTTCGGACTTGGGGAGATTTTATGTTCGGAGATTCGTCAAAATCTCGAGTTCGAATTTTTTGACGTTTACAGTACTTCCTCTGTATTTCACACACGAGAAAGTGAAAATGAAACATAAAAAAAATTATTATTTATCTGATTAACGGTGGCAGAATGACTCGTGCAGTATAGCCAAAAGAATGGCTCGCTTTAAATGTTCAGGAATAAAAAAAACCAACATCTGATGGAACATCGTCCAACGCAGATTCTCGATGTTTAACATTAGAAGCTTGTGGTGAATAGCTTAAAAGCCAGTTAACAACTACGCTACCGGAGCAATTGATTTGGTATCATGGTCATGTTACTGGACTGCTAACCACAAGGTCCCAGGTTTTATCCTCACTCCTAACAATCCGCCATCTACCCCCAACCAAAGACGTCAGACTCACTTGACGCAGCAACCACACACGTTCGCCATAACGCTTGGAGCTACTCAAATGGGTACAGGCGCATTAGAATCAACAGCTAATATTACATCTCCACTCAACAGTCATATCGTTCGTCTCGCCTCCGACTCACTGGAGGGAGAGTCTGAGATGAATAGCTTATAAGCTATTCATCTAAGCAATATGCTACCCGAGCAATTGCTTTGGCATCATGGTCATGTGGCGAACAATGAGGTCCAAGGTTCTCCTAACAATCCCCTAAAAGCTCTTCGATGAAATATGATGCTAAAAGCCATAAAGCGTGGAAGATATTCTCAGAATCGTGTAGCGGCGTAAAATCGTGTAGACACAAAGAAACAGAAAAAAGATGACGGAAAGAGTTAGGAAAATGAAATTTGGTTTGTAGTTTTTGAACCAGAATTGTAGACTTTCTTCAAATTTTCGTCGAAATCCATTGTCGATACCAATTTGTCTCCCCTTCCTTGTAAATAAGCCTTCTTAACTTCAAAAAGTTGCATTAGTCTGACTAAATTAAATGACAATCAGCTAATTGTTTGCACGAAATATATCTACGCAAAATTTGTAATATTATACAAATAGAAACTTCAAAGAATTTTTTTAAGAATTTATTCGAGAAACATTCACCAGAAATTCCAGCTTTATATAGTAAATAGTATTTTATTTATTTTCTCGAGGAAATATAAAAGTATAAAAGTAAAAAAATATTTTTTAAACATTCATATTTAGAAAGTGAAAACTTAGTATCATATATATATCTACAGATGTGAAAGCAAATGGTTATGTATTTTTCAAAAGGCTGACTTGTAACTGAATTTGCTGTTTTAAATTTAATCATGACCCTTTTTAATTTCTATGAAACAGCAACTCACTTTTTAAAATCAAAATTTCACAGTTGGCAGAATGTTTTCTTTTTACAGAATCAAACTGCTCCGATTTAACATCACATATCTAGAATTTTAAGAAATAAATAATACAAAATGTCAGTATGCACTATTGAATAAATGTTTGCGTAGACATATCTTAATCAATAAAAAGTTTAATATTTATTTTTACAAGAATATCTG
This sequence comes from Argiope bruennichi, assembly GCF_947563725.1. Classification (NCBI taxonomy): domain Eukaryota; kingdom Metazoa; phylum Arthropoda; class Arachnida; order Araneae; family Araneidae; genus Argiope; species Argiope bruennichi. The sequence continues at coordinate 102,846,641 of NC_079151.1, read as the reverse complement.
TCATATTTTATTTCAGAAATATCAGACTTACATTTTTGAAAAATCGATGCTCCATTTTTAGAGAGTGATCTGCTGATGCCATAGATTTTGATTTGTTTCTTTAACTTTTTCGTATACAAAGTGCACAAAGAGAAGGGATTGTAAACGTTAGAAAATTTAATTTCGAGATTTCGACGAATCTGATCATTTCAGATTTCTCTGAGTTCCGAAAATATATTTTTGGAATTATGTTTGTCTGTCTATGAATATAACAACCCAAAAATGCTTTGAGCCGGATTGATAAAATTTTGTATCTGATTTTTATATTAAATTTGTATATTTCTGTCAAATTTCGATAGAAATACAACATATTGATACAAATATTAACAGCATATTGATATACTCTCTGACAGCTCCAAAATAAGTTAACACGACACACGACACAAAGAGACAGACAAATGAAATTTGGTACACAGATTGAGCATTTAAAATGTAAAGCCCTGTAATATTTTGAACTAAATCCATCAACAGGTTGATCATGTATCAGTATGTACGCTCGCATGCAGGAACACTCGATAACTAAAAATCGCAATAACAAAATCATGTGATTTCGTTACTAAAATTGTTGTTATATGTGAAATTTTGATTTAAATCGGTCACAGAAAAAAAAAGAGTATCCAAAACTCGGATACAAGAGTATCCATACTCGTTTCTCTTCCTTACATTAAGAAATACAAGTCGCTCATGTGCGGTATCCTGAAAATAAAGATTTGAAAGCAAATTGAATTCACGGCCTTGCCAAAGGACCACAAATTTATGTGGGATAAAGGGAGGAGAGGGTAATACCTTTAATAGGAAGTATGAGGCGGGAAGTGACTATACTGTTAGTTTCAAGTGTCTTGACGTATACACTTTGTCAAAAAAAAAAAAAAAAAAAGGAAGAAGAAGAAGAGTATAAAAGAACAATGACTGTAGAACTTTCTTGTATACTTTCTTATATATATATATATAAGAAAGTATACTATACTATACTATGCATACTATAGTTACAAAACATAAATTTTGGCATGAATTTAGCATTTTTACTGACTCTATCCGTGACCTGTCTCTCGGAGGTCACGCTCTATGAGATCATCCTTGGAGTGTTATTTGGCGATTAATTCCTAATAGTACCCAAAAATCAAATTTGTGTTTCAGACACGTTTTAATCGATTAAAACAAAACGATTAACCAGACCGATTAAAATAAAAAAAATTAACAAATAAGTTCATTTTTAGTTACAAAATACCATACAAAATTTGATAGATTTAAGTTAATGATTTTTTGAATTTTCACGTTTACATATTACTAAAAGTACATTCCGAAAGACAGTCAGTCCTATATTGAATATGACAAGTGTCTACTCTATAGATGTTAAATCTGTGTACCGAATTTTATCTATCTAGCTCTCTTCGTTATGTAGTTATCGTGTTAAGTTATATTCGAACAGCAGGACAGGCGGACTTCCTTGGAAAAGATTTTGCTCAAAATTTTATAGAAATCTGCAAATTTGATATAAAGACAGTATACAAAATTTCAACTGTCTAACTCAAAGCGTTTTTGAGTTATCTTTGTCATAGACAGGTAGACGCAGGGCATTTTCTAAAAATGTTTTTCGAACTCAAGGAGTTTTAAAACGCGGTGATTCGTCAAAATCTCGAGTCCGAATGTTGTGACAATTACTATATTTTCACTATATGTCGTATATGAGAGAGTAAAAAAGGCTTGTATAATCTTTGACGATAAATCGCTGGAATGCGTTTAATATATAAATACCAAAAATGCCGATTGTGCATTTTGGACACTTTTTTCGGCCGATTAAAACCAAAATTTTATTGTAGAATTACAATAGTATTCGAAAAATCACACATCGAATAAGATATATTTAAGTCATTGCATTTTTGAGTTATCGTGCTTACATGCTTATGAAAATACAGACCGACAGACAGTCGACATCCAGACGTATTTGATTTCAAATTTGGTGCATATCTATATTTTAGATGTTTTAAATCCATATACCAAAATTTATCTATCTAATTTTCTTCGTTTTGTTGTTATCGTTTTAACATATATTAGAACAACTGTATAGACAGACTTCCTCTGAATAAATTTCGTTCAAAATTTGATAGAAATTTACAAATTTGCTTTAGAAACCTTGCATCAAAGTTCAGCTCAAAGCATTTTTGAGTTATCGTATTCGTAGGCAGACAGACATAACTCCAAAATGTTTTCCGGTCTCAAGCTTAAAGAACGATGGAGAAAATCTCGAGTTCGGATTGTTTTGATAATTATTTCTTTGTATAAGTATAGAGAAGAAAGTAAAAATTAAATGACCTTTGAACTTCTGGTTTGAAATATCATGGTGTAAAGCTTAAGTTCTGCACCCACGAATTTTTAACTTTCTAGTTAGATGATACATCCTAAACGGGAGAATCTATTGTTATTCCAATACCTAAAAATGTAATAATAAATATTTACTATCTTGAAAATTTTGCAAGTTATTTTTGTATTTTAAATGATGTAATACTTTCGCTTAATTTCAAATTTAAATATTAAAAATTCAATAATTCGATGCATGTGACAGATACGTCACAATAGTCAAAGAGGATCATTCAAATTGGTGCATTCAATCTCAGATCTGTCATTTCTCCTATGTAGCCAAAGAGGATAATTCAAATTGTTGTGTTTAATCTCAAATCTTTCATCTTTTCTTTGAGAATAATTCGAAATTCCAAAAAGCATAATTCAAATTGGCGTATTTAATCTCAGATCTTTCATTTCTCGTAATCTATGCAGAAAAGTACAAGTTAAGTTTATCCCGAAGCATAATCATTGCCACTGAGAAGTATGTATTAAGTTATTGAGGTATGCAACATAATTTTAATAGCCAAACTTCTATTTTCATTTCCCATCATCAATTTCCATAGTGAGCTGATTAAAAGCGAAGTTTAGCTCTAAAATCGACACGCCGTCTATAAAATCAGTTGCGTTTCCAAGGTCCACTGAATAAGCTCCCATTACGACTCTTTTTACGACCACAGTAAAAATTCCGTCATTATAACCAAATATTTGATACAGCTTCGGGTTGACATTAACATTTTGATCATCAAATACGTGAAGACCTTTGGGGAAATGGAATATCGTGATGTCATTTAATTCTACTACGGATGATATTCTGGTAGATAAAAGAAAAATTATTCTATTCAAAGACCGGAAACAGTAAAACGGGCACCTTATTTAAAGATCAGTGAGGTTTTATTAATCGAAACTTTGTAGCTTATTTAAATACTTGTTTAACTACTTGTGCCTTCTAATATTAGACGCGTACTTAAAATAATCGAACTTTAAAAGATAAAATATGTTTTTAATTTGATAAATCGATAAAAAAAATCTGCAAAGACAGAATACATAAAGCTATTCCCTAAAAGCGCACCTTAAAGGGGTAGGATCAGGCATTTTATGGCCACAAGAGATGAAAATAATGAAACCCAATTAATTACTAAATTGATTTCAGATTTCAACAAACCTTAAACTTAATTAAAATTTTACAGATTTATTTCAGTTTAATTTAAATATATGTTTTTATTCATTAAATTGAATATATGATTTTAATTTATATCATGAAAAAAATGATTAATGCAAAATAACTAACCATAATTATTAGTTAGCTCTTTTCTTATAAATAAAAGCATTTCTTTATAATGTATAAGTCACCTTTGACGATCTAGTTGATTCTTCAGGATTAATGATTGCTAAACATTTCAATTAAATATTTTGTATAATTTCGTTTTAATGATTTCCCCAGTAAAATATTTTTAAGCAAATATTGGCAGAAATATGATTCAAAGTATTTTAAGCCGCTCTAGTTAATTGCAATATATATATTTCTCTAACATCCAATTTTATCACTGGAAAGAGCAGCAATCTTTAAAAATGGACACACTTTAATCATTTATATTATTAACAATATATATTTAATTGTTAACAATATATATATTATATTATAATTATCAACTATATAGATATATAATCTCTGGAAAAAGAAGCAATCTTTAATTAAAAATATTAGTAACATATATTTAACTGTTAATAATATACATTTTATATTATATTTAATTGTTAGCAACATATAATTTATATCATAATTATTAGTAATGTATTTTTTACATTAAAAATCATTATAAACATTATAATATATACATTAACATATAATTATATACATTATTATATATATATATATAATACATTATAAATTATTAACACTTTAAAAATTTATAATGGACGCACTTTAACAATATAATATTTTTCTATACATCCAATTTCATCACTGGAAAAAGCAACAATCCTTAAAAATCGACGCGTTTAAAAAAAAAATTCCATCTTTTTTTTATTTCTGAAGTGAAACATTAATTCTAAATACAACAAAAATTTTAAAAAAATGATTAAAAGCAGACCTTGTACTGAACCTACATAATATGACAAAATAAGTAGAATCTTTATAGTATCTCGATTACCAACAATGAAAAAACGCCAGTATAAAATATTAGTAGCGACAATGAAACCAATCTGAGTTTCACTTCAAAAATAAAATATGCTGCGGTAAAAAATGCTTAAAATATTTAATAATTAAAAATAGAAAAATCATTAAAGCGAGTATCATTGCAAAGACAATATTTAATTTTAAAATGATGAACTATTTTCATAAATTAATTAATTAAAATTATAAACTAATTAATTAAAATTCTAATAAAATTTTCAAACAAATCTCTCTTAGATGCTCACTACCATGCTCCAAAATATACAGGTATCAAGTTTGTTAGTTCTAGATCAAACAACCTGGATTTTAGAGTTCCCATAATCGTCTATATTATTAGAAGAGATATAAGGAAATAAATTTTGCAACTAATTATTTTTTAGAAAGAATAATTATTTTATCGATAGTTATTTCATCGAGAATAATTATTCTACACATTAAATGAATTATTAATATTCTAATGTATTATAAATAAATGATTAATTATAGCTGTGTGATTAATTATACCAAATAAATGATTACTTATACCAAATAAATGATTACTTATACCAAATAAATGATTACTTATACCAATATGGACATTCCAATGTGGGAATGTCCACATTGGAAAGATTTTTCAGAGATTTTAATTAATTAAAAATTTGGCGATTTTTCGTGATAATTTTCAAAAATATTATGGCACGAAAATGAATTTCCTGAAATTTATAACTTATTAATTTATTCTTACTAATTTAATAATCATGTTAATTTCTCTAAAATTCGGCAATTTAAAATATATATATATATATATATATATTTTCCCTAATTTTCAATAATGGATTACATTGTTACCCTGAAATTCAAACCATTTTCATTGTTCCATCAAACATTGAATCGTGTGATTTTCTTGCATTGTTTAAAACTAAAGAAGAAGAATTCTGTTTAATATCTGTGTAGTTTGCAAGACGAAGATTTAAAAAAAAAATGAAATTACAATGTCGAGAAATATAGAAGATAGATGAAGTGCACATTTGCGTTTCTAATAACACTATTAATCAAAGAATAAATCTCCATTAAATATGATCTGGTCATTGTATGTGTTTTAAAACAATTAAAATAACACGACTTTAATGTCTGATAATTTTAAGGAATCCTAGGAATGAAGTTATATCTAAACAATTTAACTGAAATATAATCAATATCTCCGCCGAATCAGCTAGTCGCCTATGGCGATAAGTATTTTACATTTCAAAGAATTTGGCTTTTACTATTATTTACTATTATTTGGCAAGTATATGAAAAATACTCCCATGGAATCATTTTTTTTTTCATAATTTACATGAAGTCATATGTAATATAATATTTTAGAGTAAATTTCAAATCTTTAAACTTTTTCTTCGTCGCCAAAAATTTTCTACAAGCAGATTTGAATCATTTTTCCGAACCAAATCTGAAAAATAACGAAATCAAAAGAGGAATCAGTAGGAATGCTTTAATTTAATGTAAATATCAAGAATTTTTTGTAATTGGCCTTTCTTTAAAATATAAAACACAATCTTGAAAAATTTATGAAGAATAAGCTACAAAAATATTCTTCAATCAAGACTCAAAAGATAAAAATTCAGATACGTTAGATTTCATACACTTTAACATGAGTTTCCCCAAAAAGTTTCAAAGTTCTTAATGCGTTTTTTTCCTTCTAAGCGTTCTGCTTTTTAATTCTTTGCAGTTGCTACCTAAGGCACTTTCTGTTCAAACAAAACAGTATGCGATCCCAAGTTCTAAAAATTTCAACTCACGTCCAAAGCATTCCATTTTCGAACTTAAGTTTTCACGAAGCTCAAGAATGCGGCATTTTTTCTCTCATCTTTCCAGATTTCTCTATGGCTATTCCCAGGTAAAGGGGAAAGAGGTCATCACAGCTCCAAGTCAGGATCGTCATTTTTATTTTATTCCTCTTCCACATGAACGTGTTCAAACATTCATACGTCGGATCTCCTTAAGTGAAAATAAAAAGGCACGACGCGAAACTTTAGAAGAAAGGAAAACATATTTGTATCAGTACAAATTGAATGCTGATATTACATTCATAGGAATACTTTTGATTTCACAAAAGAAAACAAAAAAAAAATCGTCTGCGATTTTACCCTTCTTTTTTTATTTTTATTTCATTTTCGTAAGCAGATGAATTTGAATACTTCTTTTAGTTGAATAAAATGTGTTCTGGCAACGTTCGAGAAAAACGTTTGAAATGCCTCCCACCCCCACCTCCAGATGTCTGGAAACTTTTGAATGGCTCGCATTATTATTTATTCAAAAGCAAAATTTATAAAGATCAATCTTTGGTAATTTTTCAGAGAAAATTCTTAGCTATTCTTGAAGAACAATTTTACAATTTTCCATAAATATTGCACAAATATTTATAATTATTATTCTATAAAATGTGGTGTTATAAAAAATTCGCAATTTTTCCGATGGTCATTTTTTAAATACTTATATGCTTTTTTTATACACATATTTTAAATTTGCTCAAGCAATGATTACAAAGTTTTTGCAGTTCCATGCTTTATCCAACAGTACATCATGAAAATCTAAACAAATATTGATGACTTCCTTCATTCTGTAATTCAAAATCAAATTTAATTTAATAATCTTTTTTAAAAAACCAAAAAATTATCGCCAATTACAGGGTGAAACTCTACATAGTGAAATTTTATATATATAGGGCATTTTATATATTTTACATATTGAAGTCACACTTTCAAGAGGTTGTAAAAAAAAAAGAACCAGTGGACAGAATAGCCTGATAATTCATCTAAGTATATATGGAAGAAATAAGAAGTTGCTTTGCGAAAGAAAAAAAAATTGTTCAAAAGTTGAAGATGAAAAACATTGTACTCGTCATTAGATACCAAAAAATGATTGTTTTAAAACATACGTTAAGATGCTGATTAATAGGCGCGATGTGTGCAACTCATATTACACTTATAATAAGAGGGGAAAAAAGTGGGGAACGTACAGTTGCTCTTCTTTTGTGTCTGAGAGGATGGTCATGACTCAATTGTTGATGCATCGGCCTCTGCTTGTAAAGATTTCTACAAAAACGGTGGCAATGGTGTAACTGCATTGAAGAAATTCAGACAATAAAAGGTTTAGAAAGCGGTTCTGATCCGATGACTGCATTTAGTTTGAATATGATTGATAAATTTGAGCGTACAGGTTCATTTGATGTGAAGTGTGGCAGAGCGAGGAAAGCACTTCCTTCGACATCAGTTGAAGATGTGGCTACCATATTACAGAAATCGTCAAGCAATGCTCTGGAAACGTCCAGTGAACGGATAATTTTGCGAATTCTAGACATACCTGTCAGCACAGTTCAAAAAATACTAATAAAAAAGCTTTTACACAACAATTTCTGGCTAGAATGGAAGAGGTTAATGCATGGCCATGAAACATTTTGTGGTCAGACGAAGCCCATTTCCATCACCTAGGTTCTGGCAATACTCAAAATTGCAGAATATGGACAAACCGTTTGAAATACTATCATTCCCTTTTTATTCTTGAAAGGTCACTGCATTTATCCGCTTTTCCTGCTTTTCCGCTGGTAAGCATAGAGTAGCGTTGCTCACATTTTGATAGAAAAGTTCAATCCAAAGATCAATACGCGCTATTTTTTGGTCAGAAACTTATTCATAGCGGACGAATGATTTATTCGAATTATATGTATATCTTATACGTAACTACTCATTAGCATAAGTAACAACTCATTAGCACATGGTTTTATGCAGTATAAAGTCATCAATTAACATAATTTCAAACTATATTTTTCGCCTGAAATCTCGTATTCTAAGTAACAAATAAATGAAGTTTCATTTGGACCCGTTCAGTAGAAACGGGGCTGCTAATCTTCGATTATCGCCAGTTTAATTTTAGCCACTTTGTATTCACCAAATTTTATTAAATTTCAAAAAATAGTCAGATAATACGATAATTGAAATATTGATAAGTCTTGATCAAAATGAAAATTTCCGACAGTTGTGTAAAATTGCATTCTTCTGACAATGCTTTGCGTATACTTGTTACATTGTAATTAAATACATCAGAAATGCTCAATATTTCCTTGTTATTGATATAAATAATTTTTTTTCGATAAAATTTAATGTCAGGCACATGGAATTGAGAGCAAATATCTTTTTTTTTAATTCAAAATTACACTCTTTTTTTAAATAACTTAATGCCTCATTCCTCAAATTTCTCGTCCCTTCTTTATTAAATTTAGCAGTCAGAGTGAACACTATACACGAGTAGCAAATTTCTTTCAAGTTATAATGATTAAAGGCACGCATTTTACTAATTGATACTTTTATACCTGGGACCGTATAAATATTTAATTTTTTAAAAAACTTTTTACCATCAGCGTGTATAGAAGTCAAAGTAATTTCTTGCAATGGCGTATCTTGTTTAATGAAATTTTGCAATTGGAAATATACGCCTACATGCAATATTAAAAACTTTTTACCTTTTTACTTTTTTGAGATAGTCTGTATATATTACGAAAGGAATAAAGTAAAAATGGGGTATCTTTTAATTTATGCTGACCTAATAATAACGGCAAAAATGATATTCAAATTACCTATATACGAAAATTGTTGATACGCCCTAAATTCTATAGAAACATACAGAAGCTGTTGATATGTCGTAAAATGTATTGCCAAAATTAGGAAGTTATGAATAGGCCTTAATTTCCATCACGAAAATTTGGAAGATGATTGAAATTTCGTCACAGAAACTTCAGAGTGCAAGAAAATCTCAAAACGATAACATCTTTCAACAGAATACACACAATATGTTGTAAACCATAAGTCATCAGTTTAAATTAATCAAAAATAAATAATAAAAAGCAGCCAGATTGATTTTCCTACAGTTACTTTCCTGACCATCTTTGCTAATTTAACAAAAAATAATTTCATGACAATCAACGATAAATTATCCTTATTCTTTTAAGAAAATAGTACCTTCCTGGTAGTATATATAATATTAATGTCAGTACTAATATTGCCATGGAGAAATAAACAAGATAATATATTCCTTTTAAATAGTTTTTATATTTGTAAATATGGTTAAAGAATGTTCTACAAAAGCTAGAAGGGAAATTAAAGAATAATGATAAATAAATAAATATGAGTTTTTAAAATACTAAGGAATTCTGGGACGACCGAAAATTTTCCTACAGTCCAGTCACCTTCTTTAAAACTGGAGCTGAATATTTGCTTGTTTAATTCATTCTCCTAACAATCTTAACGCATTTTATATTCTACAAGGCAAAACAAATGTAGAATTAATTAAATATATCGTCTCTCCCTTATCAGTTCAGTGTAAAATTAAAAATCCCAAGATATACTTTTTTCAAATAAATAATAAGAATGCAGTTGTGAAGTTCTCACCAAGCTTTGTATGATGTATACACTCTCACGATCCGAAACAATCCACACAATAAAATGACATCCATTTCAGTAAATAATTAACGAAAAAAATCTATCGAATTGAAATTGTCTTCAAAATCGTTGCTTAAACAATTTGCGAAACTTATTTGCACAGCACTCTTTCACAGATATCAAACTTTCTCATGACAACAGATATTTATCAAAATGTAGAAATTATTTTCAAGAAGCATTTTATGAAAGGAAAAAAAAAACTCAAGAGAGAAAGAGATAATAATTCCTTTTTGAAAAAAAAATTCTTTCCTAAATCTTGAATGCTTGATGAATAATCAGCAGATCCAGGGAGCACGGGCAAGATAATTACAAAGCATGGTGCTCAGATCTCGATGAAAATCCTTATTTGCAAAACGCACTTAATTAGCTCTTTTACAGAAAATAATCTGAGCAGGGGGTAGCTAATTAAGGCGATTAACTTTAATTAAACAAAGTTGTGCGAGGCGTTTCAAGGGAGACGGAAAATTGCTACAGGTGAATGATGGGGGAACATTTTTCTGGTGCAAAGCGATCTTTAATTTTCTCATCCATAGAACGCAAGGTTGCCTAATAAAGAAATAGATTCGCGTAATGATTATGGAAACCGAAGATGACGCGATTTGTTACGAATAAGGATTAGAAGCGAAGAAAGTTTGGTGAAGAGGGATAAGAGATATCCCTCGTGTTTTCTAGGAATAAAATTTGCGTAATTCTGTAATCCTTAAGAATAAATTTGCATTATTAACAGCAAGTTATTAGGTGCCTGCCCAAGAAATAAGAAATCATATTTGTGTAAAGGTTAGGCTAATCAAATTAACATCGCTCTTCGATTAACTTCCAGTTATGTCACCAGGGAAAATCTATAATTCCAGGTTCCTTAAATGAGATGTAACAATCTCATACCGTCTCGTTAAAATTTAGACATTTCGCAAACTTTCAATAATAATTAGGATCCCTGTTGGATAACAATACTAATAAAAATTAGCTATTCACCGCAGAATATTTTTCTTATAACAAAATGACACGCTTCGACAAAGCTTAAATTAACTTAATTTAGGCCCATTATAAATTGGTATAATTTAATGAGATTTAGTAAGCATTTCCTTATATAATTATAATTTTAGACAGTATAATAGAATAGAGAATATTTTGAAATTTTAAAAATTCCAACATTTTTAAATAACTGAATAAGATAAAATGATAATTTCGGCACTTTTATTACATAATTCACAAAATTTCCTTGGGGTATATAGCTACATCGAAAGTTGATTCTGTTGACTTTCGACGAAAAAGAAAAGACTTTTCAAAAAGAGAAGTAGATTTTTGACTAAAATATCGATTATTATTTTATTCATTATTCATAATTTCTAAAATAGGTGTGGCCATTAAATCGAAAACGATCGGCCGGTAGACCACCAAGATGTTTTGGGGTTACTAAGATCTAAGACGCGCACACTAAAAGATGCAACTTTATAGAACACCGATGATTATTAATATTATATTTGTAGTTATGTAGGTACGTACATATTCCATATTTATTATTAAGTTATAATAAATATTGTAGACCTTTTTTACTTAGCTCACCACACCTACGTCACTGGTTGTCCGCAACACCTTGAAAAAAAATTAGTACTCCTTTCCCATGAAAAGTCTGCCAACTCCTGTTTTAAAGAGGTGTTTTTTTTTTTTTTTTTTTTTTTTAATAAAACCTTTTGAAATTTTTTTTTGTTAAGTTATAATGATTTTTATATTTATATAGTTTATATTCGAATGCTACATTTGCATCTTTAAAGATTATTTTCTGAAATTCTAAATTTTACTAAAATCATGTTACGAGAACCTCCTAAATTAAAAACAATACATAATTTGGCGGGTTTTTTTTTTCTTCATATTTGGCATAATAATTTTGAAATATATCCTATTGTTCCGGACTTAGTATTCTGAAGAATCTAAATATTTGTTTAAAAACAGTAGTTCTAATTCTTCATATATAAAAATAAATAAAAAAAAATCATATTTTTTATGAGCAGAGTTCTGGTATTTTAAAATTGTTGAGAAACGCAGCTTATTTTTTTAATCCAGGAGCCGGGTGATAAATCATACTAATCATATCATAAAAAAAAAAAAAAATCTCTTTATTTATGAAGCAGAGTTCTGGCATTTTAAAATTGTAGAGAAACGCAGTTTATTTTTTTAATCCAGGAGCCGGGTGATATATTTCTTACAAGATCTAGAAAACTTCGAAGAAATCATATAATAAACTTCTGCATTACAGTGTTTTTACTTTATATCTCTTTTTTAACCAAAATGCCCAAGTACCTTTCCATTTTTAAAATATTTCCGACATTTTAATTGATTCCGACATTTTTGTATCCTAAATATTTCTCACTCTATTTAATTCAAAAATATTAATATTTCATAATATTTTTTTAAAAAAATCATTCTGAACTTCGTCACATTTTCTGAATAACAAATATACAGATTGTCATAAACTTACCCTTAGGAGTAACAGGAGAAAACACAAAGCTGAAAAAGTTTTGGAATATAAAATGTAAATCTTATTATTGGAAGTTCGTAATATATGGAAGGCTTGCTCTTAGGAGTAATGAGAAATATAATATAAGGGGGAAAATATGGAATTCCCAAGTTCGCAAAATCAAATTTGTGCATGCCTGAAATTTACTGCGTAATAATGAAGATTACCAAAAACTCACCTTTAAAGGAATACTTATTACGGACACAGAATTTAAAAGAAAACATACCATCTATCGATTCTCAAATATGGTAATAATAAGCGCTTTTGTGCACATTCCAAAAGACGTTGATTTCCCCAAAATTGGGAAGAGATGAAAGATTAAGGAACAGATGTTTACATTGTACTGAACCGTTCAGTAAACTCTGATTATTAGCGGAATTAGGTGGCATTGCTATTGGAGATAACCTGCATAATTTAAGTAAATGTATGAACAATTGTCAAATATAGGGGACATTTCCCTAACAAAGTAATTCTGCACTGTTCGTGAGAACATACCCTCTGCTCCTGCTTGCAAATAAATAGAAAATTCTACGCAAGAAAATTCAGGAAGTTTTCTTGATTCGTCATCCATTTATTCACATCGAGCCATTTTTTCTTTTTATAGAATTTCCAATAAGCAATTCCATAACACTGTTACGAATATTTCTTCAAGGCAATAAAAATTATTTTCTTCATAAACTACAAATTTCATAAGAAACTCGCTGGGTTTTCGCGTGATCGTCAAAATAAATTTGCTCTGCTTTACCTCGAGAGCACATTCACGTGAGTGTCTCCTTTCCTTGACTGCCAAGCAAAACAAGAAATTCTTTCCTGCATAACTTTCAAGACAAAGGGAATGCGCTGCCACCTGGGTTTAGGAAAGGGAACTAATCCAGACAACAATAATACATAAGTTTCGAATTTGAATAAAATTGCAGGACCCAAAATGACAAGTCAATATGTTATATCAGTATTAGTCAATATGCTTCGTTAAATACGATCAAAATATGAAGAAACTAGAGCATCCTGCCGGCTGTGAGAAACATAGTAAATCATTTGGCTCTTAATAGCAAGAAAAATAAAAAACGCGTATATTCATCATCGTATGTACGAATAACAATATTATAACAATGAATGGCAGTAAAGCAAGAAAATGATCGAAACTGATCAAGAAGGAGTATGTAAATATCCACGTTGAATCGCACATTGATTGATTGTCCATCTGTAATCACGAATGATCTGAAGCAGACCGCTGAAATCCGAATTAATGCAAAAAGGAGATTCACAGTTTGCACACTCTCATCAAAATCCTACAAATCCAAAATTAAATTTGTTTGTCCCTCTAAGAATTTACCGAATAACAAATTGAGTTGTCTATGGGTTTCTAAATTGCTCAGTGACGAATATAAATAGAATGGTAAATGTTTTAATATTTTTATCCCATTACAAGACAAAAAGTGCGATTTTTTAAGATATACGGCCATAGGGAGATAAAACATAGATGTCCCATGTGATTCCTAAGTCAAATCAATAATCAAAGGATTGGCGGATTGTCGTTATCAGCCAAATAAAAGCAAAGTAGATATTTTCAAAACAAAAAAATCATGGCCAATGTGTTTTAGGATAGTCAGGAATTCTTTGCAACTCTTTAGGATTTGAACTCTTTGCAAGGGGCAACATCCATCTATGAAATCATTAAAATCTCACCAAGTGTCCCAGAGTAAATAGCAGAGAATCTGATGGTATCGTAATACTTTATGTCGATGTCAGACCGCATATTTTGGGTCATACTCAAAATCTGATCCCATCTTTTGACATTTGGAGTTATTCAATGATACTATCTAGACTCTGCACCAGGGATCGAAAGGCACTGATGAAGAAGTAAAAACGATTGTCAATAATTTGCATTATAACCGGCAGCAGAGATCTATTAGAATGGTATCCACTAACTTCTTGTTCCTTATAATAAATGCTTAAATTGACATGAAAATCATACATAAGAACGAAGAAATGTAGTAGTATAAGAAAGTGAACACTTTATGATGATGCCGTGTACGCGTTACCTCGTAAAGGGGGTGCGGTAGCTTCTGAGGGTAAAGACCCCTGAGCACCCAAGGGCAGAAGTCTGACTTCTAGCTCATATGAAGATGAAACTCACACATTCGCTTGCACAACCCCTTTTTACAGGAGGCACATTCACACATCTCACAAATAGAACACAGATGAAGAACAACCACGCCCGAGGTGTATATATATATATCTATACTTATAATAAAGCTCAATGTGTGTGTGTGTGTGTGTGTGTGTGTGTTGGCGCTCTACAGGCCAGACCGTTTGACCTACAGCTACCAAATTTGGTACATGTATACCTTGGAGGTTGGGAATGTGCACCTGGGGTTCCTTTTTTCGAATTTTTAATTAGAATTTTAATTATTAATTAAAAACTTACTTTCCCGCCAAAAAAATCTTCCATTTTTCCCACCGCCAACTTTTCCGCCAAAAAAATCTTCCATTTCCCCCACCGCCAAATGAGAAATTTTTTTTCTCCCAACAGTAATGAGGCTAGGGTTAAAATTTTTCGGCCGATTATTTCAATCGATTCTGTTTATTTTCTTAATGTTTGATGCATTTAAAATTAAACATTGTTAATGAATCGATCTTTCAGATTCATTCTGAAGTACTTTTGAATTAAAATAAAACAGAATAAAGGAAATTAAAAATTTCTAATCCGCATAGCGTTACCCCAACTGGCGTAGAAAAAAATCACGTATTTGCGTTACGTAACTGGAGAAGAAAATTCACGCATGCGCATTCTGTTCTGATTGTTGCCATGACAACCGTTATCAATGGATGATTTAAATTATTTTTGGGTTAGTTGCATGCTTTAAGTAAATTGTATTTATATTAGTTATCTATTTTTTGTATATGCTTATAGTTTTAAGTATATCGTTTTTTAAGTAGTTTTTTTAAAACCTGTTTTCAACCGTTTATTTTAAACGATTCATTTTATTTTCTTAGTGTTTGATGCATTTAAATTTAAACATTGTGAATTAATCGATCTGGTCATAATGAATCTAAGAAAACTTTGTTGACAAACTCTTGAGATATTACATAAATTAAAAAAGATATTCTTTAGTGCCCATAAAGTTTAAAGGCTGAGTGACTCTATTTTCAGTAATCAGATTATAAAAAAATACTTTGTTTCAGTAAAAAATATTATTATATTAATTGAAGATTAATTCTTTCCACTTTAATTTAAAGAATAAATTCTACGGGTGCTAACAGAAAATGAGAGAGATACATATTACGTTATGACTGAAGGCCTTTATAATATTATGAATGAATTATACGACAATCAAAATTTGAAGTTTTAAAATATTTTGATGAAGAAGCTATTAAAGTAGAAATTACATAAAATATTTAATTATTAAAATTTTAACGAACATTAAGATTAGTGAACCGGCTGGTCGCCAAAGGCGGCTAGTATATATATATATATATATATAATAAAACTCAGTGTGTGTGTGTGTGTGTTGGCGCTCTACAGGCCAGACCATTCAACTTACAGCTACCAAATTTGGTACATGTATACCTTAGAGGTCGGGAATGTGCACCTGGGGTCCCTTTTTTTGAAATTTTAATTATTAATTAAAAACTAACTTTCCCGCCAAAAAAATCTTCCATTTTTCCCACCGCCAAATGAGTAAGAGTTCAGTTTTTTTTTTCCCAACAGTAGTAATGAGGCTAGGGTTAACATTCTTCGGCGGATTATTTCAAACGATTCTGTTTATTTTCTTAATGCTTTATGCATTTAAAATTAAACATTGTTAATTAATCCATGTTTCAGATTCATTCTGAAGTACTTTTGAATTAAAATAACACAGAATAAAGGAAATTAAAAATGTATAATCTGCATAGCGTTACCCCAACTGGCGTAGGAAAATTCACGCATTTGCGTTAGCATAACTGGCGAAGAAAATTCACGCATGCGCATTGTGTTCTGATTGTTGTCATAACAACCATTATCAACGGATGATTTAAATTATTTTTAGGTTAGTTGCATGCTTTTGTAAGTAAATTTTATTTATGTTAGTTATATATTTTTTGTATATGCTTATAGTTTTAAGTACATCGTTTTTTAAGTAATTTTTTTAAACCTGTTTTAGACCGATTATTTTAAACGATTCATTTTATTTTCTTAGTGTTTGATGCATTTAAAATTAAACATTGTTAATAAATCGATCTGTTCATGATGAATCTAAGAAAATTTTGTTGACAAATTCTTAAGATACTACATAAATTTAGAAAGATATTCCTTAGTGCCCATAAAGTTTAAACGCTCAGTGACTCTATTATCAATAATCATATTATTAAAAAAATGCTTTGTTTCAGTAAAAAATATTATTATATTAATCGCAGATTAATCATTTACACTTTAATTTAAAGCATAAATTCTATGAGGGGTAACAGAAAATTAGAGAGATACATATCACGTTATGACTGAAGGCCTTTATAATATTATGAGTGAATTATATGACTATCAAAATTTGAAGTTTTAAAATATTTTGCTGAAGAATCTATTAAAGTTAGAATTGCATAAAATATTTAATTATAAAAATTTTAACGAACATTAAGATTGGCGAACCGGCTGGTCGCCAAAGGCGGCTAGTATATATATATAAAGCATTTACAAACATACAATTGAAAGTAAATAATATAAAAATATGTGTGCATAGCACTTGCATTGATTTTAATTCAAAAGGAACCTCGTATTAAAAAGTAGCCCTCGTACTTCAGCCCAATGGAATGACAATCTGCACACAGCAGATTCAAATTCACAACACTGTCTAATATATATGCGTGTGTGTAATAGCAGTTTTAGAATATACATGATTCTTCTTGTGATATACTCAATATAAATTATTTTGCTAAATGCAAATCATTCATCAATGTAACGAAATACTTTTTAAACAATATGCTTTTGTTTCAACTGTTTTCATATGCACCATAATTATTTCCCCATTATTTATAGTATCAATTACAATATATTGATTAAATGGAGGAACTTATTGAGGTAAAGGATAAATTTCCTTCTTGTATATATATATATCAACATCATTAATCGTAGTATGTATCAACCGACCTCATATTCTTTACTGTGCTAGGTGAAAGCTTTCTCCGCTATGCTCAAGTGGTGGTGGTGGTGGGGGGGGGACCCTCTAAACAGCAACTTCGCTCAATTTAAGAGAAAAACAGCGTTACTCGCTCGATCATCTCAAAACGAAATTCCTCGGCATGGACTGACTTTGTTTTAAAGGATTTTCTTCAAGATAGTGTCATCTCTCCCTCCATAAAAGAACGATAACTTCAAAGTGCATAAAATTTTCCAACACACGATTGCTTTAGATGGACGGTTCTTAAGAATCTATGCCACTATTTATTTCCTGGTACGTGAGATACACAAAGAAAAAGCATTGCAATCAAATTATAACCTTCGACATTTTGAGAAATCTCCACGTTTTAGAATTATCTGAGCACATTTTTTATGCCTGTTTGTGAACGATGTTAAGGATTAAACTCGAGCAAGAAGAGTAAGATGAATTGTGATTTTTACACCAAAATTTCTATCGAATTTTGAAGTCTGTTAAAAGAATGTTTATTCATTTGTTCGTTCACACCCATTTGAACTAAGTAATTACGATGCAACGAAATAAATAATAAAGTATATGCAACATTTCAGTTATTGAAATTTCCACTGGGAAGTGGGATATAAGCGTTGTTGTATGCACGATGTAAGGGTTGACTGTTCGGAGATATGCGCAAGTAAATCTGAAAAACTCAGTAAATTCATTCCAACCGGAAAAAGGAGGTTATAATTAGTATACTGATTATAAATGTAATATAAGTTGATATTGTAGAATTACGGACCAGTTTGTATTTTTGAGTCGCAATCAGATAAAAGGGTGAGGATCTGGTACTCCCTGCACCACTCAAGTGAAAAGACATTTTATTCTAGCCTGGTATGTGATATATTAAGCCCTCATACGCAAGAAATCTTCAATGGAAACGAGTATTGAACTCGCAACCCTACGACTTTGAAGTCAAGATTGAAAGGTCGTGAAGAGACAACCGTTGTCTCTTATATTCGATCTAGAAGAATGAAATTTAAATGCATCTTGCAGTGTTCTTGTCTAAGAGTAGTAGGCAACTTTAACTTTTATTTTTGTCGTGTGACTATAGATAAGCCAAATTTTGCGAAGTAACTTCTGAGGGTAAAGACCCCTGAGCACCCGAGGGCAGAAATCTGACTTCTAGCTCAAGTTTAGTTTAGTTATATTAACGTCCCATTTGAAGCAACACTAGGGCTATTTTGGGACGGACCTCGCAATTTCGATGTCAGATGACGAGGACGACACCTGAGCTGGCATCCCCCTATCCACACCAAACCACACCAGCGGGAGGATGTTTGGTCATGACGGATTTAACGTGCAACAGACCCCCTTACACGACGGTTCTTCGGTGGAATCGGGTCACGAACCTGAAACCCGACTTCTCGCTCAAATGAAGACACACACACTCGCTTGCACAACCGCCTTTTTACAGGGGGGGGGGGGCTCATTCACGCACCTCACAGAGAGAACAGAAGGAAGAGAACAACCATGCCCGAACCAAGACTCAAACCTGGAACGCCTAGATCACGGGGAAGACGCGCTACCTCTAGACCAGGACGCCGGCAGGCAACTTTAACTTCCAGTAGCAATACAAGAACTTTTATTACAAAAGTTGTTCACTATGATAAAGCAATTTGAATGATTTTCCTGTCTTCAATAGTTAAGGGGAAAGGAAATTACAATTCCTTCACTATTGTTCACTTCTCCGAATTGGATGAGGCAACTACTTACTCATCCAAGATTTTTAGCCTCTGTACAGCACTTCTCGCCGTACAATCTGATCACAACTATTCAAATTATCTTATTCAAAAATTAATACAGGCAATGTATAGATTTGCAGAATTCCTAATAGTTAATTCTTTAACCATAAGAGATAAGCATATACTTCCAAATATTTCAAAAAATGCTTCAAATGAAGTAAAAAAATATATTTTACATAATTTTGGCTAATAAATGTATTTCTGAAAAAATTCGAAGTAAAAATTCTAACTTTTTACGTAGCCCTTCTTTTCTTTTATTCAGACTTAGTAAAACAATCTTGAAACACTAAAATTTTAAACAAAATAATTCTTGCAATTAAAATTGATCAAGTTATGACACTTTGATTATGATTACTTTTGAAGATTTTTACATGATTTCAATAGTTGCATTGAAGAATCTCCAACAACGTCTTCTCGAGACACCAGTTTATCGCTAAAAAATAATTAAATTTATAGCTTTCAGCTTTTAATAACATTTATCAATTTGCAACAAAGCATATTCCAACTAGACAAGCTCACTGCAAGACGATAAAGGAATAGAGATTTATATGTAATGACATATTTTAATTTAATTTAAATCCTAAATAATTTCCTATATTTTACCCTAAATTAGTCAATGTTACTTTATTCTAAAATTTTCTCTTATTCTTTGATCCGAATCTCATTTTTTTTAATTTGATTATTCCTAACACGAGCTTTGAAAAATGATGATTAGTTCAATTTCTCATGCACTGAGCGAAAGGTACAAATTCCTAACAATTAAGCAGTTTTTTCAAAGATACCCAAGATTCCCTTTCATAAATCTACAAGTGTCAAAGAAATCCCTAAAAGAATCTCTCAGTAATAACTCTGGGGAAAATTGCCTGCGCTTTACTCTTGTATCGCAATGTAAACAGATGTTAATAAATGTGTCTTTTTTTATTATTGCTCTCCCGGTGTCCAAATATGCTTCCTGTGGTGAATTGAACTTCATTAACCTAGTTTTATTACATTTAGAACATGTGGAGTATAAAAATATTTCCCTTCATACTTCAAAAACAAATAAATAAACAAACAAAAAATTACGGAATTCCAGCTGAAATTTGTTATTTTGTTAATAAATGCGAAAGTAAAAATACTGATTTGATTTGATATACAAAGAAATTTTTTAAAATCTAATTTGAGCATTGGAAAAAACTAGTAAAAGAAAAATGCGAAAAGTCAGTAAAATTGTCTTACGCTTCGTTATAATATAAAAAGCACTGCTTTAAACCTATTTAAAATCTTGAAATTTCGTGAAGAAAAACTGATACATAAAGAGAATTGGTGATACCAGAATTTCAAAGTAGTATAGAAATTATTACAATCTAATAATATGCGTAAGAAAACATTAACATTTCGATTAATTTTTAATTAATTAAAAATTCAATTAAAATTCTGAAAAGCACTTTCTTAAAGGATACTTAATATCCAAAAGAATAAATGACATGCCAAATTAGGTAATTATATGTTATATGCTATATATATAACTACGTCTATGTCTATATAACGTTCAATTCTGCATGAAATACACTCGATTACATCTCTCAATTTTCAAAAAGTGTCCTAAGACTGTTATCATACACAAATAAAAAAAAATTTTTTTAAAAAAAAAAAGTGCATCGATCCTGAATGTATAGAATGACACAAAAAAATGACAAAAAGTTAAAATTTTCTCATCATTCGCACCATCAACTTGTATATGCGGACATCAAAAGGATATAAAAGTGTTCCATACGTTTCTTTTGCAATACATTAGAAAAGACTTTAAGTAGTATGCTTATAATAGGATGCAGGCTTATCTATTAGCCGTCCGTCATCCAGAAACTTTTTAAGGTACGCTTCGTTAACGAAATAATATCTTTTAAAACTTTTTCCTACATTGTTCAATATGAATTATCAGAGGAAGCATGTTTGGGCATGTTATGCTTCATTACTTTAACCAGTTAATTATGAAATTTATTTTTAAAAGTCACTCCCGCGGTGCTTAATCACAATCAAGCAATAACGTGTATAGTATGCATCGAATGTAGTACAAATGGTTGCATAATAAATGTTGAGAAGAATAAGATTTCATCTTCATTAAATAAAAAATTAACAATTCATGGTTCAAAATTGTATTGTTATTGAAAATTATAAAATTCTCAAAAAATATTTTTAAAAAATGGTCTGAAAAGCAAATGTAAATATTGATGGTGTAGCTGGTATAAATTTAAGGAGATGTTTTCCAAAAAGACGTGTAGGTTTTGCAACTGTATTTGGCTGACCAACGTTAACGTCTACAAAAATTAAAGAAATCCAAGAAAAACAATTTTTTTTAACTCATAAATATTACGCTGTTCGATGAAAAAAATTACTAAAGACTTTCATGAATAGAACATTTTATTTATCTTATCGCATCTTATCTTATTGAGAAACACCCGATAAATTGGGGGGAAATAATCAACTTACTTTGTAAAAAGCAATACATTGTGCGGGAAATAACTTCTATAACAAAGATATTATTTTTTTTTAAATTTATAATAGCCTTATTGATATTATAAAGAAAACATATCATTAAATGATATTTATATTACATCTCAATGAAATTTTATTTTTATATCGAATGGAAATTTTTCTTTATATTACGAGACGGTCTACGCACCACAAAATGGAGGGCCGCGGTGGCCTGGTGGTAAGGTGTCGGCTTCGGAACCGGAGGGTTTCAGGTTCATGACCTGATTCCACCGAAGAACCGTCGTGTAAGGGGGTCTGTTGCACGTTAAATCCTTCATGACCAAACGACTTCCCGCTGGTGTGGTGTGGTGCGGAGAGGGGGTGCCAGCTCAGGTGTCGTCCTCGTCATCTGACCGCGGTTCAAAATGACGAGGTCAGTCCCAAAATAGCCCTAATGTTGCTTCAAACGGGACGTTAATATAACTAAACTAAACTAAAACCACAATATGAAGATTTGGATAGGCGCATAAACATGTTGAATGCAGTTAAATGGTTAACACAATAATAGTGTAAAGAATTCTGTAGATAATATTTATACAATTTAATAATCATACACAAGTGGTGTTACGATTAATATGATCATCAGTCATTTTTTAAACAGATTTAGACATGGAAATTTAGATCTAAGGGATAAAAAAAAACTACGACCGTCCAGCAATTAATGGGTATGGACTTCATCAAATCGTTGCAATTTCTCGATATAATGCGCGCGAAATAGCAGATGCCACCAGCATTTACAGGATATATAATCACCTGATCAAGATGAGATATGTCAATCATTATAATTTTTGACTTCGATACTTTTTGAAGGAGATCGGCGTTATGAACTGCAACTTTTGCGTACCATTTGTTTCTCCACCGGTATGAAAGATATCCTTTCTTGAAAAGGTTAGAGACTAGATTTCAATTTTATATCAATAATATAATAAATAAAATAAAAAATGCGCTTAATCTAAGGATCAAAAATAGACTTTCAATTGCCGCGAAGTCGGGGCTTCAACCGAAGTGTTAATTAGTTCATTTGGTAGGATTGGAAAGTATAATCTTCGACGAGCGTATTTCTCGAAATGAAACAATCAATATTATCCAATGGAGTTAATCAACTTGATTAACTAAAAACCGCCATAGCCGAAAAACGGCCAGAACTGACGACTGATAGGTATCGTTTTACGTCATGACAATTTAAAATTGCAAATTGTATTAGTTGAGACAGAAATGCTGTTAGTTTGATTAGAACATTCCACATCCTCCATACTTTGTTCCGTCTGACTATTACTATTTTTTATGTTAAAGTCATAAAAAAAATTTTCTCCATGGTAAACGGTTAAAAACCGTAAGTGAAATTAAATCTCACATCTTAAAGAATATTTTGCAAGTAAGCTTCATCAATTTTGGAGAAAATAAATATTGTAACTTCTTGAGAAATAGAAGAAAGAGATAAGAGTAGAATGGTTCATATATATCAAAATAAACCAGCCTTAAACAACAAATATCTTGTATTCATTTCATATTAAAACAAAGAAAAGGCGAACTTGTGGGATAACCTAATAACCTTGTCTATATTCAATCTGATTAGTGCTGTGTTTCATATATTTTAAGAATATATATATATATATATCAGGAGCAGATCGATTTACCGATTTGGTACCAAATCTACCAATTTGGTAGATTTGTTGATCGATCTACCAAATTTGGTACATGTATATCTTGCAGGTCGGGAATGTGCACCTGGGGTCCCTTTTTAAAATTTTTAAGTATTAATTAAAAACTAACTTTTCCGCCGAAAAAATCTTCATTTCCCCACCGCCAAATGAGTAAGGCTTCAGATTTTTTTTTCCCACGCTAATGAGGCTAGGCTTAACATGCTTTCGACCAATTATTTCAAACGATTCTGTTTATTTTCTTAATGTTTCATGCATTTAAAATTAAACATTGTGAATTAATCGATCTTTCAGATTCATTCTGAAGTACTTTTGAATTAAAATAAAACAGTATAAAAGAAATTAAAAATTTCTAATCTTAATAGCGTTTACCCCAAATGGCGTAGAAAATTCTCGCAATTGTGATACCATAACTGGCGTTGAAAATTCACGCATGCGCATTGTGTTCTGATTGTTGACAACTAGTTTCAATAGATTCGGACTTGATTTAAATTATTTTTAGGTTAGATGTGTGCTTTTGTAATCAAATTGAATTTATGTGAGTTATATATTTTTTGTATATGCTTATAGTTTTAAGTACAATTTTTTTAACCGGTTTTAGACTGACTAAACGATTCTGTTTATTTCCTTAGTGTTTGATGCATTTAAAATTAAACACTGGTAATTAATCGATCTGCTCCTGATGAATCTGAGAAAATATTGTTGAAAAATTCTGGAGATATTACATAAATTAAGAAAGATATTCTTTAGTGCCCATAAAGTTTAGATGCTCAGTAACTCTGTTTTCAGTAATCATAAAAAAATGCTTCGTTTCAGTTAAAAATATTATTATATTAATTGCAGATTAATGATTTCCACTTTAATTTAAAGCATAAATTCTACGGGTGCTAACAGAAAATTAGAGAGATACATATTACGTTATGGCTGAAGGCCTTTATAATATTATGAATAAATTATATGATTATTAAAATTTGAAGTTTTAAAATATTTTGAGGAAGAAGCTATTAAGTAGGAGTTACATAAAATATTTAATTATTAAAATTTTAATGAGCATTCATATTGCCAAACCGGCTGGTCGCCAAAGGCGGCTAGTGTTTGTGTATATATATATATAGTTTTTTTTACATGAAAACTTTGTCATGATATAAAATGGAAGTTGGAATGATGAACCATGGGGATATGGAAAAATTCTAAAGTACATGAAGAAAAGTTATTAAAATTTAACAAGTGTCAGAAAAAAAAAATATTTTCAAAATGGAAGAAAGAAAGACTAATGAAAATGATAAGTTATAATATATAGGACGTCCACTCTAATCTCTAACCATCAGCTTATTCTAAATCATTACAGAGAAGTATATACTACCAATTGGGAAAATATTTTACATGCCTTAAAATATTTCCTGTTTCTTAAATTAAAAATGCATGGCGGACAAAAATTGGAAAAAAATCTATATTATTATGCAGTGACAAATATTAAGAAATGACAGAGCATTTAGTGAAGACAAGACAAATATCGGAGTTTTCTATTTTTGGGAAATTGAGTGATTTGCTTGAAGTTGAACTCACTATTTACGAAATATGTGACACTTTAGTTCCCATTATAGAACCAATATGGCCAAGAACTTTTATTCGCATTGCTTCTAGCAAAAGAATTTCACAAATGATAAAAGCTTATCATGCTAAATACAGAAATTTATTAAAGTCTAAAAGCAGAAAATTTTCAGAGAAGTCTTATTACAGTCTCACAGAATTTATGGAATAAAAGGTGCTAAGCAATCAACACTCCAACAGGAAAAAATGGTTACAGATAATTTTGATATTGCTACCACAAGTGCTTTGAGAAAGAAAGAACCAAAAAAGATTAAAGAACTACAGAGAATAGTTAAGTTTAATCAAGAACAGACAAAAAATACTAGTGTATCAGAAACGATTCCTGGCAACAATGATAATGCAGAACAACAGTGTTCTTTACAAAAAGAGGCGAACCAACCAGATCCATCAAAAAGACAAGAGATAAAACTATGAAGTATCTGTATGGTTTAATATTAAGTTAAAACTTTCATATACTTATAATTCCAAACATCTTTTTAACCTTATCTCATATTCATGCAATCTCTCTGATGATCTCAAGAACATTACAGACCAGATAATTCAAAGAAATGAGTACTTTGATGCTTCAGAAAATATCCTCTTGTCCATGCTGATGAAGGAAGCATTCAAAAAGAACTTGATTTATAAAGGTTTTAAAAGAAAGAACATAAAGTAAAGAAAGATCATGAATTTTAAAGTTCCAAATATAAACTGTGATGCAAAGGATTACATTGACATAATCGTGTGGCATGAAAATGATGTAAATATACCCCCCCCCCCACTAAAACATGTTTCCAGTGACTCTCTCAAAGACTTTATACAGAAGGCATCTGAAGCTGAACCAAATAGTACAGGGGACTCAGTGATCAACTTTCCCCAGCTTCCTTGTCACATGCTTGCAATCAGTGGAAAGATCTGAAATTGGTGGCCAAATCGGCACAAAATGTCTGTGGTTCAATCGCAAGAGAAGGATACACAAGAGCAAAAATTGACTCGCATGTGAATATACCAAAATTTAATTTAAAAAAGAAAAACAATTTATTGTGGCAATGAAGTTAAAACAAGCATTTTGCAGCTGTAACATTTGTAATCATTAATGATACAGAAGTAAAAAACGAGAAATTTGACAAAAAAAATTTTTTTTTATTATTATTATACATTGTAATTAATAATTTTTTCCAATTATAATGCCTATATATGTATTTAAAATCATCTTCTGTAACATTATATGAATGAAAAATTCATAAAAATAGTTTATTCAAGTTTATAATTTTTCAATTTTTTTACAAAACTATACGCTCTTTGTGGCATTTTGAGATACTGTTGTATTGCATCCAGATTATTTTAGAAATTCTTTTTGAACCTAAAAACTACCTTGCCTCTACTATTACCAAACAAAAATTTAAGAAAAATTTTTAAAGACCCTTTTAAAAAATATCCATTTTTTTAAATTTTTTACAAATTTCAAGCTTTTTTTTGGTACCTCAGGATAATGTAATATTGCAACCAAATTTTTAGAAATTGCTTTTGAACCTAAACGACAATGTTTCCGCACTATAACCAAACTAAAATCTAAGAAAAAAAATTTTAAAGCCCATTTTGTCAAATTTTTACAAATTTCAAGCTTTTTGCAGAATTTCAACATAATGTAATACTGCAGCCAAATTTTTAAAAAACTGTTTTTGAACATAAAAGGTAGTTTTTTCGCACTATTACCAAACTAAAAAAAAAAAATAATAATAAGGCTGTTTTTGTTCCTTCCTAATATACATGATATGTCTTTGAAGCGACTTCTTGAATTAAAGCATGTAAAGAAAGACAAAAGTAAAAGTTCATACTCAGGATAAAGCAAGTTTTCAGCAGTTCATCAATAAAATAAATTAAAAAAATAATAAAAAAAATAAAATCTAATTTTCATTTTGGAAAATCACAAAGGAAGAAAGTACCGTAACCTGAAAGCTAAGTCTACTCAGCAGAAAAATTTTCCATCAACAGAAAAAAGAAAGCATTCAAAAATTTATGTTCAAGAGAGCATTGATTTTAATGAAATGTTTTGAATAACCAATGTCACAGGAGGTGGAAAATCCCTTTCTATTATTGATATATTTACAACTTAATATTAGCATTATAAATAAACAGAACATTTTGAACCAATATTTAATATAGTTAAAATGCTTAAAAATATTTTATATTGTGTATTGTAAATCAATATTCATAATAAATAATCAATCCATTTACTAAATTTTTTCCTTAATTTCACTAATTCACAGCAGGAAAATTCTCATTAAGTATAGAAACCATACGTCAAAAATTTTAAATTTATTCAGGGACCATTCGATTATCTATATTTATAAAAGGGAGTATTTACATATATGAAATTTTAAGACAAATCTATAATACTTACAGTCATGAAATTTGGTGAAAAACAGTCATAATGATGACTCAATACATCTTGAGTTCTGAATGATAAAATTTAAGCAAAAATTTGTGACTGAGGACAATTTTTTCCACATATTTACTTATAGATGCTTTTTAAGTATTTGTAAAAAAAAAAAAAAAAAAAAAAAAAAAAATGTCAGTGAATTATTAAAGAGAGCACTAAAAATTTGTTTTGCCCTTTTGACATAATTTATTAAATTTCAAGACATTTTTGAACAAACAGACATTTACTCAAAAATTAAATAAAAATTTCTGCATTTGACATTGATTCTTTTTTTTTTTTTTTTTTTGGCAATTCTTAAATTAAAAACAGGAAAAAATATTTGCAAACAATTTGTATTTTTTTTATTTGAACACAGATTCTTTTTTAATACTTGTAAATGAAGACAACTGCAATTTGGCAATGAAAATACATGTTTAACAATAATACAAAGAAACTATTGGCATTGATTTTAAGACTAGAGCTCTTTTATAGATATAAAGTTTATATTATAAAATGCAAATAGGAACACAGAATCACAGTGCACTCTTCAGAAATGTGTATAGATAAGCTAGAATAAATGCAAATAAGAAACCAGAATAAAGAGAGAGAATGCAGCAAATTTAACATCAAAGATTATGCTGAAGTTATTTATGTGAAACAAAATGCAAAGAGAAAACCCCCTTTATTGTAAGGGTTACAAACATTCAATAATCACATTCATTTTTAACAAGTAAACACAACAAAGTCCAACCTGCAAAGGAAAATATTTGTGAAAGTTAAAAAACTAATACTGGGAAAAAAAGAGTAAATATATGCTGAATAAAAGAATCAATAAGAAATCAAGTAACAAAATATACATAAAAAGATTTGTAAAAACTATAGCCTGTTTCATATTCATTTTGTAACTTAAAATGAATCTAAACTATGTTATCAAAAAGGATATTCACATAATATAGTTTAAAATCATAAAAAATATCAATAATAATAAAGCTATATAATAGAAATATTATGAAAGTCTTATATTTTCAAACCACAAAAGATGAATATATTTAAATATTTTCAATTTCATGTGCATTTTACAAACACAATGGCTCTGAAAATTTTTAATTTTATTTTACAGTATAACCAGCTTATAAAGAAAATTTGAAATAACCTATTTCTACAAATGCATGTAAATAAATGAAAAGTTCTAATTTATAGCAAACTATTTGTGCTTTTATTAAACTATGATAAATTTACCAGAAGTTATAGCATTGTTCAAAATTCCATGAACATGCATCAGTAACCAACACTTTGATAAAACAAATAAAAAATTGCTGAGAAATAAATAATTAAATTCACATTAATGTATTAATTCAAAAAATACAAAAAAAAAAAAAATGCTGATTACAGATTTTAAATTTAGTGGCAGTAACCTTTTTTGAATGGAAGTTTTTTAAGATTGGTGAGACAGATGACATAACAATGAGATTAATACATAAAAATATTCAAAATTTTAAATTGCACTGAATGAAAATTTGATTGAAATCAAACTACAATTCAGATTTATTGTCTTAGTATTTTACTATATCAATTTTTTCAATTATTTGAATTCCTAAATTTTTTAATAAAAGCTTAAATACTAAAATATTGCTATTACATAAAACAATTCTAAATAGAAACCTCAAAGATCGTCACAGCCATTCAAGAACTATAATACCTCAAAAGATGCAAGAATCTATGGCAAAAAAGTTGTAATAAAAATAAAGATTAGAGTTATTTTAATTTTCAGTTGATTAATGAAATAATCTTTTTTCTTGAAATAAGTACAATGAAATAAATGAGCTGCTTTCTTCCAAATTAAATGCAAGCAATGATCTATCATCTATTAAAACAAGTAATACAATCAACAACACTGTGTCCCTTGTACAATTTATAGCAAATTTTTACATTAAAAATTCTTATTTATATTTAGGAATGTTGGTGTAAGTGTCATACCAGTTGCAACTCAACTCCACATGGTATAGTTAACTCAGATTTCGTTTTCTCGATGTAAATATGCTTTCAAAATTTTTTATATAAATATTCGCAATTAGTGTTCTCTCATATCACATCCAATATTGAAGATTTTTTACAGTTGGGCTTAACTATCTATCTCTACTATATTTTAGTTTCAAAGTTAAGGGAAAGAAGAAAAAATTAAACTTTCTTAGGATGCCTAATGTAAATACAAGCAAATCTATGAGATGAAATGGGAAATTCTATTTTACTTACATTTTATAATGGAAAATACTTCTGCATCAAAGATTCATAAATTCCTACATCAACAGGCAAAAAAAGGCAAAAGATGATTCGATCCATCTTTCAAGGAAAAAAAAAAAGTATATCATTAATGCAATGATTTAAAAAAATTAATTATATTTACAAGAATTATGAGCAATATAGATAAAAAATAAAGAAAAGAAAAGTTCCAAACAATTGAAATAAGGAAAAAATAACTTTTTTTTCCGCCCTTGTAGCCTTCTTTTATAAGCTTTCTTTCCAGAATTCTGTTGTTTGATTTCCACATTCATTATGAATTTAATTTCACAGAAAAATAGTTACTTTTCTTGATTTGGAAAATTTATAAAAAATTTCTTATGATTGATTGGAGGAATTTCATAAAATTATTGATATACATATCTTTAGAAAAAACATATACTATTGGAATATATCCCTACTAAAAAAGATCCAGTGTATCTATTGCCAATCTACAAAACAAGTTGCTGGATCTTGAACTGCTAGATTTGATACAGAGATATCTGGGAAAATGTGAATGTGCACCAGGTGAATGTGAAATTTTAAGCAATATTTCATTAAATAAAAATTCATTAATAAAAATTCTTCCTAAATTTTGATATTTAAAAAAAATGCAATTTTTGCAACTGCATTCTTTAATTTTGTCATAAGTCACAAGAAGTGAGATTCTTAAATCATTCTCTCCCCCCCCCCGAAAAAAATTTATTTAAACTTGTTTTCCTTCCAGTGTTGAAAACTAAAGAATGAAAATAGTAATCCTTTTCATATTTTTGAGATATTATATAGTTACCTTATACTTCCTTATTTTATCATTTTTTTATATATATGGAATCTATAAATTAAGTTTACTAAGATAGTAAGTATTACATTTAACATGGTGAGTAATTATATTAGGAATTCTAAAATACTTTTCAAAATTAATCTTCGTACTTTCTTAAATATATATATATCACAGAAAATGTGATGCACCATTTTAATAGCGGATTAAAACATTTTTTATAAGGTAAAAGATTGACAAAGCACCATAAAAGACAATGTAAATGACATAAACAGTTAAATTTTTGAAATAATTCTAAACTGTAGATAATTATCAAATTTAGAAGTAAATTCATTAAGGTTTTTCATTGTTTGTCAATTTGTACTTTCATAAGCATGCAATTATGATAATCACGAAAATAAAACACTTGAAATGTAAGAAATTTGGTATGAGATTTTGTGATACACCTTACTTCTGAGTTAAATTTTGGTTTCAATCACTCAAAACAAAGACATTCAAAACACATATTCAGTGTTTTTGTGCTTGTATACAAACTGCATGGCAGTGATCAATTGCCAAAGATCATACACTAATAGACGCTTTATATGTATTGTTCAGCAATACATGTAATTAATAATACACAAGTACTTTTATTAGAGAGTATACAAGAAGATTTTGGTGAGGTCAATCTTGTTGATTCTTGGCTTGTTGCTATTTATAAAATAAACATGTTCGTGCCATTAAAATTTAACTAAAATGTGAATGAAAACTTACCACAGATTCATTTTTTTCAAGGAATTCTCTAACAGTTTTAAGTGCAACATGAGCTGCATTTTCATTGGGATAGCCATAGACTCCTGTTGAAATACAAGGGAAAGCAATACTCTTTACTCCATTTTCTTTGGCCAAATTTAAAGAGTTAAAATAACAGTTCCTCAAAAGTTCAGGTTTTTCTCCAACAGGGCCAACAGTGTGAATTACATCTAAAAAAAAAGTTAAATAATAGTAAAATAAACAATAGAGTGCAAGTTAATAGTGTTTTTATATTGTCTAATAAACAATTAATATTTAAAAAATCAAGCAAGTGCTATAGATTGAAAAATATCCTATAAGATGAAATAATAATACAGAATCTGAAAAATAAGAATTTTAGGAAAACTAGAAACAAAATTTAACCAGGAAAAGATTTTTTTAATTATCTTATGCCAGAAACAAAATTGATAAAAATCAACTCAATCAACCAGTGATTATGAAAAATCATTATTTAATCATACTATAAACACATGATAGTAATGAAAAAAAAGTAGAGAACAATACAAATAAGGGATAATAAATGATTATTTTTAAACAATAAACAAATTCACAGTGAAGGTCAATCAATAAAATAAATAATATAAAGTATATGACCATTAAAATTATATTTGATACTGTCATTTGAAACATATTTATCATTAAATATTATTTCATCAATTACCATTAAATCATATTTTATATATATATTTTATTATAATGTATCATTTCAGGAGCCTTATGGAAAATAATGTAAAGTTTTAATTCTTTAATGAAGCATTAAAAACATTAATTTATTATTAACATATTTCTGTTACTTAAGTGAAATTCTAAATAATTTTCTTTAGTATTTTTATTAATGTTCTTCAATTTTTAATTGAAATTAAAAAGGATATTTTGCAATTTTAAGCTTGGTTTGGTTTTATGGCACAAAGGCCATTTTTGGCCATGCTGTGCCAAACCAATTTTAAGCTTGAAAACACATCAAGGAAAGAAAACAATAATAAACTAAAAGACAAAATAAAGTGTAGTAAGGAAATCAAATAATTTCAACAAAAAGAAAAAAAAACAAAGTTCAATGACTTAACTGCACTATTCAATACTGTTTAAAAGCTATTAAAAGGAATACCAATCAAAACATGATTAGATTATAAAACAATATATATTTGATCTTCTATAATTGTTAAATCTTATTTTATTATAACTTATATATCAATTTCACAAATTCATATTATTATATAAAAATAACACTCACTAAATTTAAAATGGAAATAAGTAAACAAATCTTGAAATTAAAATACTGTTGAAATGTAAATTGACATTTTTTTGTGTAAAGTTGCACTGTGAAAGATGACTTCATTATTAAGCAAACAATTAAGCAGTCAATAAAGAATGAATGGTAAAAACAACTGCATCAGCCAATGTAGAATAATTTTTTTTTTTCTTCTTAAATTCACCAAAGTTGAAAATAAAATTGTATGGAAATAAAACTAAATGGTCTAATATCAATGGAAATAAAAAAAAGAAATTGAACTTTAAAGCAGTATAAAAAAGCAGTTTTTATACACCAACATACAAGAAAATTACTAAATGTTAAAATTTTGATAAATTTGAAATGAATTAAATTCTGAAAATCTGATTCACTTAGTGGACACATTTTTTGGAAAAATAATCATGAACTACAGTAGATGGCAAAAATATTGAAAAAATATATTTTTCTGTCCCAATTTTTTCTGTAAGCAAAATTTCTCAATGGTATATATTAGCAGTTTGTAATTTTATTCATCCTACAAGGTGCACAACTAATGTTATGTGTGAAAAATATTAATTTAAAAAACATCAAACCTGAAAGCAGAAGCTTAGAGACAATACAAGACTTAATCACATGTGATATTGTCATACACACAAGGACTTCGCTATCTCAGTAGCTATAGCAGAGGAATTCCACACAAATACAGTGGGTTTGTAGCCCATACTTTGCTTTTAAATTACATTATTGTTATTTCTATTCTATACAAGCAAATGACTTTACAATTTCAACAACCTTGCACAGATAAGAAATTATCTTTACGTAATCATCTGTCCAGATTGCCTAGAATATGCAATGCTTCATACATAAAGAATGAAACCCATTTAGCAGCATTGTAGTACGAGAAACTTATTTAATATTTAAAGTGTTAGAATTCCATTTCTTACCTGGAAAACTTCATGTCATTAGTATTCGTTTCAGTATGAAGATAAGGAAAAGTACTCCTTTAGCCACTCATCCTTTAATTATTAAAGAAACATAGTAAAAAGTTTCATAACTGCTATCACCAGCATGTTTTGAATACCAAAGTCACCTCTTGGTCACATAGTAAGGAACTGTTTGTAGTTTTATTCATCCTACAAGGTACACAACTAATGTTGTGTGTGAAAAGAACAATAGGATGCGTAGGATGATAAAGGTGTGCGATCTTCCAATATCAGGAATCCAAAGAAAATAAATCAACATCAAGAGGTGTGGAATTTGAAGTCAATCACTGATGTAAACTACAACACTATTCTTATATACAAGGAGACGGCCACCAAACATGAACTCACATACAATAACGATATCATAAGATGTTATCTGGATGTTACTGGATTGTGTGCATGAGTCCCTGCAAAAAATCTTTTGCTCACAGAAAAAGTTAGGATAGAAAAACATACTCTCTTAAAACTTTTGTCAGCTACTGTAAATATAAAAGTTACCTGCCTTCTACAATATCTGAAAGAACTTTTGCCAGTGAAATTACAGAAGATTACGCAATTTACAAAAAATATGCTAACCTAAAATCATTATAACAAATGTACATTAAAACTTACATTTTGCTGGTAATTTATAGCCTCCAGTAATCTTAGCTTCACCTGTTGGGCAACCATTCAAAGTAATGCATTCAGCTAAAAGTGATTTTCCAGCAGCTCTATGAATTGCACCATCAACTGCAAAGAGGGAAGTAAGAATTTTTAATCACTGACTCTCAACCAGTAAGCGAAAGTAGCAAAATCAGATTCCAAGTATTATTTTACTAATATGTATCATAAAGGTCAAAATTAGTATACAGAATAGCAGTTAAATTCTAATTGAATGCACTTTTTTTTAATTTTATTTATTTATTTTGTAAATTTTAACTGACTTGTATTATCCTTTTAAAGATAGTTTTGATGGAGAGGCTTATATATTCACTGATTCGAGAAAAAGGATTTTTTCTATTTGGATATAAAGAAAATTTAAATATAATACTGAAATATTAAATCAGCTATATTTGCAAAATTATCAGTGTGTGCAAAATTATCAGTAATGAAGAAAAAATATTTTTTTTTTTTCTAGGAGGGTTTTTCAAATACATGAGAAAATATAAACTTAAATTTAAAAAGCATGAGAACAATGTTAACTTAGCTATGGTAGAACCTTTAAATAAAAAGCTTCGACTTTAAAGTTTACAACATACTTTCATTTTCAGATAATTTCTCACTTATTGAATGTGAAAATGTTTGCGACTCTGCAGAAATTTAATGTGACTCAAAATACATTTAAAGTTCAGACAATAAACAATATTGGAAGAGTAGGAAATCATTAGATGGATTGTTTTGAAATTCAGCAATTTTGTTTTGATTATTAACAAGTTTATTTGCTTTTTAATCTGAAATACTGATTGCAGCATTAATGAATTCTTTAATTGCTATGATAACAGAAGGGGGGGGGGAATATGATTTTAACAACATTTAATAAAACTTTATACTATGCAATATAATAGTTTATGCATATTGGAATGTTCTTATGTTTCATAACTTTATTATTCACATGATTGTAAATCATAATAAACATAATTGTATACAGATATTTTTTAAAAATTACTACACTA
Organism: Argiope bruennichi; assembly: GCF_947563725.1. Classification (NCBI taxonomy): domain Eukaryota; kingdom Metazoa; phylum Arthropoda; class Arachnida; order Araneae; family Araneidae; genus Argiope; species Argiope bruennichi. Next base: position 102,811,293 of record NC_079151.1, on the reverse strand, counting down.
AGGGCAACTAGTTAAGCGATACAAAAGTCTGCAAAAACATGAAGAATTTTCAGTTATTGATTTGTTTACATACTTATACAATATCGTACATTTTGTATTTCGTAACTAAGTAAAGAAAATCAATAATGCTTTGTATGCATTTTTCCTTTGATCAACTGCATTCCATAATCAATACAAATTCATGATTTTAGTGTCAAATCCTCAAACGAAATGAGCATTTATGTATATTGCAAAGTGTTCAAATTATTTATTTTATATCGATCTAACATGTTTCTACAATTAAAAAATTATTTTATTATATATTACCCCAATCACTAATTAATTTAAGGAAATAAGTTTTATGAACAACAACAAAAAAGTTTAAAACAATCATGGGATTTAACACAAAATTTTAATCATTTATACCAATGTTAAGATTAAATAATCTGAAATAGAAAAAAAATAATCTTTATAAGATTTGTATTAGTTTATACCTCCACCACCACCACGGAGAGAGTTGTTAGCAGCATTTACTATGCCATCAATCTCTAAAGCTGTAATATCACCAACAAAGATAGAAACTTTATTGTTCAGTCTTTCATCCTTTTTGTAATCTAGATATAAAAAATTTGTTAAAAAATAAATCAACGAATGAGTTTTTAAAAAACACAATTTTAGTTTATTATAAAGAGCATTAATAAGTAAGAAAATAAATAAATTTATAAATAGCACATAAAAAAGAAAATAAAAAATTATGGTTTAGAACAACAGCAGTTAAATCAATACTTACTTTTTGCATCAAAAAAATAACCACTCTATTAGTATATGTTTCAGCAAAATATACAATGTGCACCAAATGTAGACATGGCATAATTAATTATCTTGTGATAAAAAGTTGTTAAATTCTGGCCAGTTATCCAAAGATAAGATAGGTTCATTTATAAAGCAAATATTAGGTGATCTAGGACTCACATATCAGTATTCAGACCCATTAAATGGCTTAGTTCTCGATGACCTTAAATACACTTTGTGCACAATTTTATATCAACAATGGGAAAATACAATACTTAGCATGCAATTATTTAAACTTGTTTAACTAACAGTAAAATATGAAACAAATTACATTACTCTTATTGAAAGTTACCTACAAAGTACATTTTGACAAAAATAAATACTTATTAAAAAGCTAATGAAATTTCAAATAATAAAGTATAATTTCGTCAATATTTAAAGCAAAAATGATACATTTATAAATACTGAAAGCAAAATAATGTTTGAATATTAATTACACTTTTTAATAATCAAAACATTTTATAATGTAATCTTCTTTTCATAAATATTATTAATCAAAATTCATGAAAATTATAAAATTCAACAAAAGTGGCAGTAATAAATGTTACCTGAAGAAGGCTGAATGCTTTTTACATTTTTTGAATATTCAGTCCAAGTTGGAATATCATCTAATGTTTTATAGCTAGTCGTACAATGATACAAAGCTCTTTTCTCCTTCAGGTCCATATTCAAAAATTTACCTACATAAAAAAAAAAGAGGCATTAATAAATAAAACTACTAAATAATTTAATTTTACAGGTTAAAATACAAGCATATTTTAAGGATAATACAATACATGCCACATTAAGCATCAAAATTATTATCATTCCTATTACAATTTTAAGACAAACATACATATACTTGAAAGTAGAAAACACACACACATTTTTTTCTATGAATGCAACTCTATATAAATTAATAAAGGTATTACAATAAGAAAATACAATTTCACAAACTTAGTTTAAAGAGAAATAACCTCTGAACAGTTAAACATTCAGGTTATTAAAAAAAACTATTAAGTGCACCAAAATTACAGCCAGAATGAATTAACTGCAAATCTCATATGAAAGTAAGTTTTGTAAAGTACTAATTTTGATGTAAACTTCTCTATATGATAATTTTTAAATTTTGCTCAACATTTAATCAGAATTAAAGCAAATATTTACAATATGTATCTACCAATAGTGAGTATTGCAAACAAAAAAATTTCTCAAACAATCAATCTCAAGTATATTAAATACAATAAAAAACGTTAACGTTTAACAACACTAAAAAACCTAGTTATTTACACAACATTTTTAATATAATCCCAAAACTCCAGAGTAATGTTGTCTAATTTTAATAGATTGTGTATAGTTTAAATATTTTTTTTTCATGCTTAATATTTTATTTTATTTTGTTTTTAAATTTATTTGACCAAACATATGTTGAATGCTTTCATTTGCTGCAGTAATTCCATGAAGAGATTAATTTTTCAAAATCAATAAAGATTTTGTCAGTCATGGTGATGTGTCTGTAAAGCACCATTATTAATATACTAGCTGTTCAAAGACTAAAGCATATAGCTCTAAGCTTCATCAACAAACATCAGTTCTAAGGTAGCGACTGTATAGGAAGTCCTAATTTTTTTTTCAAATAAAATTAGTCTTAGGTGGTCAATCTTGGAACTATAATCCATCCACAATCCACTTGGGATAAGATTTGACTCAACCATAAGATTTGACATGACCATTTTTATGGCAGCAACTACAATTATTTGACTAAACACTAAGCACAAAATTCTTGAATGACACAGGATTCCCCCTCCCCTATAGAAGATTCCTGTTCATCTGCTGTATCATTTTTCAAGATCTTTCAAATGTTTTAAAACGGCATAATTTTATAATTAATTCATCAACCATTCTATATTTTCACACAAAAATAACTAATTAGACATACATAATGCATATTCATTTGGCAATAGACCTAAGATCTTGTACTTTAGCTCTTAATAATGTGGCTTCATTTTTGTTTTGTAATCCAAAATATTAATTTATTCAACAAATCCTTTAATTTTCAAAAGATGATCTGTTATATTTTCACCTTCATTTGATCTAAACTGGAAAAATTATATGCATATATTATACAGTTAGTTCTCCAAAAATGCTTCACATAACTTGTGCAATTCCAACCAATTTTGTTGAGTTGTTTTGGAATGTATTACTTTTTGAAGTACTTCTTCAGCCATTGAAATGGTTAACACTATTGTAGCATTAATATTAGCCTTCTGAAAATCTCTGGGATATTTTTCTTATTGCAGAAACTTTTTCAGCTCTTGCAACTGCATATTATTTAAGTACTAGGAAATGGCTTGCAGCAATGAAGAACATTTTTAAAAATAATGAAAACTGTTTGAATTGTATAGTAATAATTAAAAGTATTATCAAAAATAACACACAAAATATTTTTAAAAATTTGCTGAAATTAAGAAAAAAATTGTGCGACAATTAAATTAATGATGATTGTAACAAAATCAGTTTTGTACAGCAATATTTTCAGAAACCATCATCAGAAAAATGTCAAAATATCAGTTAATTTTTAATTAAAATTAAAAAAAAACTCTTAAGTACACACATTTATCATTAAAAGTTTATTTGCATCCAATTTAACAGTTTTGGATCAAATGGTGTGCCTTATAGGTCTGCACAATGCATACAGATATATCCTTCTTTATTAGTAAGTAGCTGCCTTTAAAGTTTGCAAAAATTCAATATTTTTATGGTCATATTGAAATTTTATTTCGATATGACTAATATATCCAATTCAATCAAAATTTTCATATTTCAATTCAATATTTTATGCAACATAATTGTAGTGATGTCCTCAACAATATGTTTTTAACTTCAAATTTTGATAGACATATAACTTAAATTCTTTTAGAAGTCTTGCACCATTCTGTTTATTCTGCTAAGCATTTCCTTAATTTTCTGTCCATTTTATATATCCAATTATATTCAAACCAAAAATATCCAATTATATATAAAAAAAAAAAATCAACAATTATATTTGGTTAAAAAAATCCAATTATATCACAATAAAAAAAAATTATATAAAAAAAAAGTGCAGCAATATTTAAAAATAGTCATACTTTAAAAATCTCCAGCCATTGTTCGAATCTAAAGTTATACATTATTTGTAATTACAACAAAAGATGCTTGAATATTAATTGCATGCTAGCATTTAATCAACATAGGTATCATATGTATTGCAACCAGTAATTAATTGCTAAATTATATCATGTTAGTCTAATGAAAATGTTTACTAATGAAGAACAATTGAATTTAAAGATTAGTAATTAAATGCACTTAAACATATGGCTACACTAGTATCAAACACAATATCTACAATATACTAGTTTAAACAAAATTTAATAAAATTGTAATTTTTAAAAAAAATTTAAACAAGTAACTAGAAGCATGTCTTAAATTCAAATCCATTTAAGATTTAAAAAAAAAATTCAATCTTCATATCTTGATTATCAATAATAGAAGAAAAAAAAAGTCAGGATGATAATGAAAATAACTTGAGATTCATTTCAATAATAAAATATATTGCCATAATTTTTTCATAAAAAAATTGATTAAAATAGGAATAAAAATTTTAAAAAAATGTTATCACTGAAAAGATAATTTTTGTATTTTAAGTCGATCATCTGAATTTTAAACAAAAATTATCTTCATGCTGTAATATTTTCAGAAGTAACTGTGAAAAAATGGCAAAATTCACTCACTTTCTAAGTCAAATTTTTTTAAAAAATCACTCCTATGGTAGCTTTTAATCAAGTGGTCTGGCTAGTAAAGCAGCAACAAACAAACACAGTCTTTTTTTATTATTATTATTAGTAGTAGTAGTAGATATAAAGATAACTCAAGTATGATTTAAAATCACCATCTAAAAACTGGCTTACATTATTGGTGAAATATTTCAAAATGATTAACAAATTAGAGAATACAACATATTGACTTATGCCAATACCTTTTATATGCATAAATTATTCCCCTATTTTGATCCTCACTCAAAATGTTTATTAATGGTTAAATATATGAGCTTTTTCTATGAACTGTAGAAATACTTTTGATTCACTCAATGAAGCAATAAAAATAATTTTGAATGCCTATGATATTTTAAAGTAAAATTAAATTTCAAAATGCATGTAGAAATTAAAAATAAGATGACATATTTGAAATATAATTAAAACGCAATACATGAAAGGAAATAACATATTTTACTAATTTTCTATGTAGCAATTTTAAATTTCAGTTAAATAACAAAGATTTCTACTCTATTAAATCCATTAATAAATAACTTAAAAAAACTCTTTAAAAATAACTTAATTGAGAGCATGTCATCTCTTACAACTGCTTTTTGCAATAATATCAAATAATTTTCAATCACATGCACACACGGCTAATATATTTATTAAAGAATATCATGTTTCTCATTTGTTTTGCCCTTTTAAGAGTCCCTTCTTTTTATACTTTTAGATAAAAGAAACATACAAAGGAACACAAAATTTACTGTCAATATAAGCACAGATTAAATGTTATATTGATATCACAAATATGTAGCTTTGATTCTATCACAGCCTTACATATATTAAATATTTTTATATCCACAATTTATGTCTAAAATGTGCTCATTTTAGATTTCCAATAAATATAAATGGTATATTAAATTAAACTAACAGTTTGCATAAAAGTAATGTATCTATGCAATATGTAAACAAATTGCGCTATAAATTTTAAATTAAAAAGAACAGTATGCATCTTTCTGTCGAGTGAAATTATTACAAAGCCATTGAAAGAAATGACAGAAATTAGTTGCAACCGACAGAAAATAAAGCAAACCGTGATTGTAACAATATAAATGAATTAAATTAAGAATTTCTGTCATTCTTACTACCTCCTCCCTTTAAGTAATTGGCCTTTTTTTTTTCACTACGAGCTTTATTGTCACATATTATTAATGAATATATATTTATATTAATAGTAGAAACGGATGTTTTAAAGATGCACTTACTTTTGGATTCAGCGAAATCCATACTCTTTTTTATAGAAACAGAAGTATGGATATTAAAACTTTGTCTAAGATAAGAAGATGCTATGCAATTATTAAATGCAGAAGATCGAAAGCAATTGTATGAAAATGTTTGTCTTCCAGTAAAATAAGCAAAACGCAAAGTACGAGCTAACATTGAATTGTGTGTTTGTTTACTTTTTAATTTTGATTTTGAATCTCATATACAGGTTACAGTTAAGACTCTATATAAAATTATCAAAAGAATCGGATGTGCAATATGAGAGTGCAATACATTTTTTAATCAATCTATGTTACCAGAAATAGTGAATAAATTTTATATCCCCAGTTTATAAAATGCAATTTGCAGGTTCAGACTAATATTCGGTTCTTGAAATCAAAGAGTTTGTTCTTCTGAACCAATCAAAATGTCGAATGCATATTTCCAACGATTTTGTAAAATTATTATTGTTCCAGTTATTTTTAAATATTTATGGTGAATTACACTTATTTTAATTGAACTTTTAAATTTTAAAAGTCCACAAATAGTTCTATGAAGTGTTTTGAAAAAACTTAAAATAAAATATTGTCAATTGTTTTATGATCTGTGATTTTTGTAAGTATTATTGCTCTGAAATATCTTGTGGCTGATTATGATGCGCGAGGATCGAACCTGGGACCTTGTGGTTCGCAGCCCAGTAATATAACAATGATGCAAAAGCAATTGCTCGGGTAGCGTAGTTGTTAACTGGCTTATATGCTATTCACTAGGGATGACGAATATTTTAAAAGCGGTTATTACGTAACCAATGTCAAGAAGTCACAAATACAAGTGATCAATACTTTTCAAAGAGGGGTGTGATTCAAATCCTTGATACGATCTTACTGATGATATTTCGATTACAGGTCTTGGATCACGATAGAAAGTAACAATCGATACGATATCACTGAAATTTGCCGGAGCGGTGACTTCAATGGAAAGTAACAATCGATACGATCTGTCCAATGGAAGCTATCGAAAAAAATCTGAGATTGGATTGAAAAGTGAACGGACCGGTTATTGGAATTATCGTATCGTATCATTGAATTGCATATCACTGAAATTTATCGGAGCGGTGATTTCACTGGAAAGTGCGAGGCTTCACTGGAAAGTGCGATGTCACCGCTCCACTTTACGGGAGTGACCGATATTCGTATTTGATGATGCACTATTCCATACAGATCATTTTTAATTGCTCGTGACATGCTTCACTTTGATTACATGTATTCTGTTTACTGCTGGCGCCATCTATTAGTAGAATATAGGACTAAAGTAAACATTTTAAAGAAATGGGATATATTTTTAACTCACCTTTTCCAGAAAATGGTTCACTCTAATAAATAAATTAAATAAATAGTTTTCAGAAAAAAATAAAATTTAAGAAGTAAGCTGAAACAGATAAATTAATTCAATCACACGTTACTTAAATTAGTAAATTAAGTATCAATTACAATTAATAAATTTTATATTTAATATTAAGTAATAATTTTTAATTAATCATATGATTGAAATAACAGATATTTGGAACGCATATTTGAAAATAACAATAGCAATATTATTTGTTATTCAAAAAATCGTGGATTATGCATCTCTACTATTCACCACAGTCTCTCCCTCCAGTGAGTCGGAGGTGAGACGAACGATATGGCTGATAACGAGTGGTGATGTATTAGCTGTTGATTTTAATGAGCCTGTACCCATTTGAGTAGCGCCAAGTATTATGGTGAGCATGTGTGGGTGAGTGGTTGCTGATGCTGTTGCTGCGTCAAGTGAATTGGACGACTTCGGTTTGCTGTGGGTAGATGGCGCCACAACAGCTGTACGAAGGTTGAAGGTAGCGCGTCCGGATCACCAATGTGGCGAATTGTTATGTGCGAGGATAGAACCTGGGACCTTATAGTTCGCAGTCCAGTAACATGACCATGATACAAAAGCTATTGCACGTGTAGCGTAGCAGTTAACTGGCTTATATGCTATTCACTACTCTCTCTTACAAATTTTATTTATTTTAATTATGTTTTTGATAAATCTTTAAATCTGTTAACAATTCTAAAGTATTTTGAAAGAAAAATTAAAAACTTCGTTTTTTCGTATATAGTTTTTGAAAATTTGTACTTTTTCTGTTTATCACTAACAGTTGGCGTCAGGAATAAAACTATACAAAATTTCTCTTTCTTCAGCCCCACAGAAAGTTTAATACGAAGCTTGGATATGAGGCACTTTTACGGCTTTTTTTAAAAATATTCTTTTTAGTTAAATTAATTTTTATAACTTGAAATCAACAAGAAAACGATTTCCGCTTGCAATTAAGATTTGCTATTAAAAGTATGAAATACTAAGAAAGTCATTATTTTCTGAAACTCTTTCAATGACTTTGATCTAGTTAATGAAAATTTAAATGTCAATACTAAGAAAAAAAATATGAAATAAAAAGATTTGAAACAAGAGTTGCTTATCATTGCCCTTGACAATTTGCTTGAAAAATTGCTCCAGTGACTTTTTTTTTTTAATTCTAAAACAAAATGAATTATTTAACTGAATACAAACTTTTATGAGAAAACTTTACTGTAATTGTGTTTTTATCGCATTCATACTTGCTAATATTTGTTATTTACATAAAAGTTAAATTAAAATCGGCAGAAAGATATTTGGTTCAGTAAATTTGGAGGGGAAAAGCGCTTTAGATTTGCATTGCGTAAACACTTCTAGAAGGGTTAATCTAACGGCGTATGACTCTGCGTTTTAAAGTGAAGATTGTAAATGCACGATACGACATAAAATAAACATATTTCTTATTTTAGGATATTACTACCAACGACTGAAAGTGTTTTAAAAAGAATAATATCAAAACACAGACTACGTCAATTCTAAATCACAGCGAGTATCTCACTCGTTCTATTTTAATAACAACATGATCCTCGTCGCTAGATGCAACAGCAGAAAAACAGTTTCATTTAACACAAAACAATATTTAAAATATTTTTGCAATAATCTTCTAACACAGACATGTAACAATTATAACAGTTAAACAAATACAGAACACTAACAATTATTTATGATATTTAGTTACGTGTGAACCACAATACTTGCGATGATGGGTTGCGTTACTCACAACCTGTTCCTACAAATCCATCCGGAAGAAATGGTTACTTTTATTTGTAGACTTTCAAGAGCTGTAATTGAAAAGTCGAACTTAAACCTTATATCGATGATTAGATCACTTTCTTCTGTCAGCAATATTAATCACTGGTCTCTTTGAATTCTTGATACTTCCAGCTTAATAAAGGTTCACCGAATGTTTGTCATCTTTAATTCCACCTATGAATTAACTCCTTCACAGCGCAGCAGTTTATTTTTCAATCGCAAAACATGTTTTAATATATTTGTATTCTATTTAGTCTATTAGCATTCGTTTCAACATTATGATAAAACATTTATTGTTCTAATAATTAAAATTAAAGAATTTTAATTATCTTAAAAAAATTCATATAATAAAAATTTTTGAAATTTTGTTATTTTATGATAATTATTAAAAAATTATGTTCGAAATGTTGTGTTTCCTTCTGTTGCAAAATGTAATTTCTATAGTATGTCATTTACACATTCAAATACATCTCAGTATGTTGGGGAAAAAAATTGTGTTTCAATGAAACAGCATTTTTTATATGTGTATGAACAGAATTCAATAAACAAAAGATTGATTATTTTTTAACGCTAGATTTTGAACCAATGAATAATTACTAGTTTTTTGAGGAAAGATCGGTCATATTTTCTATTATTGGTGTGAAACAAGATTTATCAAAATGCTGTCTTAAAATGGGAGAGACAATTTCATTTCTCACTTAAATTTTCTTATTGCATCTTTTTATACATTTTTTTTCAAAATCAACTGTTTTTCGTTGTAGGGAATAATAGAATATATTGTTTAAAAGCGCGGGCATCATTTGAAACGGAATCGCTGTTTCATTCGAATGTTAGTTATTAATTGAAAGCATACAAATATCCTCCAATTTTAATATTAAAAGAGTGAAGGATTTTTAAAATTATATAAAATTTAATGTTTTAAGATAATGCGTTTTAAAAATTTATGATTTTCCAAAAAATATTTCAAATTATTTTTAATTTATCTAATTGTTGCTTCATTTTGTGCCTAAATCATTTTTTTATTTTAATCATTTTTCTAAATAATATTTTTTATTTATAATTTTAATCATAAATTTCGAATTTTGATTCATGTTTAGTTATTTATATTCAAAATAAATATTCTCGAAAATGAAAATCTTGTTCTGCATCATAGTATTTTTAACTGACTGAAAAAGTATATTTATTAAAATGTTTGGTAATAATTATATATAAAAAAAAATTGTTATACACAAAAAAAATCATGTCAAGATAAATCAGGAGGAAAACCTAAGTTTTGAAAAAAAAAATTCTCAAGAAAAAAATTTATATTTTTTAAAGCTACACAAAAACAAAACAATTTTCATGTTAAATGAATTATACATTTCTGTAAATTCATAATCTTAATATATATAAATTACGTGTCACGTTGTTTGTCCGCGATGGACTCCTAAACTACTTAACCGATTTGAATCAAATTTGCACACCGTGTGCAGTTTGATCTAACTTAAAAGATAGGATAGCCCTTTTTTTGAATTTTTAATTAGAATTTTAATTATTAATTAAAAACTAACTTTCCCGCCAAAAAAATCGTTTCATTTTCCCCACCGCCAATCTTATCTTAATATATATAAATTGTGTGTCACGTTGTTTGTCCGCGATGGACTCCTAAACTACTTAACTGATTTTAATCAAATTTGCACACCGTGTGCAGTTTGATCTAACTTAAAAGATAGGATAGCCCTTTTTTTGAATTTTTAATTAGAATTTTAATTATTAATTAAAAACTAACTTTCCCGCCAAAAAAATCGTTTCATTTTCCCCACCGCCAATCTTATCTTAATATATATAAATTGCGTGTCACGTTGTTTGTCCGCGATGGACTCCTAAACTACTTAACTGATTTTAATCAAATTTGCACACCGTGTGCAGTTTGATCTAACTTAAAAGATAGGATAGCCCTTTTTTTGAATTTTTAATTAGAATTTTAATTATTAATTAAAAACTAACTTTCCCGCCAAAAAAATCGTTTCATTTTCCCCACCGCCAATCTTATCTTAATATATATAAATTGCGTGTCACGTTGTTTGTCCGCAATGGACTCCTAAACTACTTAACTGATTTTAATCAAATTTGCACACCGTGTGCAGTTTGATCTAACTTAAAAGATAGGATAGCCCTTTTTTTGAATTTTTAATTAGAATTTTAATTATTAATTAAAAACTAACTTTCCCGCCAAAAAAATCGTTTCATTTTCCCCACCGCCAATCTTATCTTAATATATATAAATTACGTGTCACGTTGTTTGTCCGCAATGGACTCCTAAACTACTTAACCGATTTGAATCAAATTTGCACACCGTGTGCAGTTTGATCTAACTTAAAAGATAGGATAGCCCTTTTTTTGAATTTTTAATTAGAATTTTAATTATTAATTAAAAACTAACTTTCCCGCCAAAAAAATCGTTTCATTTTCCCCACCGCCAATCTTATCTTAATATATATAAATTACGTGTCACGTTGTTTGTCCGCGATGGACTCCTAAACTACTTAACCGATTTGAATCAAATTTGCACACCGTGTGCAGTTTGATCTAACTTAAAAGATAGGATAGCCCTTTTTTTGAATTTTTAATTAGAATTTTAATTATTAATTAAAAACTAACTTTCCCGCCAAAAAAATCGTTTCATTTTCCCCACCGCCAATCTTATCTTAATATATATAAATTGTGTGTCACGTTGTTTGTCCGCGATGGACTCCTAAACTACTTAACTGATTTTAATCAAATTTGCACACCGTGTGCAGTTTGATCTAACTTAAAAGATAGGATAGCCCTTTTTTTGAATTTTTAATTAGAATTTTAATTATTAATTAAAAACTAACTTTCCCGCCAAAAAAATCGTTTCATTTTCCCCACCGCCAATCTTATCTTAATATATATAAATTGCGTGTCACGTTGTTTGTCCGCGATGGACTCCTAAACTACTTAACTGATTTTAATCAAATTTGCACACCGTGTGCAGTTTGATCTAACTTAAAAGATAGGATAGCCCTTTTTTTGAATTTTTAATTAGAATTTTAATTATTAATTAAAAACTAACTTTCCCGCCAAAAAAATCGTTTCATTTTCCCCACCGCCAATCTTATCTTAATATATATAAATTGCGTGTCACGTTGTTTGTCCGCAATGGACTCCTAAACTACTTAACTGATTTTAATCAAATTTGCACACCGTGTGCAGTTTGATCTAACTTAAAAGATAGGATAGCCCTTTTTTTGAATTTTTAATTAGAATTTTAATTATTAATTAAAAACTAACTTTCCCGCCAAAAAAATCGTTTCATTTTCCCCACCGCCAATCTTATCTTAATATATATAAATTACGTGTCACGTTGTTTGTCCGCAATGGACTCCTAAACTACTTAACCGATTTGAATCAAATTTGCACACCGTGTGCAGTTTGATCTAACTTAAAAGATAGGATAGCCCTTTTTTTGAATTTTTAATTAGAATTTTAATTATTAATTAAAAACTAACTTTCCCGCCAAAAAAATCGTTTCATTTTCCCCACCGCCAATCTTATCTTAATATATATAAATTACGTGTCACGTTGTTTGTCCGCGATGGACTCCTAAACTACTTAACCGATTTTAATCAAATTTGCACACCGTGTGCAGTTTGATCTAACTTAAAAGATAGGATAGTCCTTTTTTTGAATTTTTAATTAGAATTTTAATTATTAATTAAAAACTAACTTTCCCGCCAAAAAAATCTTCAAATCGCCAAATGAGTACCGCTTCAATTTTTTTTCCCAACAGTCATGAGGCTAGGCTTAAGATTTTTCGGCTGATTATTTGAAACGATTCTATTTATTTTCTTAATGTTTGATGCATTTAAAATTAAACATTGTTAATGAATCGATCTTTCAGATTCATTCTTAAGTACTTTTGAATTAAAATAAAACAGAATAAAGGAAATTAAAAATTTCTAATCTGCATAGCGTTACCCCAACTGGCGTAGAAAAAATCACGCATTTGCGTTCCGTAACTGGCGTTGAAAATTCACGCATGCGCACTGTATTATGATTGTTTACATTTCAACGGAAGCGGACTCGATTTAAATTATTTTTAGGTTCGTTGCATGTTTTTGTAATTAAATTGTATTTAAGTTAGTTATATATTTTTTGTATACGCTTATAGTTTTAAGTACATCGTTTTTTAAGTAGTTTTTTTTAACCTGTTTTCAACCGATTATTTTAAACGATTCGTTTTATTTTCTTAATGTTTGATGCATTTAAAATGAAACATTGTTAATGAATCGTTCTGGTCATGATGAATCTGAGAATATTTTGTTGACAAATTCTTGAAATATTACATAAATTAAGAAAGATATTCTTTAGTGCCCATAAAGTTTAAACGCTCAGTGACTCTTTTCAGTAATCATATTACAAAAAAATACTTTGTTTCAGTAAAAAATATTATTATATTAATTGCAGATTAATCCTTTCCACTTTAATTTATAGTATAAATTCTACGGGAACTAACAGAAAATGAGAGATACATATTACGTTGTGACTGAAGGCGTTTATAATATTATGAGTGAATTATATGACAATCAAAATTTGAAGTTTTAAAATATTTTGATGAAGTAGTTTTTAAAGTAGGAATTGCATAAAATATTTAATTATTAAAATTTTAACGAACATTAAGATGGGCGAACCGGCTGGTCGCCAAAGGCGGCTAGTCTTAATATATATAAATTGCGTGTCACGTTGTTTGTCCGCGATGGACTCCTAAACTACTTAACTGATTTTAATCAAATTTGCACACCGTGTGCAGTTTGATCTAACTTAAAAGATAGGATAGCCCTTTTTTTGAATTTTTAATTAGAATTTTAATTATTAATTAAAAACTAACTTTCCCGCCAAAAAACTCGTTTCATTTTCCCCACCGCCAATCTTATCTTAATATATATAAATTGCGTGTCACGTTGTTTGTCCGCGATGGACTACTAAACTACTTAACCGATTTTAATCAAATTTGCACACCGTGTGCAGTCTGATCTAACTTAACCCTCTCGATTCCAGCGGGGCGGTTTGGGGCGGTTTGAGAATTTACCCTATAATATCCACGTGGGGCGGTTTGGGGCGGCTGCTCGCCGTTTTAGGGGAGATGGGTATTAAAAGAGGCTGCTCTACTGAACACTCCAGGAGGTCCTCGTTATCTTCGACAATCGCGGCTTTTTCACAGTAGTTTCCCCTGTGCCTTAGGGCGGTAGGGGATTCAGTAAATAGGTACATTTTGTACTTTGAAAGGGTTTTAGTTTCTATTTTCACGTGTTGTTAGCTCAAAATTGGAAAGATTTTATGGCCATTTATAAAAGAAATTTTCCACTGAAGCTCTCTGGTAACGATGAATGATATATAAGGATACCGACACGTTGTTTATTTTTCGGACAAGCATCAGAAGCCCTTTTCAGTAGTAAGACTATTGTAATGATATAAAGACAAACCATTGCATTGACACTGTGGCCTATTCACATCGCAGTTTTCTCACAAAATGGGTAGCGACAGTTGTTACTATGGAAGGAAGTCGTTTTACACTCCAAGCATCTTATTCTTTCATCAAAGGACTGTCGGAAATTCTGAGGCCGTGTACAAACTACCGCTTTTAAAATAGAATTAATAGACAAAAAAAAAAAAAAAAAAAAAAAAGATTGAGAGTATTTTTTATCGCCCTCTTCAAAGAGTTATATAAATACTGAGTTCCTTTTTAGAATGCCATTCTGAAAATTTCTCTTCAGTTGTGAATTGCTACACTTTATTTTATGTACTGTGAATTGGGTGTTTGGATTATCAGAGTAATTTTTCTGTTGAAACGCTTATTATTTCTTCATTATGAGTAAAAGAAATCGTGAACACACTGAAGAAGAAATTAAAGCAATTTTACTTCATTCTGATGAAAGTGACAGTGATCTATCAGATGATGGTTGGTCAAAAAATGATACTTTAGCTGATCTCTCGTTTATTCTAAGCAAAGAAGCAGGAAATGAAACTAACGTCGGTCAGATGAACGAGAGAGAGAGAGAGAGAGAGATGAGGAGTCAAAAAATGTTATATAATGTACATATTATCAAAAATTTGCAAATGATTCCCTCGTGTGTAAATTTGGGGAAATTTAACATGAATCTTTCGTTTAAAAATTTATCCTGTCCTAACAATACTATAGAAAACTTCACATAACATTTTAAAATCAAAAATTCAGCTTGAAAAATTCAACATGACAGTTCATACTAAAAAAGTAATATTTATGATTAATGTAATTTTAAATGTGTTAAATCTTCATATTTAGTTTATGAAGAATGTAAAGTTTTAGTAAAATGTTGAGGCTGAAAACTGAAGGAATGTATTTTCGAAATATATTTCGCTGAGTAATTTTTCCCCCGAATTTTATTTCATAAATGTTTGTATTTCATTATTAAATGAAGTTTTAAAAATATGTTAACTCATCTATCGAAACAATTCGATAGATGAGATATATAAGGTTTGACGTAATATATTCCTTTGATTAGAAAAAAATTTTAATAGTTATATTTTAAAAGATTAGTAAAAATGAGTGGCAAAATAAAGATATTTTTGGAATTTATATTTACCCTACATTCTTTTTCGATTATTTAATGTAAAAGCAAGAATTCGTAAGGTTTTGGGGAAAAAAATGTGAAAACTTCTTTAAAAATTTAATTAAAGTTCTAAAACTTTCCTCTTAGTATCACTATCGTAAATGAAAAATAATATTTTATATTTAAAAATTCAATAAAGATAATCGTTTATACTGAAAAAAAATGCTAAAGACAATAAAAAAAAAATCTTAGCTGAGTGTTGAAAGAACATATTATTTTCTAAACATCTTTCAAAAAGAGCAATAACATTTTTTTTATCCAACGAATGTTTTTATTTTGGTATTAAATGAAGATTTAATACATTATCTTGTTAATCACTGAAAAGCATTCACATCTATACTATGTTAAAAAATGAACTAATTGCATTGATATAGATATAATGTATGTTTTACATTACTATGTAAAAAAATTTTACATGGTAATATATGACATATTATTTAATTTTGGCAACAAAAAAAATGTAAAAGCCTATTGAGAATTAAATGAAACATAAAAATGTTTTTGAAATTGCTAGTAAAGCAAGTTTTTATTTAAATAGTTTGTAAGCCTATCATAAAACTTACAAAAAAAGAAACCTATTTTCTAAATTATAGAATAAATTTCAAATTTTTTGTTAAAAAAAAATACCCCACAAAGATGATGAGCGAAACACTTCACACTAAAAAATATAAATACATTAGAATAAAACTCTTAAGCTGATGGAAAATGAATCTCGTTGTCGAAAACCGCAAGGCAATTATTCAAGGTAGAGCGTCGACAGTTTTATTACTTCAGAGTGCGGGGGGTAACTGCCCCTCAGCTAGGAAGAGTCCATGTCTTTCAGAGCCACGCTGAAAAAGTCTGGATGTTAAAGGGAGTGCCACTTGAAAAGTGCTTGGATGTTAAAGAGTTAAAAGATAGGATAGCCCTTTTTTGAATTTTTAATTAGAATTTTAATTATTAATTAAAAACTAACTTTCCCGCCAAAAAAATCGTTTCATTTCTCCAGCGCCAATCTTATCTTAATATATATAAATTACGTGTCACGTTGTTTGTCCGCGATGGACTCCTAAACTACTTCACCGATTTTAATCAAATTTGCACAGCGTGTGCAGTTTGATCTAACTTAAAAGATAGGATAGCCCTTTTTTTGAATTTTTAATTAGAATTTTAATTATTAATTAAAAACTAACTTTCCCGCCAAAAAATCGTTTCAT
Source organism: Argiope bruennichi (assembly GCF_947563725.1). NCBI lineage: Eukaryota > Metazoa > Arthropoda > Arachnida > Araneae > Araneidae > Argiope > Argiope bruennichi. The sequence goes on along the minus strand of NC_079151.1, from coordinate 102,794,394 downwards.
TTTCGCCACCGCCAAATGAGTACGGCTTCAGTTTTTTCCCCCAACACTCATGAGGCTAGGCTTAAGATTTTTCGGCTGATTATTTAAAACGATTCTATTTATTTTTTTAATGTTTGATGCATTTAAAATTAAACATTGTTAATGAATCGATCTTTCAGATTCATTCTTAAGTACTTTTGAATTAAAATAAAACAGAATAAAGGAAATTAAAAATTTCTAATCTGCATAGCGTTACCCCAACTGGAGTAGAAAAACTCACGCATTTGCATTACGTTTCGAATCCGAATGTTCGAATTATTTATGATCCTATCCGAAAACGTTTCTCAGGAATAAGATATCATTTTCCACAATTATTTTTTAATGCATATAATAAATTTGATACGTTGCAACGGATAAAGTATCACGATCTTATGTTTGAATTTTGTATTACTGTGCACGGTGGCAATTCTCAGAAATAAGATATTTTATTTGAAAATGATTAATTGCAAACGTTTTAACGGATCACTGATTAATATAACATACTAAAATTCTGCTTTTTTTTAATTATAAAGAAGTTTGGAAAAATACTTGGAGGTGCACACGGATAATTATTACTTTTCGTTTTGAATGAATTCCGATTCATTATTTGACTGTTTACTAAGAAAAATGTTGTACGGCAATAACATTTGTTACCTTCATTGAATTTTCAATTAAATGATTTTATTTCTTTTGTTAAGCATATCGTAAAAAAGGTAAGTGAACGAGCCAATAATAAGCTCCTCTAATCGGATAATAAAAAAAATATTAACTCATTTGTATGCTAAATGAAATTTAATCTTTTTTATATAAATTATTGAAGATATGATAATAAAAAATGGTTACATTAATCGTTTCAGTTTTTCATTTCTTTACTAATAAACTGCATGTACGTATCAAGTTATGTCAGCTATCATCAACTCAGCTATCATTCACTTCAGCTACAATGCTTATCATTATTTAATAAATGTTTCTAAAACTGATTTCATTTTGTAAATGAATTCTGAATTATTGCAACAGACAAATGTATCAATGATGGAATAAATCTCATGGCAACTTCATGTGTGGAATATAGAACTTTTTTTTTTTTTTTAATCTTTCCTTTAAGCTGAGGAAGCCAGAATCGGTATCACTGAAGTTAGAGGATTTATTATACATCATAAAGGGTTTATACTAAGAAGGAAGGTTTTAAGAAGGAACAAATGCATTAAACTGCCAGACAATTTCTGCACTGTTCTTGAGGGGGAAATGAATTGATTCAGAGTATTTTTCCGGATATACAGAGTAATTACTTGAATCATAACTGGCTCAGTTATCGGGCTATTTTGGCAGCCAAAAATGTTGATGTTGACGAAATTAACCACATAACCTTCGATTAAAGGTTGGTTCACCTATTATTCTCCTGCGTAATTTGAATCCATCTCGATTATGCAACGGTACGCGTTTAGTCATCAAAAAGATCACTGGAAATATACTTGAAGCTACCATTTTAACTGGAAAGTTTAAAGGAGAAGTGATCCTGTTGCCACATGTTCCGATGATACCATCAGAATCTACGATACCCTTCAAAAGGTTACAGTTTCCAATTCGTTTAGCTTTAGCCATGTCTATAAATAAGTCTCAAAGCCAAACAATGTGCATTTGTGGTTTGGATTTGGAAAATCCATGTTTTTTTTCATGGGCAACTATATGTTGCATGTTCATGTGTAGGAAAACCGTCAAATCTATTTGAGTTAGCTAAAGACGGGTTAACCAAAAATATTGTGCACCGATTAGGGCTAAATTAAATTGAAATTAAAAGTATTTATAATTCAAAATAATAAACATTAAGATAGTTTTAAATCTTTTATTAATAAACATTAATAAAAGATTTAAAACTATCTGCCCTACCTACCTCATTTATAAGTTTAAGCGTTACGTGTTTTTTACTAACAACTTTGTAATGTACTCATTTGTTACAAACTTGAAAACAAAAAATAAAGAAATTTAAATTTATTTTTTTTGTATTGATTTTGGCTCAATATCAACGGTAGTAGAAAATCAATCATGGAGGTCCCCATGTTTTTTTTTACAAATGGCATCTGTGTAAAAAAAGCATGGTGGTCCCCATGACTGGTGTTCTCCTACCGTTTCCCTTGAATAGTTTACTACTATGTAATATAACAAAAACCTTAGCCACAGCAACGAGTGGCCGGGTCTGCTAGTTATTTTATAAAATTTTGTGTGTGAGAGCTAATTCCGTAAATGATTTGGCTTGTATGCGTGAACCGGGAGTGCATAAAAATAACTGTTGAAGACTAAATATTTTATTATTTAGATTATGTAAAAGTAGAAAGAAATGCCAACTTTCGTAGCATCCTTACCATCATACAAAATACTCAAATACTGATTGCACAACATTGAGTGTATGTATATTGTGACTTTGTATGATTTTAAAGAGACCAAAATGAGTCATTAGAATTATTAATGTGTTGTTTTTAAATACATGTAAATCACAATGGTGTTAGAAACCGTTTTCATTTTTGCATTCATATCCTTAAATTTCATACATTTATTAGCACTCAGTAAATATAAAATATAACACTAATAAATAGTAAATATAGCACTCGGTAAATGCAGTAATAAAAAGCTGATATTTCGAACAAACTTCTGAATCACTTTATAATGGATTCTAGTGTGAAGGAGAATTCTCAAATAACCACTAGGGAGCTATAGACGAAAAGCAACTGAGAATGATTCCTCAAGCAGTCAATGAGTGTTGCTAGTTAGTATTCATTTTCACATAGACAACCCAGGTAGAGCAGCTTGTAGCCCATTATTGTACAATATTGTGCGATATTATATGATACTAATTCCACAATATTATACAATATTGTGAATATTGATCAATGTCATACAATATTGTACAGTATTTGTGTGCTACTAGGGTAATTAGATCCTTGTTTCAATAACAAGTGTTTTGTGTCAGTAGATTAGTCCTGATGATATTGTTGCATATTCAAATCAGGCAGAGGTCGGTCCCAGAGGAGCAACATTATTGTATAATCATTTTGTAACCGGAAGTACGCTGTATTTCCGGATGAACTGTCATTGGATGAACTGTCATTCTTTTTAAATAAAAAGAACAGACACCGTCTGTCGGTATATATTGTTACGAATCTGTAATGCTGCTTTCCAGCATAGTTGGTTCTACCATCGGAAAGAAGGTTTTACAGTTATCGGTATTGGGCGGAGTCCGGTGTCGCGTCGGAGGGTCCCGGAGCTTGGCGACCATTTGGCGACTTGAGGACGAATTTGGCGACTTTGGCGCCAAAATAGATTATACCCGCAACATCGAGAATTTTCCTGATCCGTCCAGTAGGAACGGAGATACGCCTCGAACGTTCCTGATTGGTTGAGAGGCGTCTAGCCCCGCTTCTTGAGACCTATAAAAGGAAGCGGCCGCAGCTGCTAGGGCAGAGTAGTCGGAATCGACAATAAAAAACTGGCCTTCCAGAGATAAGCGGAGCAGCGACGGAGTGAAGCTAGTGCTGAACTAAATTGTGCGATACTGTCTGCCTGTCTTGTTATATGCTGCTGTGTATACTGTTGTTGCTGCATGTCTCGGCTGAAGATAATCGTCTTCTGTGCTGTATATAGTTGTCGTCTTTGTGCTGTCCTATGTGCCTTCGTGTAAATAAACGTCGTTGTTTTATTTTCTACTGCCGCCTGGTGATTGAGCGTTCTCCACACCATATAACTCCCACTATCCAAACGAACCCGGAAATTTCGGAACAATATCGTAGCTGTATACTCTGCAAGATGTAGACCTTTCATTTTTTCATTAAACGAATTTGATTTTAATCCAAATGCCTGGTTTTTGTATATTCTGCTATTTTTGTTGAGAAAAACTCCAACAGATATTGCCTATTCGCGCAAGATGGCATATAGTATTGTTACAGTTTCTTTTACAATATTATAATGGCATTTACCCGGCATCAAATATATGATTGAAATATCGTGTGACAGGCAAATAATTTGATATCTTCTACTAAAAGAAATATGACACTATTTTTTTGTAAGCATATAAGTGTATATGTATTCAAACTTATAAATCATTGCAGGAATTTTTCACACCTTCTATTAGTACAAGATGGTTTAAAATATTACTAAGATATTTTTACGTTATTGTGGTGCATTCAGAATATCAGACCACATTGGTACATTATCTTAAGCTACTAGGAATGAGCACACCTTATACGTATAAACATATCAAAAATGAACAATGGAATAAATGATCGTGGAGATGGAAGGATTGATGGAAAACATCGGGGAGATATTGAATATCTTGTACCAATAAGACATTTCCTCAAACTAATATATCCTATTTGCATAAGATATTGTATGATATATCTAGGTTGTTGCCCGACTTTTTGAATGCCAGGCAACATCGTTTCGATATCATATAATTGTTTTGGGGCATTTTGTGCTAATAAGGTACGCCTTATATAGTTCTATAATCAAATAAACCACTGCAGGAATTTATCATAGTCCATCTTTTATTTGAGTCACAACTCTATAAATAAGTGTGAAGGTAACATTGACAATGAAATGAATGACAAAAAATAATTATATGGGCGCTGAAATGAAACGCAGAAACTTTTATTGTGCAATAGTTTAAAATTCCAGCTTGGTGATGAGTAAAAGAAAATTCTTATAATTCGACTTGCTTGCTATTAAAGATGTTTTAGGCATCCAAACATGGAAGAACCTACTTATTAGTGGAAAAGTGGAAAATATTCCTGCATCAAGGATTCATATATTCCAACGTCAGCATTTCGGAAAAGACAAAAAATGATTCGATCCATCTGAAAAATGCAAATTAGGAATTGTTTTTTACTGATATACAAAGATTGTTTTGTGCTAAACAAACAATTTATACATTCTACAGAAATAATTTTATAAAATATTAAAAATATGTATAAATTTCAATACGAAGTAATATTAACATTGTAGAAGAGATTATATGATGAAAACTACTAATGAAATAAGCCTTATTCTTTTTAAAATGGATGTTTATTATGTTTAATTATGTTTCTTTAACACCAATCTGCAAGTTATGACTAACTAAATCTAAACATGTGCAATACTAACGATATGTATTTCAAATAAATTTCTTACACAATCGATTGAATGATTTTTGTTAATATAAAGATTTAGAGAGGTAAAAAATTACCTTTTATTAACCCTTTCGCCGTTCTCTTCTGTCAGCGAAAATTTCTGTTTTTAATCTGTTTTTCGCCGCATTAGAACAAACAAAAATAAAAACTCAAGAAAGTAAACATTTACAAAGCGTTTTAAACGCTTAAAAGTTTTAAAATGTTGAAGAACGCTTGAAGCGCGTTACGGCTGCCCCGCAGAAGTTTCATTTGCGGGTGCTAGAAGCATTACGGATGACGAAGAGGTTAAAAAAATCAGTCAGTCTATAAGGGCCGATTTTTCATATACGTTTCATCGATTCGATTTTTCTCATTTAATTTTGAAATTCTGAATACTTGGGTGATAATTACAGTATAACGTTTTCATATTTATAAAGCTTAATTATTAATTACTTGGCTAACTTTTATGTAGCTTTGAGTCAATAAACAATAAGAGTGGAAATAATAGGCAATTGAGAAGAATTGATAAAACTAGAGAAAGGATTTACACATTTATTACATGGAGAATATTATGTTTTTTAGCTCTTTTAAACTGTGAATTGGAGTTTATCATTTTATTTTTTGTTGCTATGATGTATTTAAAGATTCAGATTTTGCAATTGATTTTTAGGTCTGTGGAATTTTGTTTTTTAGAAATATTTGAAACAATATATATATATATATATATATATATATATATATATATATATATATATATATATATATATATATATATATATATATATATATATATATATATATATATATATATATATATATATATATATATAGGAATTTTTTTAGGATTCTCTTTTCTTGTAGAATAATGATTGACGATTTTCGTTTTTCCTGATTAATAACATTGTTTGTACTCAGAAATTTTAATACCATATATTTCACAACATTTTTGAACTTCCAAATAAAAATATTTCTCTTCGTTAAACGCAAAAATATGTCCTTCAATCCACAGGTTTTTTTTTTTCATTTTGAAAAAAAGAATAAATTTAGAAGTAAGAGATGACTTTTCTCATTTTAAAAAATGTGTTTCTGTTAGATTTTTATTGCAAAATATTTACTTTAAAAAAAATTCTTTATCAAAATCGTTCTAAAAATATGTAAAATTTTCTGTAAATTCGTAAAATTAATATAGGCAATGAATAAGAGAAAAACAAATTTCAAGGCTGTTTTATAATAATAGATAATGAAATAAGAATTAACATTTAATGATTCGCTAAAATTCAGAAAATATTTTCTTTTTTCAAAAGTCTTAAAGAAAAAGTCTAACGTACTGAACGTAAAAAAGAAAAATGTGAAAATTAAGGCAAAATAATAATTTAAAAGGATACAAAAATTATTGTATGTTCATTACAAATTAAGATACTTTATGAATGTGATTAAAATTTCTATTGACTTAGAGTATTTATATCAGCTTCTCAAACCTTTACAATTTTGCGTTAGTCTTCAAATTTCTGATAAAATTGTTTTGTACATTTTAATAAATTAATTAAAGTGGACTTTTAAAGACGTTTTTATTTTCGCTTTATATTCTCATTCAAATTATATTTAAAGCTATATGTACGCAACTAAAGAGTCGAATATCTAACTGCAAATCAACCGATGAACAAATAAATAAAATGACATATTAACTACCTAAATCAAAACCTTACCACATTTGGGTTCTTTTCAAGCCACTCTCTGCATATTTTGAGGGCAATATGAGCTGCTTTTTCCCTTGGATATAAATAAAATCCAGTTGAAATGCAAGGGAAGGCGATGGTCTTCCACCCTTTTCTCTTAGCTAAATTCAATGAATTATAGTAACACTTTTTTAAAAGATCGGGATGTTCTCCATTAGGACCGGCTGTGTGAATTACATCTGTAATAAAAATGAATAAGTTGGTCGATAATTCAATAAAATAAACTCTAAATTTTCTTATGTTAAAAAATGATTGAATGTTATGAAGCTTTTGTTCAGAAAGAGAATTAGTTTGCATTTTACTAAAATAATTTTAATCTCCAGTAGAAACATATTGTCAATAATGACAATTCTAATTTTAAAATTAAATAGCATTTAATTAATGTGAACAATTATTTTAAAATGTTAATGTTACACTAGTAAAAATTATGTCGAAGAAGCATCATAAAATAAAACAGAAGCATACAATACAATGAATTTTATACAGAAGAACGAGGTAATGATATTGTTACTAAATTTTCCGGGGTTCGTTCGGATAGTGGGAGTTATATGGTGTGGAGAACACTCAATCAGCAGTAGGAAACAAAACAACGACGTTTATTTACACGAAGACACACGGGACAGCACAAAGACGACACTATATACAGCACAGAAGACGATTATCTTCAGCCGAGACGTGCAGCATACAACAGTATACACAGCAGCTCTACTCCGTCGCTGCTCCGCTAGTCCCTGGAAGACCAAAGCTTCACCGTCGATTTCCACTGGTCCACGACGACCATTTCACCACTACTCTGCTCTGCTCTGTCGCTTCCGACTTCTCCTCAATTCACCGCTGGTTCACCACTCGACTCACCATTCCTGGGTCACTACTGCCCGGCAGCTAAGGCTGCTTCCTTTTATAGGTCTCAGGAGGCGGGGCTAGACGCCTCTCAACCAATCAGGAACGTTCGAGGCGTATCTCCGTTCCTACTCGACGGATCGGGAAGATTCTCGATGTTTCGGGTATAATCTATTTTGGCGCCAAAGTCGCCAAGTTTGCCGCCAAGCTCTGGGACCTCCTATGGTACCAGCTCTGATGGGAAGCCGTATCACAGGTTAGTAACAATATGGATATAATTTACATAAGATATCAAGAGGAGTTGGAAGAAACACTTTTATGCTTGTGCAGAATTTTATAATGATTCAAATTCGATATATTAAAGAAACAGAAAAAAGAGTGAAATATTCATGTAGCAATGAAATTTAAAATAAAAATTCCAGCAGTTGAAAGGAATTGGAAATAAAAATTTACAATAAATGCTGATATGGAAATTGATTTTCAATTAAACGACCTGTATTTTTTAAAACAGAAATCACTGAAGTGCAAATGGTATAATATGATATTATAATAACAATAAATTTCAGTTTAAATTTAGTGAAGGATTTTAAGGGAAGGTTTATGTAATGAAGGATTCACTTATTAGATAAATCTTCAAGAAATTTATTCACTTCTGCCCAAGTTTAGCATTTTAGCAGGTCGTAATTTTAAACTGGGAGTGATATTTTTTGCAGCAGGAGTTTGTTTACTTACATCAATTAAATTTAGATAAGATTTTGGAGAAAAATATGATATAATATTAATGTAAACATTTTAAAACCTTCTAAAGGTATTCAAAATTATCAGAAATTTCATCAAATGTCAATAAAGTAAATTAGATATGTACTCACGGTTTTTGTCTGATTGTCTTCATTTGTTTCCGGCGGTAAATCACTTATCGATTCCTTTTTCTTTGAAGGATTTTTTTTTGAAAATTACCGGCGCAGCTTTGGATTTCTGTTTCCGACAATTGGTAAACGGCCACACATTGAATGAATTTTCTTCAAAATGATCGGAGCATATCACCGATATTGAAGAAGGCTTAAAATGTTCTATTTCAATGTTAACAACCAACGCGTTCAACAAGACAGGATTGTTTAAAGAAAACTTTTGATACAAAAGTCACTCTTGTGTTTCGTATTAAAACATCCAGGAACACAACAGTACCTCATCCTTTAACAGAAAATAAGTTGAACGATAACGACTCAAAATTATAACATCAAATGTAAACAAAAAACCCGCTTCAAACTTGGCGAAGGACGTTACTGGCAGACTTATCGACGAAAGCGTTGCGGATGAAAGTTTAAATGCCATGCGCACAAGTACATGACAAGTGAATTTTACGTCACATGAATTGAATCAATTCTTTGTTACGTGCGTGAACTTCTGGTAAAAGTAGATTATTCTAAGCCGAATCAGGATTACATCACGCGGCAAAATCGGAAACATAATCTTAATGTTAGAAAGCGTTGTAAAAAATCTGGACAGTGACTGAGCCCAGAAACTCTCTATCTATAGCTACCTCCATGTATAATTGGATAGGAGGTTTCAAAAATGCCGAATTAGCAAACAAGCATCTAGATTTTAAGTAACAGAGGTATAGTGGAGCCGGAATTTGGTAGAATAGGGTTCCAAAATTACATTTTTTTTATTATAAATAAGAAAAAGAAATTGTAACATATCTCTTTGCAAATGCGCGACTTTTTTCAAATCTCGCTTTTTTGTCAGTTTTGTCAGTTGCCTCAAAACTATAATTAGTATTTCAAATAAAATAAAGACATAAGTCACCAGGCAAGTGGTGATGGGAAGTTGTTGAAAGCAACATTGCAAGCATTTAAATGTATTTATATTCTGATAATTTTATATAACTTACTCATCTCATAACCCTACATTGAAATTACTTAATACAACATAAGTTTAAAAAAATGTTATTTTAACACTTTTATTATATTTATGTTTTGAACTCAACATTATATTTGATTGAAAATAAATATAAAATAATTTTAAAATCCCCTCCCCCCCACACACAGCTTTAGTATCTTGGAAGATATCATGTATTTATCAGATATCCAAAATAATCACATAATTAAAGGGAAAATGCTTTTATGGGGTTCGACTAAAGAAATCCATGCGTGTAATTGCCATAATAAGTGTAAGGCTATTAAAATAAGACTGCTTTAATACCCATCACGATCACGATTAAATGCTTAAAATAGTTTTCGGTGATAAATATGAATATCAAGTTAGTGTTAGAGATTTAATTGGAATCAAACTCAACCAGTATTCCCGATGAACCAACTGGTTGCCCAAGACGATTAGTTAAAAATACAAAAGGCAGATGAAAAGACAGGTGAAATTAATCTTACATCTGGCTGGTAATTTATAACCACCAGTGAACTTTGCTTCCCCTGTTTGACAACCGTCCAAAGTTAGACATTCTTCTAAAAGTGATTTTCCGGCGGCTATATGAATGGAGCCATCAACTAAAAAGATAAATATGTTTTTTAGTATTCTTTTTCAGTTTAAATCAATGAGTAAATTAAAAGATAAATATGTTTTTTAGTATTCTTTTTCGGTTTAAATAAATGAGTAAAATAAAAAGATACAATAAGGTGAAGTAAATAGGTGGCACCTAAAAAGTAACGATAATTAAAATTAAATGATAAATATATATATATACGTGGGGTGATCCAAAAAAAAGTTTACAAGCAGCAGTATTTGGAAAAAAGAAACTGTGGATGGGAATAATGTTACACAGAAGGGAGACAGATGGCGCTAGTTGTATTAGACCGGTCGTTAGAGCAGATAGTGTTAATACTAAGACCTGAAACAGCGATAGTAATGGCAAAACGTCTAGAGAAGCGATTGCTGGAAATGTTTAGATGAGAGGTCTGGAGCCACCTTCCATACAGAACCGATTTGGCTCCCAGTGACTATGTCCTTTTCCCGGCATTGAAGAAACACTTATGCGAAACAGGGATCATATCAGACGGCGATGTTCAAAAAGGTGTCGAGAGCTGGCTCATAGCCAGGGGGCCTGATTATTACCAAGACGGGTTAAACAAATTAGTTCAGTGGTGTGATAAATGCCTCTACAGGTTTAGTGATTATGTAGAGAAATGACTGCAACATATGTCTCTTAATTACAATTTGTATCCTAAAGCATTTTTCCTTTCCTCTGTAAACCTATTTTTTTGGATCACCCCTATATATATATATATATATATATATATATATATATATATATATATATATATATATATATATATATATATATATATATATATATATATATATATATATATATATATATATATATATATATATATATATATATATATATATATATATATATATATATATATGGGAAGGCAACTAGATATTAAATTTCTGGACGTTTCCAAATAGTGTGGAAGCGTGAAATAAAAGTCGTGAAGTGCCAACTATAAAAAGGCGAGAAGATTAAATCACTATAAATGTAAAAAGAAATTTATATATTCATTAATGAATACAAATGCCAGTATAAACAAAATTCCGATTTTTCATTCTCTGAAGATTTAAAAACTTTTTTTGACTGGAAATATCTTTGATAATATAAAATATTTTTAGCACATTCATAACATATTTATTTATTTTTTGCTTTTTAAAAAAATTATTAAATGATTATTCATTCTAATAAGACTAAGTGGAAAGTTCTTAAAGTGTAGAAAGAAAATTAAAAAGTTTTGAAGGATTTGAGATAATTTTACTTACCTCGATTAGGATGACTGCCAATAAGTGCTGTGTTTGCAGAATTCACTATTGCATCGATTTCTAAAGTTGTGATGTCTCCAACAAAGATAGAAACTTTTTCATTTAGTCTTATATCTGTTCTATAGTCTAAATGGAAAAAAAAAACCGAACTTAAAATTAAAATAGGCGAACTAATTAACTTTTAGCAAACATCAGAAATCTACAAAATATGAGATATATAATGCATTGGGAAACTTAGCTAATTTGAAACTAGTGTGGACCACAGTAAAAATCGAACTAATAAAATCTAGGTCCGAACAAGAGCACGGAATGAAACTGAACGTTTGTAAAAGGAAACATTCATTTGCAATGGAATTATTTTCAATACATAGCAAATTTAATAAATAATAATCGATAATAAACTGTGAGAAATCTCTGTAAATAAAGTAATAACAACAACTGACTAAATATTTTGTTGTTGTTGTTTATAATGGCACTTGCCATGCACAAGCTCGCTGACGAAGTCAGTGATTTTAAGCCAAGGGAGTGTCTCTTATTTTAATAGTGCCAACTAGGGCCAAGAGTACGTCTTAGCTACTCATACATCTCATTCGCTTGCACAACCCCTTTTTACAGGGGAGCACATTGACACATAGAACGGAAGAAGAACAACCATGCCCGTACCGGGACTCGAACCCAGGACGCCCAGAACACGGGGAAGACGTGCTACCCCTATGCCAGGACGCCGGCACCAAATATTTTAAATGATTTAAACAAATAATATATGCCTTGAACACAATAATACTGCAAAGTAAACGATACGTTTTACTTCTAACGTGTTCGCATTTTTTGTAAAAAAAAAAAAAAAAAAAAAAAAAAAAAGAGTATTTTGCATAAGAGAAAATTTCTTTAATTCTTTTATTATTATTATTGGATTCGTTGTAACGTTGGAGGAGGGGGGAAGGTCTTGAAAATAACTTATGTAGGATCATTAAAGATGCTAAAGGACGAAAGTATTTAACTAAGTAAATAGTTTAAACAAAAAAAAAATAAAGTCAAGTATCGAAAGCATATATTCAAAGATATGCATACTTCGAGTAGATAATATATAAGAAAAATTTGAAAAAAAAAAGCCAATTTGTATTAATACGTTGAAGAAAAAATTATGGAAAATACTAAGATCGAATGATTTGACGGAGTAAAAAATTGATTATTTTGATGAATTGATTAAAAATTGAAAAAAATGAATTACAATAGATAAATACATTATTGCAAGTATATGTTAAATATTATTTAAAACACAGAGAAAAACTGATTGGAAATTTAACTGGTTATGCATATATCAAATTTTTGAAATCAAGAAGGCGTATAAATTCTCTGTTTATCGTAATATAGAATAAAATTACTAACATGCAAAATTTCCATTTAATTAATTAACAATATCTTAAATTATTTAATTACTTAAATTATCTTCATTATTAAAATATTGTTAATTTTTTTAATTACTCCAAGATGCTTTCATTCTCCAAAGAATATATTTGCCAAATCTAGTGATTTAAGGGTCGAAATATTCGCTTTAGAATGGCAACACATACAGATTATGCACATGTACGCATATTCTTTTTAAAATGCTTTATCACACATATTGAAAATAAAAAATATAAATTCTTTTGAAAAAAAATTGTATCAAATATACCTGAAGAAGTCTGTTTTCTATTTATATTTTTCGAATATTCTGTCCATGTTGGAATATCATCCAATGTTGTATAACTGTTTTTACAAAGATATATTGCTCTCTTCTTATCGAGATCCATGTCCATATATTTTACTGAAAAAAGTTAATGAAAGAATTATATGAAACATATGTTGCTCAAAACTAGTTATTCAGTTTCAATACTAAACAGAAAGAGATATAAACTAAAATATTGCTCAGTCGTTGATTTATATTCTAACATTTTACAAATCAATCGTCAAATGAAGATGGGAACAATTATTTTCATAAATATGTCTTCTAAAAATATGATTCTTAAATTCAGTTCAATTTCATAAATGACTGCGTATAGCTTATTTTTTATTCTGTCACCAGCACATTATGTTCCTTATGCACATGATATTCATGAAATAAAGATTAAAAAAATATATTATGTATGTGATAAGGTTTCCAATTTACTTGCATTGCATCTCTTTGTTCCTCACACATTTGTGTTTTCGTTTTGATGGATTATTCTAGATTTTTGGGAAAAAGGCTTTACAAAAAAGAAATCGCCTGTATAAAACATAAAAATTATAAAACTAAAAAGCGTTTTTTAATGTTTATTGTTCGAAAAGGAATATAAGAAAGCTTTATATCCTAATTTTTACCCATGCTCTTTTATTAAAAGTGATGGACAATATATTTTGAGGCTAATACACACACACGCAAACATATATAGTGTTGTTGCCTCAGAAGAAAAAAATAATTTCGGAAATATCGTTTGAAATTTGAAATAGCTATCTTATTTTATTAGGAATAATAGAAAGAATGATATTTATTTTCTTCTCGACAATGAATGCATTCAATGAAATTGAATCATATATAAAGAAGAAGTATAAATAGTATTTATTTTATTTTTTTGACTTTATTAAAAGACGATTTAGAGTAGACGGTATTTTTTTTGTGTGTGTGTGTGTTTCCTTCTTCAGCAAAAACAATTATATTTCTTGTCTGTCCAACTCGTGAGCATCCAACATACAACTGGCCATGTGAAAAACATGGATTTTCCGGCAAAGTGTTATCGCCAACGGAAGAACAGTACGGCAACACATAAAATCTAATATATAAAATTCTTTATATATATTAGATATAATAATTGTACTATGCCTGTAACCGTTTCTCGAGTACAAGCAAGAAATTGGCAGTTATATCGCAATCGGATGAACGGTGCTGCAGTGCCTAAAATACGAACAAAAAATTCATTTACATATAATTAATAATTTAAGTGATTTTTAATTAAAATGATGAGTTTTATACTGCAATAATTAATCTTTCAGCATGTTAGTTTTATTATTAAACTATATAAATCAATTATCTTTCTTGACATTTTTTGCAATGCTGCCGTTTTTGAGAAGAACCATCACTAATAATAAATAAATTTATACTGGATTCAAAGTTTTCCCTCATTGCAATTTATGCAATTTAAAATTTATATATTTGCTGTATTCAAATCTTTTTAATTTATATTGACAAAATACATAGAATATTTGGCATTTACAATTTATTATTTCTAATTCATGAAATTTTTATGTAACTATTTTTGCTTTTAGAAATTCAGAAAAATTCCAGAAGAATAATTTTAAAAACAATATGATGAATAATATTTTTCATAAATTATGCTTTGTAAATCGTTATGTTGAAAAATTCAGAAAAAATTCACTTAAATTTTAAAATTGGGGTGAACTGATGTTTTTTCACAGAGAAATAATTTTAATTCTATTTTAATATATAATAAATCTGGACAAATTCATTTACACATTTTATCAGTACTGTAATCCATTTATTATATAAAATTTGTTATCATTTTCAACATAAATGCAATTGAGCTTACCCCTATCTTCCATGAATTCCATGACTATCCAAACGAAGGTAAATTCTTGAATGACACGTAATTCCTGTTTTGAAAAGGAAATGATAATAAAATGTGTTTTCACTTTCTCAGGAAATCGGATATCCTCTTGAATCTTGAATATCAAATGTGTGAGTCAAAATTAAAAATAATGAATATTTTGATAGGTAATAGGCTCAAAACTGAAATTCTTACCTGTCATTTTTATAGTAGAATTTCTGTTTTTGTACAGCTGATTAAAATGAAATAATTTTAAGCAAAGAAAATTAAATATAACACTTACTAAAAGGCGCACATTGAAGTGAGCAGAAACGACATCACAATAAGACCTTAAACATAGCTGCAAATCTTCTATGTGTCATCATGTCACTTTTTCATAAGTAATGTGCAAAATGCACTTCAAAATAAACTAGTGAGTGAGCTATAATTATAACAACATGAATAACCATATTACGTAGACATGTAAATGCTTACATTTGTGGTTTATATTCTTGTATCTCTCTACTATTTGTTTCCATCTAAAACAATTATGTAATATTAAAAAAGTTTTAAAAGCACGCTATTATCAAAGTAGTAAAATGTAGAATATATTTTAATCCCAAATATGGAGATAATTTCCAAATCGTAAAAGTGTATGGTGCTTATAGAAATGCTGTGAGGAAATTTATTTAAAATTATTTTGAGAAATATGTTAATTTTTAATGAATATTAAAAAAATTCTTTCTTATGTTTTTTTTTTTCTACAAAATTTTTTTTTTTAAAGCACGGACATCAATTTCATGCTGACTTGCGTTTTTATTTTTGACGTTCATATTTTTCATAAAATTAATATTCTGAATTTTAGTTTACTAGTGAAAGCCAATTTATAGAAACGATTTTATTTTTGTTATTTCCAAATCTTGTTCTTCATCATATTACACTATTGTATATCACATGAAATCTGAAAATTAATTTTTCTGAATTTCACTTCGAGATGGCGCCACGGGTTTGACATTAAAATTTTAACGCCAACGAATGGACTAACCTATTATTAAAATCAGTTTAGGCCGTTTTCGTCCTCAGCAAATAAAGAATCAGGATGAAGAAATAAACTAGCAAAAGTAAGGACAGAATTATGATGTAAAATAGAAGAGAGTATGATCCTAAATGTAAAACCATCTTGGGTAACTTTACATGGGATTATAATTTTAGCTTTAGTTTTACAATAAAACCAGTAGGAATGGTCTCTCTGAAACTTTCTCGCATTTCCACTATACTGGTGCATTATTAAACTCATGTTATTAGAGAACTGCAGTAGAGAAAAAGTCTAATAGCGTGCAACCTTGGATCTGATATGACCTATTTAGTTGTTCTATATTTAAAATATGAAACAGAATTAAAACTTTCATAATATGATTATTTCAAAATTCATGTAAATAATGTTCTTAATACATAATTATGAATTGGAACAAATGCTTGTATATAAACAAAATCATGCGAACTATCCGCTTTAATACAAATGTTCCTAAAAGAATAGCCAATCGAAATGTTTAGAAGGGAAATATTATTAGTGTACAATTAGTTAGTATACAATCAGTTGAAAATTTACATTCCGAAAATGACAATGTAGAGAATACTTCAACGTAACTATTGGCATCTCTATAGCAGTAGTAGACTCTATGGACAAAGATTATCAAATCATGATTAGAATCTAGTCTCCCAGTTGGGTCCTTCTTCTGGCGAAATATATCTTTCTTTCTCGGGAATATAATTTGAACAGAAGAACATAGTTTTATTCGAGATGAAATCTGCAATCACCAGAGCAATCACTTTTCAAAAGAAAAAAAAATCCACCCTTTGTACAAAAGCTTGTTAATAGTAATAATCTACAAATTTAGAATGTGGCACTTTTAGGAATTCTTTGATTGGTTCCATTTTGTGCAACAATATGATCTATAGTATCCAATATATTTTCAGTCAGTTTTGAATGGCATTATGTGTGGACCAATTGGCCATTGACAATATTTCTACAGATGCAGTCGCAACTAAATGTCTTTCTCACCATATGACAGCTGTAAGACGAAGTTTCGATGATATATATATATATATATCTATATATATGCAAGTATCATTAGATGAATGTACCTTTGTATAGATACCATAGCTGTTCATTTTCGACAAGTTTTGTAAGTACATCAATTAATGATTTATTTCACCCTTTTTGAAAGTGTAATGAAAGTTAATAAATGCATCATTATATAAATGAATTGCGATTACGTCCGATTCACTCAAACACCAGTCAGATATATAAAAATGGCATAATTCAGTAAATTTACCTTTTAACCTGTTAACTGGATATAACGAAATATTCCAATGCAAAACGAATTGAATATAAATTAATTACCCGCTTAACAAGTTCATATCTCAAAAAATTTCATAGATATAAAATGACATTTTGTGCGCTTACAAATAAATCCCATAAAACATTTTGCTCATTGGCATTTTTTTTATCATGAAGACTGCGCAAAAATTTAATTTTTGTATCTTTTTATTCTCTCTTATCCCCCCTCCACACACACACACATGCAAGTATGTGTGTGCTTGTAGGGGGGATATAAAAAAGGGACATATTTAACATGATTTGACAAATAGTATAACTTGAAAGATCAATAGAAACGCACTTCCAAATAAAAATAATGATGAATTGCAAAATAAATTTCTTATTATAAATAAAGCTTTCAACCATAGAGTTATTATTAGAAAAGCCAGAAGAATTTCTTAACCAAATCTAATATTGTGACTTAAACATTTGACCCATAGGCAATGAGTGTTAAGAAAGATAAAGACAGAAATATAATGAGAAAAAAATGAGTCGATTTCAAAATATTTATTTTTAACAAAAGCATACAAGAGGAATTTCATTAGAAGAGATCAAAATATGAATCAATCACGTTTATTCTAACAGGAATGAGTCGATTTCAAAATATTTATTTTTAACAAAAGCATACAAGAGGAATTTCATTAGAAGAGATCAAAATATGAATCAATCACGTTTATTCTAACAGGAAAGAACAGCACTGTTTTAACCTGAAAAAAATTTAA
Source organism: Argiope bruennichi (assembly GCF_947563725.1). Classification (NCBI taxonomy): domain Eukaryota; kingdom Metazoa; phylum Arthropoda; class Arachnida; order Araneae; family Araneidae; genus Argiope; species Argiope bruennichi. The sequence goes on along the minus strand of NC_079151.1, from coordinate 102,776,232 downwards.
ATTATCAGAATCATAGGAAGAAGTATTGTACGAAGGACAAAAGATATAAAACAATATAACTACCCAGTCAAATAAATAAAAATTTAAAATTTAATCATGTAAATTTTATATATATCGATATATACAGTTCGTTTCAGTGTTCTGAGATGCCCACTTTTCGACGATTCTATCTCATTAAGAGGAGAGTTGTGGAAGAATGAGAGTATTTTCGGAATTCTTCGTCATTCTTTGACCTTGATTTTCGCCTTATTAGATAATATATATATATATATATATATATATATATATATATATATATATATATATATATATATATATATATATTTCATAAATGGTACGTACACTCAAAAATAGTTTTCAAACAATTTGTATCTCTGCTCTGAAACATCTAAAAATATATTAGTCTTAATCATCTGTCTTTAATTTATTTCAAAAAATTTATTTTTTGTATAAAATGTTTATACAATTGTACAGCAATGATAACATGAATGCAAAAGAAAATGTATTTATGACCTTCGGAAACTTCATGAACATAAAGTTAGTAATTAAACTAGTAAATAATAAAGTATACTTAAAAATATTTTTAAAAATTTACTTAGATTGGAAAAATTTACTGAAACAATATTGGTGATGCTGAAAAGATTATTTTTTGAACTTTGAAGTAAAAACAGCAATTGTGCAATAATATGCAGCGAAATCATTGAGGCTAAACTGTAAAAGGTAATCTAATTAGTTTTATCAATTTTTTATTAATGAGCATTTTCTATCCAATAAATAACTATGTGTCAGATTTGGAGGTATAGATCCATGGTTTCTAAGTTGCAGTGTGTTTTGAATATTTTAGCACTATACAGGTTACATTTTACAGATAATATACCAACCTATAAACATTTTAATGCTGAATTAATTTTTGAAAAAAAAAAGCCTATTTTGTGTGGAGAGTCTATATTATAAATGAAACAATATACAAATGATGACTGATTCGTACTATTGATTATATATATATTAATAATAACGATAGAAATGTGTATCTGTGTATGTGTTGGCACTCAGCAGGTCAGGTCACATGATATAAAACTTTAAGATATATTCTTTGAAGGATGAGTATGTGCATCGCTGTGAAATTTTCTTGTTGTTGTTGTTTATAATGGCAACTCACACATCACTTTCGCTTGCAAAACCCCTTTTTACAGGGGAGCACATTCACACATAGAACATGAAGAACAACCATGCCCGAACCGGGACTCGAACTCAGGACGCCCAGGTCACGGGGAAGACGCGCTACCCCTATGCCAGGACGCCGGAATGAAATTTTCTTTGTAATATTAATCGAATAAAAATTAAAAGAAACATTAAACTTTTTAATTGTAACTGCCCCAAAAAAATGTTATGAAATCAATACAAGTTTTTACATACTCATAAAATTATAAAATTTATCTTACCATTAACATCAATTTAATTGGTACAGAGTTTTTGATTATTTTTAATAAATTTTTATGGAAATTTTTAGCTGATATTGCAACAATACATTTCATTCTTAAAATTTAATCATTCAAATGTAATTCAAATGAAAATATAATAAAATAATTTTCATTAATGTTATTTATAATTAATGCTTACTTTTTTCTATCGTTGATAATTAAGATATGAAGATTCGGCCTATTTTTCCATGTTCAATAAGTTTCAGTATAAGGCATACTTTTAATAAATTTGTAAAATTTTATTGTATTTATTATTAAGGTTTGATTTTAGAAATAAGTAATGCTTTCTAGTACTGCTACTTTTTATTTTTATATAATTTGATGTGTAAAGATACAGATAGAAAATTACGGTAAAGCCTAGCACAATGAACAGAATGTTTTAAGGTATGTAAAATAATATGAGTTACATGCCTATCAAGATGTGAGATTTAAAAATACTTTGCAAGGAAGCCATTAAGACACAGTTACATAAAATATTTAAATGAAATATTTAGCAAACCATAAATTTTGAGAACTATCCAACATGTATATGTACTGTAACATATATATGAACTATATGTAACAAATTTTTTAGTAAAAACGAAAAAAATATCTATAAATTTCAAGTAAAGTTAATAAAAAGAAATAATAATTTTTGAAATAATTAAGTCTGTTTCAGAAATGAAACTTTTTTTAGAAAAAAAATGTGGTTGCCGAAGAAGGAAATAATTAGAATAAGAAATAAGCGAAAAATGTCAATCACATCTTAGAAATGAATGCGATTTTGACATTGTTACTTTTTTATGGTGTGATGATCATTTCAGAAAAAGTGGGCGGTCATCCAAGTGGAAGAAATTTGAGATTTCTTTAATGACAGGATCTGTGAGCCCGAAATAATCTGATAAAAAGCAAATCTGAAGCTACAAATACTAGCAACAGCATTCTAAACCCCTATTAACAGTATATCCCTATGTTATTGCCCGATACTCTGAGTGACTTGTAATGTTGTAGAGATATTGTAGCAATCAATACCTTTGGGCATTTTGTGCTATGGGATTCGTTTCAATTTGAATGCGCAGCAATAAATTTGTTTACCGGGGGAAAATGGCGATTGCGTCAATATTAGAGTGAAAATAGTGTATGTAGGTTATATAGAGATAGTTTTTGTGTTGCAGTGATTTTAATCTTGAAAGTGGGAGTAAACTGAAATGCCAGCTCTTGTCGAAAGCACTATTGAATCATTAGTTGCATTTATTTCCATTGTGAAGATGAACTATCAAATAATCAATGATATTGATATTACCAATCGGTTGCTCTAAAATTTTTTATTAGCCATTTTTAGAATTGAATGTATCGGTTTCCAGTAATTTAGGAAAAAGTGAAGAAATATATCATTTCACTTTTTCCACCTAGTAGTCAAAGTTTACCTCTCATTTGAGGGAAAACTTGGGATAGTCACATAAAAATTTTACTATAGTGATTAAAACAATAGCCATAATTGTTCCTTGATTCCTGGTCACTAGCACTGTGCCTAGACGGTTAAAATACAAATTTATTATCCCTCCAAAATGGGACTGTTAAAAAAAAGCATACTGTTACGGCATACTGTTAGTAAAAAGCATTCTGTTACGGATTTCCGGGTTCGTTCAGATAGTGGTAGTTATATGGTGTGGAGAACGCACAATCAGCAGGCCTCAGTAGAAAACAACGATGTTTATTTACACAAAGACAGAACAGCACACAGACGACAAATATTTACAGCAGAGACGAACACAGGACAGCACACTTTAGTAGACAGCAGCACGCAAGTAGTCATCGTCCACAGCACAGGAAGCGGCCAGACAGAATCCAGCAGGAGATGGGATCCTTGGAGCTTCGCTCTACGGTCTCTCCAACGGCTGAACTTCCCGCTGTCTTCTTTTCGCTTTAGCTGCCGACTTACTACTTCTCCGACTCCGACTACTCACTCACACGACTTCCCTACAGCTTGAGAGTGCCGGCCTTTTATATTTCCGGGAGGCTGGGCTAGAATCTTCCAGAACAATCAGGGCATATCTGGGTGTATCTCGGTTCCTAGTGGATGGATCGTAAAAATTCTCGAACTTTCCAGTATTATACATTTTGTTACCAAGTTCGTCGCCAAGCTCTGAGGTCATTGACACGGCACCCACTCAGCACGCACAGGACAGATCGTACAACGGTTTTTCTCACGATGACACCATTCATGCCGGGAAGCAAAATTACTGGTTTGTAACAATACATTAAGATTGCACATAGGGAAGCATACAAATTGTTGGTAATTTACAAATTGTTTATTGGAACAGATAGCAAATGGAGAAACTTACGCATTATTATATGGAGAAGATAACAAAGGGGGATACATAAAACTTTTTATAAAGGTAAGATAGAGTACGGGGAGACATATAGATTCTTATATGGAGAAGATAGCAAATGGGAAAACAAAAAATTTGTTATATGAGGAAGATAACAAATGACGAAGCATACAATTTCTTATAGGAAGCATGCAATTTCTAATATGGGAAAATACTCTATTAGCATAAGATATTCATGATATTCCCATGATCTTGTTCGATGTTCTGAATGCTGGCCAATGTCGGGAGGATATCAGAACAATGTTGCTCAACATTTTGTACTAATAGGGTTGTAAATGGGGAAGCATACGATTTGTCATTTAGAGAAGATAATAAATGGAGAAGATATAATTTGTTATATGGGGAAAATAGTAAATGGAGAAGCATATATACTTTTGAGATAGTATATTCGATGTCTTAAAAAGGTATCTCAAAAAAACAAACTTTCGATGTCTTAAAAAGGTCTCAACATTTACATGAAAAATGTTAAAGTTGCTGAAATATGATGAGATTACAAACGAGACCAATAGAAGACGTGTTTCTTACAAACCAATGATGGGCACTGAAAGATATAACTATATAAATCTTCACATGAACCAATATGACACAACGTTTAAATCTACAAGGTGATTATGAGTAAGTAAATTTGTTCAGATGATATTGCTTATTAGCAGAAGATACTGGACAAGACTTTAAAATATCTTCTGTCTGTGTAATACTGTAACGTAATTGCACGGTATTCAGAATACCGAATAACATCTCGAAGATCTCAAATAATATCTTGTGGCAATAAGAGTGTACTATTCTTTACATTTCCTGAAACGAATATATATCATATGTATTTCCTAAAACGAATAAACCACTATAGAAATTTATCACAGTCTATCTTTTAATTTCAGCTACATCCGTGCAAACAAGGCTAAAAGCAAAACTGAGGAAGAAATAAATTTCATAGATTTATTATATGGCCGCTAAAGCAAGACATATTTAATACACAGACGCTTAAATTTCTAGGGGGTATGCAATAGAAAATTCTTACAATTAAGCTTGATATTAAAAGATTTTTTAAGCATTCAATATGGAAAAAGTAGGCAACTTACCTTATAATGGAAAATATTCCTGCATTAAAAACTCATATATTCCTTTGTCCATTTGTTCAGAAAGACAGAAAATGACTCGATCCATCTTGAAAAAGCAAAATAAAAATTATTTTGGGAACAGAAATATTTTTTTTCATTTTACAGAAATAGTTTTATAAAATATTTAGAAATGGAACTAAATTTAAAACATGATGTAGCTTTAGCTTTATAGAAAGAGATTATATAGCAGTAACTAATGAAATAATGAGCCTTGATACTTTAAAAAAATGTTTTATATTGCAAGAAAAGAAACTTGATATGAAGGTTGCACAAATGGAAAGTGGATACTTATGATTGCTTGATTTCTTGCCCCAAAGGAACACTATTAATTCAACACAATACCGCAGTATTCTGACGAAACTACGGAAAGCAATCAAAAGCTAATGCCAGGTTTCCTCACACAACAAGTGATCCTTCTCCATGACAATGCCCGCCGACAAGTCTCCCGTGAAACTCAGACGACCTTAAAAATATTTCGTTGAGAAGTGTTGGGAGTGTATTCTTTTCATCCAATTTATATACTTTTTATTTGGGCAACCATTATAGAAATTCCGGGTCACAATTTTATTTTTCTGAAGAAGATCTAAAAGTAGTTTTTCACTGATTTAAATATATGCAAAGTGTAGCTATTGCATTCATTCCTTGATATCCAATTGATTCCCATCAGTATCTATATTTAAGAACTTTTTTCAAATTTTTGAAAAAAAAAATATTTTTGCTGATAAGATTCTTCCTGATGTGTTAAAATTTTGAAATTCTGAATGTGGAGTGATGATGATAATATAATGTTTTTATATTTTAAAGACCATAGTTATCAATGAATTTCTTAATTTTACGATTCTTCCTGATGTGTTAAAATTTTGAAATTCTGAATGTGGAGTGACGATGATAATATAATGTTTTTATATTTTAAGGACCATAGTTATCAATGAATTTCTTAATTTTACGATTCTTCCTGATGTGTTAAAATTTTGAAATTCTGAATGTGGAGTGACGATGATAATATAATGTTTTTATATTTTAAGGACCATAGTTATCAATGAATTTCTTAATTTTACGATTCTTCCTGATGTGTTAAAATTTTGAAATTCTGAATGTGGAGTGATGATGATAATATAATGTTTTTATATTTTAAAGACCATAGTTATCAATGAATTTCTTAATTTTACGATTCTTCCTGATGTGTTAAAATTTTGAAATTCTGAATGTGGAGTGATGATGATAATATAATGTTTTTATATTTTAAAGACCATAGTTATCAATGAATTTCTTAATTTTACGATTCTTCCTGATGTGTTAAAATTTTGAAATTCTGAATGTGGAGTGATGATGATAATATAACGTTTTTATATTTTAAAGACCATAGTTATCAATGAATTTCTTAATTTTACGATTTTTCCTGATGTGTTAAAATTTTGAAATTCTGAATGTGGAGTGATGATGATAATATAATCTTTTTATATTTTAAGGACCATGGTTATCAATGAATTTCTTAATTTTACTGTAATTTTGATTCAGCACAGTAAGCAATCAGGGACATTTCAGGAAAAATTGAAAGCGAATTTCATAAAATTAGTTGGTAAGGAATTCCAGAGAATTTGAGCTGAAATTTTCTTAACAATTATAATGATAATTATGAGATATAAGTTAAGACTTGAAAGAACAAAATAGTTTTTAAAAGGTACAATTCTATTTGTCTACTAATATGTAAAATATATATTTTATATACTAATTCGTAACAATTCTTTCTTATCAAAAATCTGGAAGTTGAAGCAAAGGTCCTGAATTGTACTGTAAACAACAAGATAGTGAAATGAATGCAAAATGTTTAACAAATAAATAATTATTCTTAATTTTTTACCATAAATTTAAATACATTAAAAGTATAATATAAATTTCTATTAGCGAAGAGAATTTATATTAACTTCTATACTATAAAATTGTTTTATTAAATCTCCAGATTTCGGATAAATTTTTCCAAATTTTATTTCACTAATAAAACAGTGATTTTAAAAACTTGTTATTTTCGTTTTTTAATCACTTTTACTTTAAATTTTGAACCACATGCAAATATCAAAAAGACTGAATGGTTTTCAAAAGGCAATTTTCAGTATTGAAACGATTAAAAAAAAAGAAGTGAATTAAAAAGAAATGAAACAATTGAAATATATGCTTACCGCATTTGGGTTCTTTTCAAGGAATTCTCTGGTTACTTTGAGGGCAATACGAGCTGCTCTTTCCCTAGGATATCGACAAGACCCCATTGAAATGCAGGGGAAGACAATGGTCTTCCACCCTTTTAACTTAGCCAAATTTAATGAATCCATATAACATTTTTTCAAAAGCCCATGATGTTCTCCATTAGGGCCCTGTGTGTGAATTACATCTGAAATGAAATGAATAAGGTGATGATTAATTCAATACAATAAATTTGAAATTTATTTATTGTGTTAATAAATTTAAGTGTTCAGATTCAGTTAAACCAATAGTCAAATAATTGCTTTTCAATATTCCTTTGCTTTGTGAAAGGAAATTGATTATTTTCTTTAGACAAACATGTTGTGATTCTTTAAAATAGAATGATTGTAAAATTAAAAGAATTAATATGAATATGATATAATTAATATGAATATAATAATTAATATAAACTATTTGTTAATGCATTCTTTGTGTTATAATAATATTAATATAAACTAAGATTCATTTAAAGTAGAATTAATAGAGGGTTTATGGTAGTCCAACCATTTGATAATGGAAAACGGTGCTGTATTCTACGAATGATCAAAAAAACAGGATGCATAGGTAACTAAACTGCCGAGGTGTACACAAAGAATATTACGTGCAAAGATTAACAACAGACAAATAGACACCATTTAAATACAGCAACAGCATTCAGGGATTAGCTACTTTGCATTAGAATTTCTAGCAAACTTCAGAGAAAAAGTATTGCGATTGTATCAGATACTTATTTAGATCGGGTGCCGCGTCAATTATCTTAGAGTTTGGTGATCATTTGGCGATTTGGTAACAAATTTGGCCACTTTGAGATATTACTGGAAACTTCGAGAATTTTAGTGATTCAGCCAATTGGAACCAAGATACACCTGATTGGTCCAGAACCTTCTCTGCCTGCCTCCCGGGAACTATAAAAGGCTGGCAGTCTCAAGCTGCGGAGTCAGTCGGAGTCGTGAAACGAGTTTTCAGCGGAGATTTGATTCCTAGGAAAGGACCATCAGACGATGCAATGAAGGTTCCATTTCAAAATTTCGAATAAACAGGGAACATAAAGTTTAACCATATTAGAAATGTCGGCCGCCAACGTGTTTCAGTTACAGATTCGAATGCTAAAACCATACATGCGACAGCGATCCTGCTATCTTTTATGTGACAGAGGTCCTGGAAATCTGATAGTCCTTTTGCATCTCGTTCTGGACTCCGAAGAATGACTGCTCACCGTCTCATTCACCACTTTCTTGAAAGTTTTCCTTACAAGATCCAGATTCGCCAAACTTTAAGTCCGAATGTCATTAATGCACGTTATAATTCCACGAACGCTATGCTGCAGCTGGTGGATGAGAGGGAATTCTATGTTAGCAACACGACTCTAGGACGAAACGTATTTTCACATCAATGACTATGCCAACGAGCAGGTATTGCGAATTCGGAGAACCACATAGTGTTGAAATTTCATTTCTATATTCCCCAAAAATAATGGTTTGAGTCACAGTTTCCTCCACAGGAATAAATGGCGCATTTTTTCTACTGCAATTAATATACATTGCACGAAATTTTGGGATTTTGGAAGAATTTGTGGCGATTCATGCTGCATTGGAGAATCGTCCGAATGTCTTCTGGTTCATGTAAGATGATGCTCACACACATCAAACACCTGCAGTATTTGATTTTTTGAGCTATCATTTCAACGATCGTGTAATTGCCTTGGATTTATCACTGCTGTCGAAGAACGCGCCAACTGCCCCACTCTTTCTCTATTTACTGCACCTTAGTATGGTGAGTTTTTCTTCCTGTCATGCATAATTATGACATGCATACGGGAAGAGGCCAGATTTAAACGCATGTGACTTTTTCCTTTGGGGTACTTGTAAGACCTGGTTATTGACAAACACCTCAAAAAATTGCGGAAATGTAATAACACATTTGTACTGCATACGAGACAATTCCAATTGGCATGCTTGCACAGATATCTGGAAAATTTTGCCTCAGATTTCATCACGGCAAATGGGGGTAGCTTTGTAAACATCATTGTTTAATTTTTTTATAATGATCTTTATAATATTTTCATATCAGTTTTTATTTTTCTGTTTTGCAGCGCTACCTCTCGGTGGCAATATTAATTAAATTTACAGTTCGGTGAGATAAAATTTCCTGATTTTTCCCAACTTAAGGCTTCAAATGATACATTTTTATTGCATTCTGCCTTCATTTATTGGTTTTCAAATTCCACCAGGTCATTTTTGGGACTCTCCGTATATACAGTCAGGAATATTACGTGAATGACATTAATCTATGAAACCGCTTATCAAATGAATGAATACTGTGGTTTAAACATTTTTTAAATATTAACAGCATTTTGTGGATTTCGGAGATTCACATAGTATTTGCAATAGCGTAATGGAATTTCTGACCAAATTTTAAACTTCATCAAGGCGTAGTAAGGATACTGAAACAATGTTATGGTTTTCTACATTTCGGAGGACCATTTTCACCCAATATATCTGGTGAGTCAACTGGTTTGCAAAGGCGGATAGTAATTAGTATAGATTATTATAATAGAAAGTTATATGAATTTAATCTTACATCTGGCTGGTAATTTATAACCACCGGTGAACTTTGTTTCACCTGTCTGAAAAACTCCTAAAGAAAGACATTCAGCTAGGAATGAAGGTCCAGCGGCTCTAGAGATGGCACCATTAACTATAGAAATAAAAGCAAGGAATATTTTTTTAGCATTTTTTTTTGTTATTTTAAACACATAAAAGAAATAAATCTATAAAATAAAATGAAAATAACAAGTAATTTAAAAAATAATAACAATCGAGATTAAGTCTTAATAAATGTTCACTATTATAATAATATTGTGTCACCAGTTGAACAATCTTTTAAAGATATGCATGCCTATGCAGGTAATTTTTAAAAGGCACGTGATTAGTTCAATCAAAAGCAGGAAGATTTACTAATATTAGGAAGAATTCTTATATATATAAAAAATGAATGCGAAAGATGATACAAAATAGCAAGGTCAAATTCAAAAATAATTTTAAAAAAACAGGCATTTTTTTCAAATTTTATTAATATATTCTATGAAATATAGGTAAGGTCATATGATAGATTTCTTGGTAATTGATTTTTCTATAAAATTAAAGTTATGCTTTCAGATTCAGAACAAATTGTTTCAATCTTTATTTAATCATTTTTCCTATTTTTTCCTGAAATTTCCCTTACATTTCTATGGACCAAAGGTGTAGGTATTTATAAAATCAATTAATTCGTTTTTCAGTTGTATTATGTATCATTATTTAAAAATTATTAAGAATTTATTGTAAAAATTATTTTTCGATGTTTTTTAAAAATTGCTTGTACATTTTGTAATTTTTTTAAATTTTCAGAATCGTAATATTTTGTTTTATTCATATTTTTTATTCTAATCTGTAATAATAAAGCTGAATCTGACTATACCTGTGTGTTCGCGCTCTTCAGATCAGATCGTTTGACTTATAGATACCAAACTTGGCACATATTTTTTTCGAAAATTTTCATTAAAATTTTAATTAAATAAAATTTAAACCCAATTCTTAGAGTTTCAAAAAGAATTTCCGTAAATAATTTTACACAAAAATGAATTTTTCATCTTTTTCAGAATTTAAAACAATGTCTCTTTAATGATACTAATTTAACAGTTGTACAAATTTTCCCTGAATTTTTGAAATTAAAATTATTATTTTGCTTAATTTTCAACAATAGATTATATTGTTATTCTGAATTGTTTCAAACGTTTTTACTGTCTTTATCAAATTTATTCTATTGAGGAAAGCCGAAAGAAGAAGATTTTGTTTGATATTTATGTTACCGTTAAAGCATATAATGCAGTTATTTCATAGAATACCTAGTTATTCCATGAAATAACTGATCGTGTCCGTTAAAGTGTGTAATATGTTATTAATTTGACACTTTAACTAGTTATTCTATGAAATAACTAGGTATTCTATAAATTAACTAATGAGAGACAGTTAAAGTGTAAAATAAACAATTTATCTAAAATGAAATTAAACTAATGATAGACAATTAAAATGAAAAAGAAGCAATTTATCTAATTTATGCAGCGTATAAATGGTATTTATGGAAACGTACCATAAAATCATTTGTTACAACAAGGATTACTAAAATGACACTTGGAATTACAAAAAACATTATTTCTAAAACAAAAACATTTTTTTGTTGACACACTGGGTTTTACACGAACATTTTTTAAGTCCCTGACCAGTACCTAAACTTTGAGCTGTAGCAATCGACCGGAGCGATATTTCTACATCCGGTAATTCTTCGATTATAATTAATTTTTGTTCGCAGACACTAAACTGGGATCGGGAATATAATTGTTTTATGTGGCCGTTTCTTGTGCCCAATTGGAAAAATCCTTCTTCGGTTATTTTTACGATGATAGCTAAAATAGATTTAGCATCACCTTTTACTCTGTCAACTTCAGGCACTGGGATACGGACAGTAAACCACACAGAGGCTTCAGAATGAGATTTATCCGACATTAATTTTATCTTTTTCGCTTGAATTTCTAAACATTTTTTGGGCTTTTCTCTTTCTCTTTGAACATTAAGTTCATTGAAACACAATTTGCAGATTTTCTGCTCAAGTTTATTTTACACTTTAACGGGCTGCAGATCGTTATTCTATGAAATAACTAGTTAAACCATGAAATACAAGAGAGTTTTACACTTTAACGGACACGATCAGTTATTTCATGGAATAACTAGGTATTCTATAAAATAACGGATTTCATACTTTAACGGTAACATTTATATGGTTTAGAAAAAGAATAAATAAAAATGAAATTATAATTTCTCAAAGTTTAGGAAATAGATGAACCGGATATTTACATTTTCATTTGTTCTTTGATGTTATGGAACTATCTTCATTAGAAAGATCCATATACACCTTGAACAAAGCGAATTGCATTGAACAAAGCACCTTGAACAAAGCGAATTGCATTGAACAAAGCACTTTGAACAAAGCGAATTGCATTGAACAAAGAGTGAACAAAGCACCTTGAACAAAGCGAATTGCATTGAACAAAGCTTGAACAAAGCACCTTGAACAAAGCGAATTGCATTGAACAAAGCTTGAATAAAGCACCTCGAACATTAATATTCCATATAAAATAACACGACTTTAACATCTGACAGTTTGAGGGAATCATTTACATGAAGCTACGTCTAAGCAATTTAATTGAAATTAATTATAACTAATATTCCTGTCGAACCAAATGGTTCGCCAAAGACCACTTCTTAAAAAAAAGTTGTAAACAATTACGGGATTTGTTGCTTTATAATATTTGATCTAAAAATATATTTCACATCAATTCGCTTATCTTCACTATAACATATTTGAGTAATATTATATTACTATTTGCCTTAGGCAACTGGCTGGCTCGGTAGGACTAATGCTCGCTAAAATTTTCAATTAAACATTTTACATAGCCTAGTACTTTAATAGTTTGTTCAGTAAACTATTTTTAAGCTTCAAGTTTCTATACCCATATAAATCATAGTATTATAGAAGCTTTACACGATTTTGCTCATTTTATTATGTGTTCTCTATAATTTTCTTTCAGCTTCCGAAAAGTTTGAGGTGATTGAACTTCAATTAATACTAGAACTTTTTGTACGGACATCAAGCAGGTTTTTTTAATGAAGGAAACAACACAGAAAGCAAAAACGTTCAGCATTGAAATGTTATGTGCACTACAGAATAGATTTTATAATTTATGCAATATTTCAGATAATCATTCAATAAAAATTTCTGTGATTAATCACAATATTCAGTTTTTAATTTTACCCTTAAAAGGATTTACATGATATAAATAAGAATATTTTATTTTGTTTCATCTAATAAATGAACCCCCGAAAAAATTGTGAGTACAAAATTTTATACAACACTTTTGTGAATAAATTTATGGAATAAATTCATTTGTTATTTACGATATGAACAATTGGCTGTTTGGGAACTTTAGTTTATCATTTTAATCATAATACATGTCAGGACTAATAAGTATAATACATAATATAGGCAATGATAAGACATATTAGAAGCAATGACTAATGCGACTCTTTAAAATATTCGAGCAGTATTATATCAATACTTTCAAGAAAAATTCTTGTATAAAATACTGTTGAAGTGTGAAGTCCTCTTGTATAAAAAAATCAGGTAAATATCTAGTCTCAAAATTTAATGGAACTTTTGAGGAATTATCTTAATAATAAATTTGTGCTAAAGTTTTTATGTTTTACAAAATTTATTATAATTATTTTCTTAGGTTATTTTATTAAACTTCATTTACAAGCGTCATTAAAATTATTTCGGTTTATGGTTTTTTTTATTAAAGGGAACAAAAACTTAGTCGAACGACACATCATTTTTCAAATTTCTAAGAAAAGTCTCAGAGTACACTACAATCCACGATGTATCGTTCTGTGGCATCAGCTCCAGCTGTGTTTGATTAACTGTAAAAAATGTATTTGTGGTTAAACATGTATTTGCATGCATATTTAGGTTGCCCTTTTGTGACGTCATCTATTCGCCAATGGCGAAAAAAAAAAACACCATTCAACTTAAAGACGGAGTTCAACTTGTATGCTCTATCATTTCACATTCAGTTCAAGCTCCTCAATAGGCATCATGGCAATATACTGGTGGTAAGGCCTCAATTATAAATTTTCATTACCGGAGATAAGCCCCTTTCAAGGTTAGGTACTGCCCTTCCATTAGTGTACGCTTCCTCGTTTCTTATCATGCATCATGTCTGTGTGATTGGTTATGTGTTGGATTTAATATAATTTATATTTTCGACCTAATTATTATTTTATTAAACATGGACATTATTTTTAAACCCGTGTTATTGTATCCCGTTACCATATAAATACCCTTCTGAGTAAATGAAGTCTAGTGTTTATATCTGAAGGATGATATTGGATTGAAATTAGAACTTCCTATTTGGTTCGTAGCACTCATTTACCTATCGGAATTTTACTCATTTAGCACTCATATACCTTAGTTCGTAGCACTCATTTACCTAATCGGATGCCGGCGTCCTGGCATAGGGGTAGCGCGTCTTCCCCGTATTCTGGGCGTCCTGGGTTCGAGTCCCGGTACGGGCATGGTTCTTCCTCCTCCGTTCTATCTGCGAGATGTGTGAATGTGCCCCCCTGTAAAAAGGGGTTGTGCAAGCGAATGAGATGTGTCAGTAGCTAAGCCGTACTCTTGGCCCTAGTTGGCGCTACTAAAAACAAGAGACGCTCCCTTGGCTTAAAATCGCTGACTTCCTCAGCGAGCTTGTGCGTGACAAGTGCCATTATAAACAACAACAACAACCTAATCGGATTTAAGACTCAGAAGTCTGCTTCCAGGATCTGAAACATTACTTTCAGTCTATCATTGCAAATTTGAATTTAAAAAAAAACTATTCAAGGCAACGGGACTCTTAATTTTAATTAATTAAATAAATTATCTCTTGGTTTAAATATTTGCAAGAAATTCTTTTCTTAAAAAAATTACCTACTACAAAATTTTTATATCACTTTAGTTGCTGTTATGTACGCATATTGTTAAGGTAATTTTGAACTCTTCTTATTTTTTTCATAATTAACTCTACTCTTTTATTAATGCTTTCCATGTTTGTAGATATCGAAATTTTAAATTGATTTTTCAATTCCTTTTGTGTTGTTCCTTTTGTGTTTTGTGTTCAATTTTAATTTGAGATAATACATTTTAATTTAAACCAAATAATATTTGCGATTTGTTTACTGACAAATTCAAAAACCTTAAAAATTGAAGTAAGAGTATTTTTAAGGAATTGTTGAAGTACAAGACTTTATTTTGGTTTATAGTACAAAATAAAATATTCTTTGTCAGTGATATTTCTTCCTTTTTAAAGTATAAATAGAGTTCGAATGATTTATTTTTGAATATAATGAATCAGAAGCTGAAACTCTGCCAGCCAGGGAATAGAAATTCCGTTTTGGATTATAAATATAAAGAAGTTAGAGTGCGACAATAATTAAATGATGTTTCTTGGACCCAAACAATTTTTAAAATCTAAAAGCATAAATAGAATTTTTTATTGCCTAAAAATTTGGAAGTCAAAGAAAAATTTGTAAAAGCAAGAGGAGTTGATTACACTATGATAAGAAGACTAAATCTCAAAAAATGTAAGAAATAAATTCCCCAGCATTTTTTAAAAGTAAAATTTATACGCATTAAAGAAAAAAATGCTTGTTTATACGACTTTATACAATTTTGACACACGAGTTGTTCAAGTGAAGAACAATGTTAATTTTTTATAAATTAGTCTTATAAAAATTAAGAATTAAATTTTAAAATCCAAAGGTTAATTAAAATTTGTAAACTAAAAATGAAACAATACATTATTATTTGGTATCTTATATTATCACACAAAAATTTACTTTTATATTACCTTGAAATTCAGAAATATATCTTTTTAATAATATAATTTTTCTCCTCGAATTATAATAAGTTCTAAAAATTAAATTTGATACCACACGATATTTTATTATTAGGATGGAATTCAAAGAATTTCATTTTTTCCCAAATTTAGTCAATAGCGTGCTTTCAAAAATTTAAAATAAATATAAAAAATTGCTTTCTAATGAAAATAATTCTTAAAAGTAATGTTTTAATTTTTACTATCATTTCATAATATATACTCATTTTAATTTGTTCGTGATGAAATTTATAGTAGTCAGATTCTATTAAATTCTTATTTTTCATTGTTATCAAATATCAAGGTCAAATTTTAAATAAATTATTTTATTCTTAATAGTTCTGAATAGAAAGGGAAGCCAAAATTCTAGCGAGCAATCTGGTTGCCAAAGGTCGCAATTTTATAACAATTCTTATTTAATTATATTGTTTATATCAACTTTTAAAAAATTATCTAAAATTTTATGAAAATTATTTATATGAGTTTTTATATCAAAGTTTTACCATTTTTCCTTCGAACTTTCAATTCTTTGATAAAAAAAAATAACGTGTTCTTTTATTAGTGCATTAAAAAAGACGTGTTTATTTAAATCTTTTTTATCCTTTGGTTTTAAAGAAAATTAAATCAATATATATTCAACTATGATGATATAGCTATCCAGTATATGAAATAAATAAATTTTTATAGATTTTAACAAATTTAAAATAATTTTATTTACTTTGATTATAAGACGCATGAACAAGACTCGAGCTTGCAGAATTCACTATTACATCGATCTCTAAAGTTGTGATGTCACCAGAAAAGATGGAAACTTTACCATTCAGTCTTTCATCTATTCTGTATGCTATAAACGAAAGAAGAAGTTGAAATTAGAAATAAAATTGGCGAACTAATACAGTTTTAGTAATAATAATTAGAAATCTCCAATTTGTAAGATATATGATTGTATGGAATTCGATTTATTAGAAGCAGATGAAATCATAAAAAAAAGATTGAAATTCATAAAAATCTGTTTTCTTCGAATACAAAAGTGAAATCTACAATTTATGAGCTGAAAATGTCAGAAAATATTTATTTTTATTTTATATCAATTTGAATAAATAACAATGAATTCTTAAACAGTAAGCATTTTTGATAAATCCTTTTATCTACTAATGCGCGATAATAATAAAGATGAATGTGTGTGCGTCAGCATTCTACTGAACAGATCGTTACAGCAAGAGATAGCAAATTTGAATAAGATCTAATTTGTTGAATGATCATTTGCACCTCAGAGTGATTTTTTTAACTTTTAAAATCGAGTGAAATTTTGACGTTACAATTTCCAAAAATATTATTACACAAAAAATATTTTCATGGCATCTTTAAACTGAAAAAATTTCTTTTCAATGATGTCTGTTTTATTGTTATGAAATTTTTTCTGAATTTTGGCAATTTTAAAATTTTGTTTATAACATTTTAGCAACAAATATTCTTATTAAAATGAAATTCTACTCGTTTTCATTGTTGCAAATAATATTTCAACCTGGCGTTTTCCTTTGTGAATGATCAAAATGCGAAGATTTGCTTACTTTTCCATGTTGTGAAAGTTTCAATATAAGCATGATTTTAATAAAATTTGTGAAATTTTATTGCAGTTAAAATTACGATTTAATTTCAAAATCATTCAATGGTGTAAATTTTTAATTTGCGCCCAATTATTAATTTTGATATTATTACAAACGTTATATTATTTTTTGTGATATAATTGGGTGAATGAAGATATAGACAGAATATAGGGCAGACGCATAGCATAACGAACGATGTTTCTAAAATGATATGAATTATGTGACTATGAAAATTTGAAATTTAAAAATATTTTCCTGTAGAAGCAATTAAGAATTTATCTGAAAATTTTTAACAGCTGTTCGTCCTTTTTAATAAATTGGTCATTCACCATAAGCGGTTAGTAAAACAGTAATTATCTTAATTTTTAAAAATAATTTAAAAATATTTTATTTAATATTCAAATAAGTAATTACAAACAAATACTATTATTCTTTTTGTACGTAATACAATTAGAAAATTAACAATCAAAATTACATCTAACAAAATAGATAAATAAATAAATATTTATTATTTTTTTATTGATCGGAATTCATAACGGTAAAATTTTAGAAAGAATTTTGGGAATAAAAATTATTTATTTACGGTCTCTGAGAGCGCAAATAATGGATACATTTAAACAACTAAAACATAACACACATAAAACTATTATTTTTATCCCGTTTTGTTTTAATTTCGGCGATTAAAACCAATTAATGAAGATTTGGACGATTCCACTCTCTACCTGAAGTAGTTTGTCTTTCTTTAGCTTAGTTATATTAGAGTGCCGTTTTAAAGCAACACTAAGGCTATTTTGTAATGGACCTCATAATATTGAACCACGGTCAGATGCCGAAGGCGACACCTGGGTTGGCACCCCCGTCTCCAAACTTCGGTAACTACAGAATGAGACTTAGTTCCGAAGGATTTAATGGGCAGCAGACATGCTTACAGGACGGTTTTCGATGGAATCACATTTCGAACTTGGAAACCATGTAGTCCCTCTACCGTGGCCTTACTACCAGAACACCGCGGGTCTGCGTCCCGTTGTTAAAGCTAAGGAAATATGTAACATAAAGCATGGTTCGTAGATATTTCCAAGCCATCGTCTTAACTGGTCGGTTCAATTAATATGATTAAGTCGCTCTGAGCACAGAGAAACACTAGAGTCGCACTCATTGGTAAATCTAGTGAGAAATGAGCAGCCATTTATATATAAGTCGAAGCAGGAAACAAACTTTCCAAAATATGATATAAAACATTTTATCACACCAGCAATACGTGCAAAATTCTGAGAAATGAGCCAACAACAAAATGTGGCAATATCATATTCTAATCGCAAACGATATTTCAATATTATGTGAACAGAAAATGCTGAAGAAAACGGAGAAAAATTGGAATATTGCGATTATTTTAGATTAAAAAAACATTCTAACTTGCTTATTTTAATTTTGAAAGTACCTTCTTTTGCAGAAGAGAAATTCTATGGTTCTATGGAAATTCTAAACCTATCTCAATTCAGGTCACGCTTAAAATTATTTTAATTTGTTGCCACTATGTTTTCTGAAATGAAAAATAAAAGAAGGGATATTTATTTGCAAAATATGTGCTGTTGTTTGCACGAAAATCAAAGAGTTTTTATTGAAGTATTAATTTTCTAAAAATGAGATAGGTTTTAAACCATTTCCTTCCAAAAATATATAATCATATTATTAAATGTAAAAATTTCTTTAATTTTAAATATAAATAAAAACATAAATAAAATTTTCGAAAAGTAATCACTCTGAGTATTAATTACTTACTCTCTGAAACTTACGTATGTGAACCGAAGATCTTAGCTCTAGATGAAAAACCTACCTTTTAAAATACGAAACTAAAAACATTCGCAGAGACACGTATTCTAATATTTCTTTAAATATTTTATTAAAAATGCAGAAAATAGAGAAAGAATGTACAAGCCTTTAAAAGAAACGTAAAATTAGATATACCTGAAGAAAACTGTCTTCTGTTTATACTTCTCGAATATTCTGTCCATGATGGGATTTCATCCAGAGTTATATAACCACTTTGGCAGTCATATTCAGCTCTTTTCGTGTCGACATCCATATCCATATATTTAACTGAAAAATGAGATGAACGAATTAATTGATACATAAGCTGCTTAAAACTAAATATTAAATTTTAATTTTAAATACAAAAGATTTAGATATAGATGAAAATTTGTCCTGAAATTGATTTATATTCGGATATTTTATAAATAAATTGTCAAATATAAATAAAAACTTCCATTTTTCGATGCTTGTAATCTAAAAACTCAGTGAAAATGCATAAGTACATGCATTATATTTTGTATTACAACTATAAGATCGTGAAATAATTATTTTTATAGAGAAAATACGATGGATGATTCAATGGATACAGAGAAATTCAATGGATAACTTTTGGTACTAAGTGTTGCAAGATGTTATTTTTTAATATCAAATATAAAGCATGGAGACTCGTCCATAAATTTTTCAGAATCACAACAGCAATTATTTTAAAGAAAGAAAGAGAAGAAGGGAAAACATATTCGACTTTTTTATGAACTTTGATAAATAAAAATCATTTGAAAACGAATCTTACAGAACTGCGATTTGAAAAGCTAATTCATGCCTGCAAAAATGTCATAGAGAGTGATTCGAAGTGACCCTCGTTTGAAACTGTAGAGTTAGTTATAAAAGAGAAAAAATTAAAAGGTGAAATTTTTTTTAAATATTTTCTTTTTATTTACATTTTGATTTTTCATTCCATGAATGTTTTACTTTGATTCTACTTCCAGTCATTTTGTTGTTCTTTCTTCATTATTTTTACATAAAACTTATAATAATAATAAAAAATTCTTAATTTAAACACATTGTTTAAATTTTCCCATATTTCGTTTGCAATTAAATTCCTTTTTAAAAACTTTCAGAGAAAAATATGAGCATATTTTGAAATTTATTTATACCAGATATGATAAATATTACATTTTCAGACATTAAATTAAATAGACAATTAATTTAATTAATTTATTATTGATAGGATTCTTCCAATCAGCAAATGATATTGAGTGCAAGTATTTTCACTAAATATATATGTTAAAAACAAGTTTTTGAAAACATTTTATACTGCAATTCAGCTTGTTTTTGATTTAAAAAAACACCACTGTCTAAAAAAATTTACTTTGCACCTAATATTTCTACACTTGTAATAATTTTAGCAATTATAAATACCTTCATATATCAAATATTCAGAACATTAGTTTAAATTAATGAATTGTATTGATCAATAAACTTTTTAAGAAATTTTCTTTTACAGTATTATATATTTTTGGAAAAAATAGCCACTATTAAACTTAACAAATTCATAATCTATTTCATTCGAAGTAATTTACATTAATTTATGCATTTGCTTTTTCAATTTTTAATAACTTAAAATTTTTTAATCTACCTTTTAAAGAGTACTTTTTAGAAAGTGCATCTATGAGCATTAGTTTATAAATCTTAACGTTTTTGAACTTAATTATAAAAATTCAGAGAAAAATACTCTTAAAAACAATGAAGTCGATTTTTTTTTTTTTTGTAAATTATATTTTAAGCGAATCTTGCTTTTTCAGATTCGGATACTAGTTATAATAACTCTTATTTGGCAGTAAAGAAACACAAACAATTTAACAATTAATTTAATTTAACAAACAATTAATTTGTAATCACTTTCATTATAGTTACATTTGAACTTACTTCTGTCTTTAAGATAATCCATGTTTACCTAAATAAAGCCAGATTGTGAATGGTATTAGATTGCGTTTAAATTAGGTTTTTAAATTTTAAAAATATTCATGAACTGTTTTTTAATGATTTTTTCAAAGAAAAATAATTTAATTTTTTCTTAATACATATTATTTCCGGGAAATTTCTGTTAGACTTGTTGCCAATAGTTTAAACATTGAGCAAAATTTGTAATCACTTTCATTATAGTTACATTTGAACTTACTTCTGTCTTTAAGATAATCCATGTTTACCTAAATAAAACCAGATTGTGAATGGTATGCAAATCCTGCTTTAAACAAGGAACAAATGACCAAATACATTTGAAATCAGGAAGTCGGAAGTGATTCTGTATCCTGTCAAAATTATCAGGAAATTCAATACAAAAGAATGACAGATTCTTGGGCAATATTATATATTCTTTACTGTATAAAGTTTTGTTTTGTATCTCTCTATTCGGAATAACATAATCTTAAATATTATTATATACAAAATACTCATTTAGATATTCGCACGTCAGAATGAAAATGACATCAGAATAAGATGATAAATCAACTGTATATGTCAACTAATATGTCTTCCATTTGACAATATGCTCTTTTTACTTTCTGGTATACGGGACGTACTTCCTTAGGGAAGGATTGTACCGTGGCCGGTGGTTGCTCTTTGAACTCAATCATAGTTCCAGCCAGTACTGCTGTAGCGGCGCTCCGGTCAATCAGTCATCATTTTATCCGTGTGCCTTTGGACATGTCGGCGAGTCAGTGATATGGCTTATTTTCTGGTATACATCTCGTATAAAGAAATATGGTAATCGGCAAAAAATTCGAATTCGAGATTTTGACGAATTTCGACGTTTCAGATCTCACTGAGTTCGAAAAACACATTTTGGAACAATGACAAAGATAACTCAAAAACTATTTGAATTAGACGGTTGAAATTTGGTATTCGGTCTTTACATCGAATTTTCAGATATCTATCAAATTTTGTTTAAAATCTGTCCAGAGGAAGTCCGTCTGTATGACTGTTCGAAAATATTAACACAACAATTACAAAACGAAGCGAGATAGATGGTCAAAATTCAATGCACAAGTGTAATATCTATACAGTAGACACCTATCAAATTTTGGGCCAAATCTAATTTTGGGTTGACTGTCTGTCGATCTGCACGTTCAGAAATAAGCAAACGTGATAATTAAAAAACGCAATGATTTAAATATACTAAAATTGCTATGGAATTTGTGACTACAAGTGCAGTTTTGTGTCAAATTTTGTTCCAACCGGCTGAGAAAAACGTGCCTGAAATACTAATTCGATTAATTTTTGTTATACATATTGTTAACACATGCCAGTATCCACAAGACCACTCCCGCTTGTTTCCTCATGCAGTATGTGCGATGTATTTGAACATAAATTAGGTACTGAATTTTTCCTACATTACTTGAACTTAAATAGTCGCGCACAGTATGCTAAAGAATTTATACTTTTTCTTATGCGAAAAAAAAAAGAGTTCTTATATGAGAAAATATTGCAATCATCATCATCAAAAAAATCGAAATTGAGATTTTAACAAATCTTTAAATTTCAGATTTTTTGAATTCTAAAATCACATTTTTTTTTAACTCTTTCTGTCTGTAAGCTCGATAAAAAAAGGTTCGAGCTACATAGATAAAATATAGTTTATGAACTTTGGACCAAACTTAGTGATTTCTTTCAAATTTTGAAAAAAAAAATCTATTCAGAGGAAGTCTGGCTAAACTACAAACCTTTCAGAGTTACATAGATAAAATTTGGTATACAGATTTAGCATCGGAAATATAGATATTTTTAGTAAATTTTAAATCAAATGTGTCAAAAAATTAATCATCTATCGGTTTCTTCTCGTCCATGCATTAAAAAGCTAGCATTCAATATCACAATGAAATTAGATATGTGATCTTGTGTCTGTAACTGTATATTGATACGATAGATTCAATGAAAATCCTAAATTCACATGAAAGAACTATATTTCCTAACAATTGCTCGCCAATGCCGTGCGAGTCATTTGTAGACTTACCCAAGGTCCATGATTTTATGTGCTGGAAGAGAGATAAAAGAAGAGCGTATGAAAGCTTGGTGAGCGTATGAAAAAATTTCCTGAAGGCCACTTCGCTGGTTAAGATTGGAACTAGAAGGCTTTGTACATTGGCGTTATCACTATAATTATGCCTTCAGTATAAACTTCGGCATCTGATGATGTTCTGCCAAAACTTCAACGCAGTTATTGAACTGACTAATGATTTCTTATACAAAAATTACAATCTTTCACCCAGAATGAAAAAAGTTTGTTCAAATTTTAAACATAAAACGATCCGAGCTATCTTGTAAAAAATATTTGGACAACTCAATAGTTTGTCCTTGATTTGTTCCACAAATTTTAACTAAAAAAAAAAATCTTTCAGAAAAGCACATAGCAAACACGTCATTTTAGTTGCTGGAAATATTTTGCGACATCTTGGTACCGATGTTAGAGGTGATGAAATATGGTAGCTTCAATATGATTTTAAAACAAAGTGTCAAATTTTCAAACAGTGCTCACTACAAACCAAATGAAGAAAAGAAAAGCTATACCCGAAATCAAAACAACGGTCATTATAATCTTCGATAGTTAGGATATCATCCACAAAGAATTTATTCCCGCCATACAAACATTTATTGGTGACTATTATTAAATTTTTTTAAAGCATTTGTTGCTTGAAATTCACTGCATTCTTTAAGATTATTAGGATGGAAGATTATTGGGGTGATTTGTTGTATGATAATGTGATAATTCAAATTCAGTTATTGTTCGTAAATTTTTGGCAACGACATAATATCTTTGTATTAAATCTTCCTCTATATTCTCCTGATTTAGCACCCCGCAACTTTTATTTATATCCAAAATTTAAAATGAAAGCGAAACATTTCCTTTATTTCTTTTATATATTCTTTTCTCTGCCTGGATGGACGTTTTGCTGACACAGCGAACCCTTATTGGAACATTTCTAATAATACTTTACACCTTCCTTAATTAGCTAAATGGAAAGTTAAATTCAGTGGAGCTGCAAAATCGCTCAGCGACGCAATTCGGAATTCGTATGATAATTTGTTTATATTTGACTCTTACCATTCTACAATTATACGAAAGATTTTGGTTTCTGTGCAATTATTCAGTATTCGAAATATTATTAATATTATTGAATACTGAATAACACAATGCATTTTGCAGCAAACTGTGCTACCTGGAGTGAACTCCATCTCATTCTTCAATTTGAGAAATGAAAGCAAATGCTCATTTCTGATAAGAATAGAGTTTATTTGCGAGTAGTAAAAGAGAAAACAGTAATTTTTTTTTATATCAGAAATCAATGAAAAACTGCAAAATATTTCTTTAAAAAAATTTGAAATTTTGAAATGAACCATTCGCGATAGCTTTTAAGGAGATCCTTGTTGAGAATTTAAGTCTAAATGAAAGTGCTGGAGAAATTGCGTAAAAAACAATTCAAACTTTTAACTAGAGAATCAGGAAGGAGTATTCGAAGGTTAATAAGTTCAAAATAAATTGAAACATCATTAGAACTCATCACGATAATGATTAATATGGGATGCATTGTTAGTAATTGCGACACCCAAATTTGTGGTTAATAAAACCACACATTTGTGTGATTGCACAACTCTACTATTCCTTACTCTGTTTTCTTTCCCTTTTGTCCTATTTCTCCTTCTCTTTCTTCCGGTTTCTCCTTCTCTGTCTTCCGGTTTTTCCTTCTCTTTCTTCCGGTTTCTTCCATCCTATTTCGTCTTATCATCCTCCACTACTCGTCATTTTGAAATATAATTTTTTCGTGAATTAATTTCGCGTTTTTCTGTTCGTCTGCATTCCAGCATTAATTATTCACATTTCCTATTGTTAATTTGATTGAAATTTTTAAAGATTTTTTTCTTAAATAGCTTTATGAGCAAGAATATTCTGTATATTTTCAAACACGAGAAGAATTTTTATCAATTATATATACACTAACAATAAACCACTTTCCTCTCTTTCAAAATAAAGCATCTATTCACCGAAAATTATTAGAAATACCACAGTAGGAATAAAGCGTTTTTTTTAGTCTATACGGAGCAACCAATATTTATGTAATAATAATCTCTTAATAGAGAATTTTCAACCAAGATATTGATCCTATTACTTTTTTTCAACTAAATGAATTTAATGTGCTGGTTACTTGGAAATGTTACAGAAGGAAGTGATACCGTCCTTATTGGAACACGATGTTCTTGACACAGTGACATTCATGCAAGACCCCCTCACATCGACACCGAAGTCATTTTTGAGAAGAACTTTTACTGAAGAACGGATAATCAGCCGTCACTTTACACATGAATGGCCCCCACGATCACCAGATTTAATACCCCTTGATTTTTGGCTATGGGGTTACCTTAAGTCTCGGGTGTACCGCCATAGACCAACTTCGTTAGTGCAGCTAAAGGAAGCCATTCGCCACGAAATCTCATGCATTCATCCGGATATGCTGTATGATGCAGTTACCAGTGTTGTCTCCCACTTCCAAACTGTTATTTGTGGTGATGGCGGACACATAGAACAAGTACTGTAGTACTGGTGCAAATAAAAGTATTTTTCCCGTAGAATTGTATGTTTTGCTTGTGTTTATCGCTCTCTATCGACAAATTTTTGAACTATTTCGTTTTTTTTGTAAGAAAAAAAATCCCCCTTCATGAGAATAACAGTTTCGCAAACCGCATTAAAATATACTCATTCCTTCAATTTTTATGAATTTTTAAAGTATTTACAAATTTATGGGACACCCGTTATATATATATATATATATATATATATATATATATATATATATATATATATATATATATATATATATATATATATATATATATATATATATATATATATATATATATATATATGTATGTAGAGACATGTTAACTCTGGTTCGAAAAACAGGCCTCTACTAATCGGATTATATATCAAATCAAATGTCTTTCACGGGCCCTAGGGAAAAGCCCGGTTGAGATTAATGCTTAGAGATGGCTCATATTACAAGAATCACACACTAATTTAACATAAACGAATTTAATGTACTGGACGAACTGGCCCGTGTTACATCGATGGGCCGCTGGGCCGCTTTACATCGATGAACGCTATTACAGTATTGAATACAGTTTTAATGGCGGGAATCAGATAGCTTCTTATTGGCTGTTGAGTGATGATGCTCCGTACACCACAATCGTCTGTCCTGATGAACCTGACGTCCTCATCAATCTGAGAAAGAATCTAAAAAACTCAAAAAAGAAAATTTTAGATTTTTGCAAAACAGGAAAAAAAGAGGCGCTTTATGCAGTTGTAGACCGAGGCTTCATATAATCTGCTGCTGTAGAGGTATGGTTGGGGCCTTCGTGGATTTCCACTTTCTCCACTAGGTACCTCTTGTGTGGATTCTTCGCTGTGATGCGATAGGGACCTTGGAACGTCGGGCGAAGCTTTAAACCACTGCCGAATTGGGTCCTCTGTTTGACCACTAAGTCTTTCCTGTGTTTTTCCTTTGCTTTCTTCCTGTGCTTGTTGTAAGTTCTTTTATTCTCTTCTTGAAGGTGCAAGATGTTCAGAAGAAGCTTCTTCACGAATGTCCTCGCGGCTGTTGATGACCAATTGCTCATATTCTTCCTGTAGGATGTCGAGAATTTTCTGGTCATTTTTTTGTCTCATTTGCACACCGATCATGAGTTCGAAAGGAGTAAATTTTGTACTCCGTGGAGCAGTAGAGTTAAATACACGTTGTGCTGCTTGAACATGAGTGTACCACTTCGTGGGATCATTGATGAAAAGTTTGGCAAACAGGGGGATAAGAGTTTCATGAACCCTTTCCACCTGTCCATTTCCTCGAGGTATTCCTGTGGTAATTTGAATGTGATTTATATTTTGATTCGCGCAATAATTTGTGAATTCCTTGGAGGTAAATGCGAAACCTTTATCCGTGATGATAT
Organism: Argiope bruennichi; assembly: GCF_947563725.1. Lineage (NCBI taxonomy): Eukaryota > Metazoa > Arthropoda > Arachnida > Araneae > Araneidae > Argiope > Argiope bruennichi. The sequence goes on along the minus strand of NC_079151.1, from coordinate 102,749,103 downwards.
GCATGGGATTTCCGAACACTGCTTTCTGCAATTGCAATTTCTAAATTGCATCATTTGACACCTTTAACAGGATATAACCAAACAAACTTTGAGAATGCATTTATTACGCTCAGAATATGATTGTAATTTTTATTGGTTGACACTAAGGGGCCAATAATGTCAACATGGTAAGTACTTAGAGGAAAGTTTTCCGTCGGAATAGGATGTAAGAACCCTTCAGGTTTACCACGCTTTCGGTTGACTAGGATGCGTTCGACACAGTTCTGTATTACCAATTCAATACTTTTTTGCATATTCGGGAAAAAATAGTCACGTTCGATAATGTTTTTAGTTTTCCAGGGGTGTTTGTGCTCCGGGGAAACCCCGGAATTCCGGGGATTTTGAACTTCGATACCCGGAAATTCCGGAGATCGTCGTTCAAAAGGAAGTAGGAATAATAATGAATTATTTATTTTGATCTGGGTAATTTTGTTTGCTTTGAAAGCAGAAAACGCAAGGTCAATGTGTGTGGTGAAAACTTTTCCTTTCTTTCTCCAAAGGCAGTGATAATGCGTGAAAAGGGAGAAAAAACTTCTTTTTTGTTCTTTCCTTATTGCGAGTTATGACTCATTCCCCCGGTTCTCGGACATTCTCTTCTGGATTCTTTTCGGCAAGTAGGCGCGGCAGAAAAAAAAGGGGGAGACTTCGTTCGACCAGATGTGCGATCACGTGGCTCTGGGTTCAAAGGTCTTATCTCTCCTGGCGTGGCGCCAATAAGTAGAGAAGGGGGATTTTTCGCCGTATTAGCTATTTGTCATTGATCGCTTCGCAACTTTTTTTTCTCCGCTGTGTAAAATTTTCGTTTCATTTATTGATGCACGTGTAAATTTTCCGTTTCGTTTATTGAAATATTTTTTTATTTATGTACGCAAGAGAATTTCACTATGAAATTTCTCGATATAAATAGTGATATTATACAATTAGAAGAAGGTGTCCGGAATGCATTTAGGTGGAATTGGATTGAACGGAGAGATGGTAATGGGGATACCATCGGCACATGGTGCAAGAAAATAAATGTTGCTGGACAAGCATATTGTGTTTTTTGTAACTCACTGCTGAAGTATGGTGGGGAAGGATTCAAGGCTTTCACAAATCATTCTAAAATCCAATCATCCAATAGCAAAAGAATGCCAAATTTCTCTTATACTAATACAGCACAGCATATGAAACAGAAATTACCCCTTAAAAATTCATATCTAATTAGTTTTACAGCATTAGATCCAGAGCTAAGAGGTAAAACCAGTACAATATTAGCTTTTGAAAAATTATCACCTTTTATGTCCCATATTTTTAGTGATAATGAAAAGTCAAAAGTAGAAGCTGAAATAAGGTTATACCAAAGTGATATTGATATCACCAAAGAAATGCTCTACACATCTGATGAAAGTGGAAATCAAGTCAAGTGTACAATTGATAAATATTGGTCTAAAGTTTTTAATTTAAAAGATGATTTCACAAATGATTATAAGTATCCTACATTGGCTAAATTGGTCAAAGCCTGCCTTAGCTGCTTCCATGGCCCATTAGTGGAAAGTGCATTCAACTTAATGGATACACTTGTCACTGATTATAGAACCTCTCTTAAGATTGATTCCCTAGATGCAGTGCAGACTATTAAATATGATTTAATGGCTTCTAAAGAAACCTCATGTGGAAAATATGGCTCAAAAAATCCAATGACTGATCCGCTTCACAAAGATCTCTTACTGAATATGAACAGAAGTTGGAAAACATATCACGAGGACTTAAAAACATGTATTTCAGATGAGTCACCTATAAAAGTTTCTGAAAAACCTTCTACATTAGCAGAAAAGCAAACTGCTTCCACCTCTGCATGTGCAGTTCTCGAGGAAATTTCTTCAACTGTAAATGAGGAAAATAAAAGTCAACCTTCCTGCAATTATGAAGTTCACCACAAAAGAAAGACAAGCCCACAAACATCAGAAAATAAAAAAAAAAACACAGCAGAAATTAGATAATTTTTTTTAAAGAATTAATTCAGGTAATTTAAAATATTTACATAAAATGTAGTCGTTTATATGTTTGAAAATTTATGGTTATTAATTTTGCAAAAAAAGTAATTCATTGAACTTTTATAATTAGGTCATTCAATACTTCATAATTGTAATTTTTCATTTCTCTCCCCCCCCCTCTCGAAACTCCAAAATGTCGGTAGTAAGTCCGTAAAAGTTTCAGGGGATTTTTTGGTTTCCCACAAACACCCCTGGTTTTCTCCACGGCGAAGTGCTCTTTTGAATGCGCGTTCTGAATTATTTCATGTTTCATTAGTTCGGGTATTACAAGTAAACGAAGGTTGTCCTGACATTTATACAAAATGTATTTTTGTACCGCGAAATCAACTTGGTTGTTATCTTTACTTAGGTCTTTCAATTTTTTTATGTATTCATCTGACATCTGTGCCACTTGCACTCGCTCTGTTAAATCATCACGAAGTGCAGTCGTGACTGTTGGGTATCTACTAAGTGAATCAGCGTGACGCATTTGACTGCCTGAGCGATGAACTATCTCATAATCAAAATCTTCGAAGAATAAAACCCAACGCGCTATTTTAGGAATTAATTCTTTTTTGTAATAGTCTGTTTGAACGCAGAGCAGTCAGTGACATTTTTAATTTTAGTTCCTAAAATGTAAGTACGGAATTTTGTTAATGCTTTAATAACAGCTAAAATTTCTGGTTCATAGCTCGATAAATTTTCTTCCTGAGGTGTTGTGTTTTTACTCATATAAGCTAGGGGATGTAAATTATCATCGTCGTCAGTTTGAAGAAGAATTCCACCGTAACCTAATTTGGAAACAACTGTATGGAGTAAAAGTTTGGAACCTGGTTTGTACAGATGTAAAACTGGATTTTGCGATAAAGTTCTTTTAAGGGTCTCAAACGCTTTTATTTGAGGGGGACCGAATTCAAATGTTACATCATTTCTAAGTAAATCGCTTAGAGGTCTAGCTATTAAAGCATAATCTTTAATGTACTGCCGAAAATATCCCGTTAAACCCAAGAAACGTTGGATTTGTTTTTCATTACGTGGTTGAGGAAAATTTAGTACTGCTGAAGTGTATTCAGTTGATAGCCTAATTTGTCCATTTTCGATGACTTGACCAAGAAAGTTAATTTTTTCTTTCAGGAACTGACATTTTTTTAGATTTAACTATAGGCCAAATTCAGAGGCTATGTGTAAGACGCGTTCCAATTTTTGAATACCTTCAGAAATGGTTTGAGAGGGGATGATATCATACTAGTAAACAATTAAAGTTCCGTCATGTATTAATTCTTGAAAAATTACTTGAATGTAACGTTGAAACATAGCAAGTGCATTCGTAAGTCCGAAACAACATTTTTTAAACTGAAATAATCTTTCATGGCTAATAAAAGCCGTGTACTTTCTGCTGCTTGCAGTCAAATCAATATGAAAGTAAGCATTTTTGAGATCTAATGTGGAGAAAATTTTGCCTGAGTGTAACTTATCAAAAATATCTTCTATATTTGGTAGAGGAAATTTATCTTTGATTGTTATTTTGTTCAAAGAGCGGAAATCAATACACAATCTGGATTCGCGATTTTTACGTTTCACTAATACACTTGGAGACGCATAATCCGAATAGCTTTTTTCAATGATGCCCTGGGCAAGCCATTCCTCGATTTGTTTAGTAACTTATTGTTTTTCTATGGGAGCAAGTCTACGAACCGGTGAGGTCACAGGTATGTCATCAGTTAAAATAATAGACATTTGCAAATCTGTAGTACGGATTTTATTTGGTGAGTAATTAGAAATTAAATTAATTACATGATTTTTCACATTTTTATCTGATAAATACCCGATATTAAAATCATTTTCAGAATAAACGTTTGTGCATACTTCCTTCACTAAACATTCAGAATTTACATCAGAAAAACTCTTTTCAAAACAAGGATCAATTATTAAATTAACATCAACAAATTTATCTTTATTCAAAGATATATCATCACTCTGTAAATAAAATTCAGAATCAGCATTTCTTTTCGAACAAGTAGTAATCATAGAGTTATCAACTCTATGGTAGTAATACTTTTATTTTCATTTAGAAGAGAAGTTGAATTATTAGCATTTTTTTTATACAACAAGCAGAATGAGAAGAAATATGTTTTGTTTCTTTTTTATTCTCACGGATTAATTTATTCGATTCGTTTCCGGTATCAACAGAAGGAATTATGCAACGTTGGTATTCTTTTTCACTTAATGACTCACGCTCGGATTTATTTTCAGAAACGCATTCAGTTGCAGGATTTTTATTGGAAAAAGTATTTTTAAGATCTAAATAGCTATTAGATGGTATAATACATTCAAAAGAAATATTTGTATCTACATCTGCTAAAACTCTTTCCGCTTCTGATTTTTTATCTACATGACTAATATCTATCGCCACTAACGGAAGTCAGACAATTGAACTGTTCGCTAATTTAATTTTTGTGCTACGGCCTACATAATTTAATTTCTTTACATAATTAGTATTAATAATCAGTAATAAGCTTCCGCTATCAACCAAAGCTTTAATAGGAACGTCGTTTACAATAACATCTACGTATTCCAACTCAGCAATTATTAACTCGTGTGGAATTTCATTTGATTTAAACATGGAGTTTACAGGATTTGAGTTATGGGATCTTCCCTGATTGTTATGTTGTCTAGCATCAACATTTTGGGGACAGAATTTTATGAAATGCGATGTAGAATTACATTTAAAACAAGTTTTCCTATCAATATTTCCATCGTGTACATGATCGTTATTTTGGCAGGAATTATTGACGTGCGACCTTGAGCTGTAATCATGTGTATTTCTACTCTCTTCCCAAAACAAACTTTTATTTCTTGCGCGGAAGTAAATGTCTATTTCTTTTGCTAACGTCAGCGGCTTTAACCAGTCTGAGCCTTGTTTGATCAAAATGTGCTCGGATGTGTCCTTGTCAAGAGTTCTGGTTAATTTGTCGGTTACAATTAGTTCAAAAAGGGTCGCAAAATCTTTCACTTTCCTTAATTCTAAATAATATTCTAAATTCTCTTTCAATCTTGAGACGAATTGCACGTGATTTTTTTTTATTAATGTTATATTCTAGAAGCGTTTTAAATAATCATACAAAAATTTACACTGTATTCAAATATTTCATTGTTACTAATAAACGTAATTTATAATTATCTTTTAAAAATGTTATTATAATCAAACATTTTAAATTTATCCTGCTAGAATAAATTTAGAGAATCAAGTCTAGAGAATATGTAAAATATTTGACGCGTTTTAAAGAATATATGCGATATATTTATTTAGTTTAGTTTAGTTATATTAAAGTCCCGTTTTTTTTTAAGCAACACTAGGGCTATTTTGGGACGGGCCTCGTAATTTTGAACCGCTGTCAGATGACATATGAGCTGGCATCCCCCCCTCTCCACACCACACCACAAAATCATGATATTTTAAAATAACTATGTTTTTTTTAATCGAAAATTAGAACATTTAATAAATTTAAAAGTACAGTGTAATCAATAATGGTTTTCTAAATTATGTTTTTGATATATTGATTTTAAAAAAAAATTCAGATTTTAATTATGTTTACTTTTATTCGGCTGGATGTAAACACAAGCAATTTTTGCTGAGGTATAATTTATACTTTAAAATTTTGCGTGATTAATTTTTTGATGTTTATCCAATGAAAAATTAATTTAATTTAATTTCAATGTGTAATAAATTGAGAAAATTTCATTCTGACATGTTGTCAGTACTATTTATTTATTTATTTAATATTATTATCATTTTTTCATTTTCAATATAGATGCATTTGAATTTAACCCTTCTTTAAAGAAATCCTTGGTTTCCCAAAGGAAGTTAAATTCTTGAATGATATGTCATTACACTTTTAGAAAAGGAACTGATAACCAAATATGTTTTTTCAACCTCAGGATGTCAGATATTCTCTTGAAATCTTATATCAATAATTTTATGAAAAAAAAAGTTTAAATGCAAAAATTTGTATCGGAAGATGCATGTATTGAGGTCAACGGAAGCGACGCTACCGTAAATTGAGAAACGTAGATGTATACGTCATCTTTCTTCCCTGTGACGTCATGTCTTTTTTTCCACCTATACATAATGCGCTCCAGAATCAATTAGAGAATGCGTTTGTCCTGTATCATGTCCCCCAAAAGTTTAAGGGGACAGTGGACTCTTATTAGACACTTTTGCGAATTATTCACTTAGGATTATGAATTTTTTATGCTTATGTATTAAGATATAAATACGTCAAATTTCCTTAAAAAACTTTTTAAAAAGAACTAAACTATTTAAAAAAAATTTTTAAAATATATAATTTTTAAAAATTTCAAAATGTTCGAAGCGACTTAATTTTTAAATTTTTTGAATATTTTTTTCTTATTACCCAATATAAATTTATTTGGAACAAAACTGTGTATGATTTTGTAATTTCAATTAAATGGTAATTTTTTAGAAATATTTTCTTGAACATTTACTGAATTATCATAGGAATGTCATGTTTTTTAAAACTAAAATTAACTTTTAACTATCTAAAAAAAACTCAAAATATGAAATGTATATTCTATTTTCTTTTAATGTTTAATTGAAATCTTTATAATCAATTCCATTTATTTTCTTTAAAAATTAAGACACCTAGATCATTTCAAAGATATTTAAATCCAATTAAAATATCATTTTGAGAAAAGTACTAGGTTTACTTTTTTCCTGTAGGATCACTAATAATAATACACTTTATAACACCATTTTAGTTGAATAAAAACACGCAGTTTCGTGTTGAAACGATAAAAATAAAATTTCATGTTTTGATCGGGTTAAGTTGTTTAGATGAACCAAAATATAAATAAAATTCAACTCAAAACTTAGTAAATATTAGTGATTCTTACGCAACAAACGATGAAATAAGTTTATGGTAAACTTTATTTAAGTCTATCAAATGTTTTTTTGGGAGAAAGTGATATGCTGGAAGAGATAAGCATATTGTAAGAACCACATTCATTTAATCCGTAATTATAGAAATGAATTTCTTCACGTGGCCAGAGAAACGGAGTCAAAATGACTCCATTGTTATTTTTCTTTTTTGTCTTATGTAAACAGCATTGGAATTAAAAATATTAATATTAAAAATGTTAAATGTTATAATATTAAATATTAGAAAGATAAGAAAAACCTAAACAATCGTTCAATGAGTGTTTACTTCGTTTATATACTTTATTCTTTTTGCATTATTCAAATTAAAAGAAATTTCAGAGACATGGAATCAATGACTCCATAAATAACAACAAACGCTTTGAAAAAGAATAACTCGGTTATACGCTCGTGTTCATATTTATACTTTTGCCAACATACTGCTGAAAGATCAACTTGAAAGTACTGAAGAAATTATTGTAGTCAAAGATAAAATACCACGTGATAATCAGAGCTAATGAACGACGCTGAGTCATTTTGACTCTTGTCTCCAGTTATGGGTTAAGATGTCTAAAATAATATGTCTAAGATGTCAAAGTATATAATTTCATAGGAAAACATCAACGCGTTCCACTGATATTGATAAAACAGTCATAAACATAAACAGATAAAACATAAGATAAACATAAACAACCAAGCAATCCTTCTCTATGATAACTTATTCCGAAACAAACGCGCTCTGACGTCATTGGAAGTGCCAGCACAGTAAGATGATAAACATAGCTGCATATGTAATCTGCATTATGATGCCACGCCATTTTTCCTCCTTTAAGAAGGAGAATGCATTTGATAATAAATTAGAAAGTGAACATGAATTATTACATTACACTGATATATAAGTACTTGTTTCAAAGCAATCTTTTCTTTTGCTTTCTGTTATCTTATACAGTTATATAATATTAAAAGATATTGGAAATATGCTTTTAATAATGTATTAAACAGAAGAAAACAGTTTTTATCAAAAATATGGGGATAAAACCCAAATCGTAAAGGCGTTGGGTATGTCAGATAAACTCTAGAAACTTAAAAAAAGTATTTCATAATGAAATTATTCATTCCTTTTAATTTTTAATGACAGTTTAAGAATTTCCTTTCTTCTAATATTCATTCTCGTTTAATTTATGTTTTCTAGGCCTCATTGACTTACGATTTTGTTTTGACCTTCATATTTTGATAAAAATAACATTCTTTATTTCAGTTCACAGGTGTATAAAAACACTTTCGCTTTTATTTTTTTACCAATTTTTATTCATATATGTAATTCACTATTATACGTCAAATGGGATCTGAAAGTCAGTTTTTCAGAAATTCACTTCGAGATGATATCTTTCGTATTTTGATGACAACGAATGAAATAAACGATCATTCAAATCAGTTTAAGTTGTTTTTTATCTCATCAAATATATCAGAACGAAGCAGGATTGGCAACAGTAGATGTAAAAGGAAAAGATTAATGATCCTAGAGACAAGACCACTTTTGATCATTTTGTAAGTAATTATATTTATCCTTATTTTAATAATACTTCCTTATCTTACTTTTGTAGACTGTGCAAACTAAAGTTTAATAGATTTTACATACTATAGGACAACTATAACCAAAATAACAATTCAAATTGTAACTTTTAGTCTCATAATAGGAAAACAGATTCAAACTATAACAATTTCCAACGCATTAATAAAAATAATAGATATTTTAATTAAAAGCTGTTTACTAAAATTAACACCATCAAGTCAAAATTAATTTTAAAAAGTGTGATGAAATTATGAAGAATTCATCGTTACACTGTGAAACATTGGAGGATTCAACATCCCAGAAGTGACAATGTTTGAACCCCACATTCTGAGCAAATTGCCATAGCCGGCAAGTTTAGAAAAAAATATTTCTAGTGCTAAGAATTAACAAAATTGTTGAATAATTTTTTGATGCATATTATGAATGAATAGTGAAGTTATAAAAATGATTCCAATCAAGAAATCTCAGATACATTTAAAAAATCTATGTATTTTTTTAAAAATTGTTATAATCAATTCTGGTATCCTCTAATAGTTATTAAAACTAGTAAAATATTGTTTAAAAAAATGACTAGCCAAAAGGACTTTGAACATCAATAGTCATCAATGAAGGAAGTAACTTCCGAAATTTTTTTAGAAGGGTTACAAAAATGAATTTTAGAAGTTCGACAAAAATTATTCTGTCATGAAAGAAATGCATAAACTTCATTGAATTTGTTAATGAATTTAATTTGCTTTAGATTGACTAAAAGGTGCATGAATTTCGAGTCATTTTTTATGATTTTTCTGGGAGTACGTGCTTTATTTTTGTTCCCTCATTTTGTATAAAAAAATGGCTAGTCAAAAGGCTTTGATCGTTAATAGTCATCAATGAATGAAGTAAGATTCGAATAATAAATAAATAATAAAATTAAAACAACAACTATTGTTTGCTTAGAATATACAACACCATTTTCAGCTTTCATCTGAAGACAAATTTTCTCGCTTAAGAGCATTTTTCTTCGCCAAATTTACATAGCGTTGACAAAACGATTATGCATCATTCATGCACAGACGATTTAGCAGGAAATGTAAATGTTATGATGAGCGTACTGAAGATTACGCTTTCTGTTCAGCAAAATTTAGAAAATTGCTTAAATATACGACAATGGCTATTACAAAAGTCAAAAGAAAACAAAATAGAAATTTTCCAAGTGTAACAAATGAATCTAGTCTCAAGCAAAATGCATTTCGCATTTTCTTTTCAGTGTGATAAGATTTATCCAACTTCTTGTTTTGTTCTGCACTTAAAATACGAAACAGATTTAAAGTTCCTTTAATAACGATATTTAACAGTCATTCACGTAAGTAATGTTTTTAATATGTAATTATTAATGCCTCTTGTTTCAGTACGAAATGGTGCAGTTGCTTATACAAAAATATTCGTGAAAGTTGTCTGCTTCATTGCAAATGGAATGCTGTTTTGAAATATTCAGACAAAAAAAGATTGCTTTGAATTAAATGTATATTTATTAAATAGTGTTGAACATTTTAATTTTAGATATCTTTTTAAGCCTATGTATTGATTGTTCCGAGATTAAAACTATATTTTTTATAGCAAGGATTGAACTATTAATATATATATATATGTATATCAAAAAATGATAAATGCCGTATAACGTGAAAATCTAAATTTTTTTAAATATTTTACACGATAAATAGAACCTAAAGATTAATACATAAAGATTTGTGCAAAAAAATAAAAATAGGTTTCATAGATACCTAATGTTTATAAATATTGTTGTATAAAATTTCCTACGTATGTAACGAATAGAATTCGTTCCATGCGTACCAAGATTTGAAGAAAATTTGCATTTTATATATATATATATATATTTGAAGATTTGAAGAAAATTTGCATATATATATATATATATATATATATATGTATGTATGTATATACATATATATATGTATATACATATATATATATATATATATATACATATGTATGTATATATATATATATATATATATATATATATATATATATATATATATATATATATATATATATATATATATATATATATATATATATATATATATATATATATGTATATCAACAAATGATAAATGCCGTATAACGTGAAAATCTAAATTTTTTTAAATATTTTACACGATAAATAGAACCTAAAGATTAATACATAAAGATTTGTGCAAAAAAATAAAAATAGGTTTCATAGATACCTAATGTTTATAAATATTGTTGTATAAAATTTCATACGTATGTAACGAATAGAATTCGTTCCATGCGTACCAAGATTTGAAGAAAATTTGTTTCTAGAAAAAAGCAAGAAAACTGTATTTCTCAATCATAAATATTTCTGTTAGATTCATTGCTAAGAATTAATTAATAAACTTTTCACTATTCAAACTTAAACGAAGTGTGCATTTCCATAATCAATGAAATTATTTTCTGTCATTTGAAGTCAAATTTGAACTAAATTTTAGAACGGAGCTTTAATTACTTCTGAAGTTAAATTTTGTTTGTATGTGCTATAAAATTTAAAATTTATGTAATATGAGGAAATAAACCTTAACTTCTTTAACAATAATAGAAGAAAAAAATCAAGGTAAAATACTTGTAGAAACAATTGAAAAAAACATTTGCGTTCCTAATCACAAGATGTTGTAACATAAACTGTAAAATATGTTAATAAACTATTAAAAATGCATAAAAACTGGGCATCAAATATTAGTATAATGGAAAAGATAATTGTGTGAATTTTCAGATGGTGTAAAAATAATTTTTGTGCTGTAATATTTCTAAGTAATATTTCTTAGTAAGCATTTGGGAAGAATTTCAAAGTTATGATTGGTTTTTAATTAATAAAAAATTATTTAAAATAAAAGAAATAGCCTCAAGATACACATCTTCATTCTCCAAGTTATTTGGGAGCTCCAGGTCTAACTGTGTAGTCTATAAAACGATAACAAACGCATACATTTATGTTTATTATTCTAGATATAGACTTGTTATTTTTTAAAAATTTTGTCTGTAACGTTATGAGGTGTCATTTAATGTAAAGCGTTTTAATGTGTTTTAAACTTTAGGCATTAATTTCTTTTCTAGGAATAATTTCAGGTGATAACTGCAAGTCTACTTGTTGCTTCTAAATCATGTCTCAGTTATTGGGCATTTCGGATTATGTGGTCATCGCCTTAGTGTTAGGCGTGTCTGCTAGTATAGGCTTGTATTTTCGATTCACTGGCGGCCGACAAAAGACTTTGGAAGAATTCTTATTAGCAGGAAGAAACATGGCAATACCACCTGTTGCTTTCAGTCTCTTGGCGACTTACATATCCGCCATATCATTACTTGGTATACCAGCAGAAACATATCTGTACGGAGTGAGGTACAGTGTATGCATTTTAGGATTGCTGGTAGGATATCTGTTCTGTGCTTACGGGTGCATGCCTACGTATTATGATTTAAATGTTTCAACAACTTATGAAGTAAGTAAATTTAAAATTATTATATATCTTATAAATGTAAACAAGAAGCTCTTGAATATATATATATATATATATAAGAGATTCTTGTTTACATCCTAAAAAACGCAATTTTACTTTTACACATAATCACAAAAAAAAAAAAAAACTTTTTTTTTTGTTGCTAACTATTAAAGCTTTTTCTATCTGCTCTCATGCTGAGAATGCCATACAGCGCCATCTCGTAAATTTTTGTGGTACTTGTATTTTTGTCTTAGAATGATAACTTATTGGTACTTAAAAATTTTGTGAGATGCCGCTGATGGATGTGAGATGAGGTAAGATCGAAAAATATTCATATGTAATCAGTATGCAATTTGTATCTAAATAATTTATCAAAAAAAAAAACCTGCCGAGCGAAGCTTGGTCCCCTAGATATTAAGTATTTTATATAAGTAAGAATATCTTAGCCAGTTTAAATCCAGGCCTTGACCACATACCCAGTTCTATCGTAATATGTCAGTTTGATAAGTATTTAAAAAAATGCTTTATTGGTTACTATTTTTAGTTCATATGATATTTAAGCAAATAAATAAAAAAAACCTAACTTGCATGTACAAAAACATTAAATATTTTATCTTTTTTCCCTCCATTTCTAAAGATACATTAGCTGCAATATTTCTTACAAGCACATTCTATTTCTTGAGTACATTTTCTTATTTTGTTATCAGTTATCATAAGAAATATTAGTACTGTTTTTATTGTAATAACTAATTTTGTATATGATATAAAATCCAAAGGGTTATTTTAGACTACTGGCATATTTATTCATGGCATCGATTGTAATGGTTGTTTTCTTGTTTACAGAATTAACCGCACAAAAATTTTTGTACTAATACATAGCTAAGCAGCGCGGAAAGAAAATCAAATATGGCGAACACATTTTCCATTTCCATTGTGGAGAACTGGTAAAAGCACATATGCATATTTAAAAATCAATATATCAAATATCAAAATCAGAAATATCAAAATTAAGTTTTCTCAAATTTGGATTTTTTTATGACGAAAAAAAAAAAAATCGGAAAATTAAAGTTGATCGAAGGAAATATCGCGATTCTCCAATAATGCCATGACCAGTATCTTTCTTTCACGAATTATATTTCTGAAAGAAATGATATTATATTCTGTAATATTTTTTACAGTATTTGGAAATCAGATTTGGCAAGACCATCCGAAACATTGTTGCCCTTTTATTCGTTGTTCGTATGGTAAGTATATAATTTTAATTGTGAAAATATCAAAGATACTTTTCAGAATGCTTGTAAGAACCAAAAATCAAAGATTTCTCTTTATGATAATGAAAATTAACGAAATGATTTCTCTTAAATGCAATAAAATTTTCTAAAATGAAATGTAATATTTCCTATAAGTTTTAACGTATGAATAGTGTAAAATGTGGTGGGAAACCACTCGCCACACTTATAAGTAGAGGAAAAAAAATTACAAAGTATTTTTCTCGCATTTTGACTTGCTAGTATGCGAAAGAAAATATTATAATCAACACATATTTTCCATTTTTTTCGAAATCTTGTCCAACCTAGATCCACCATCACATTTGCAGATGCGAACGCTCTGGCCTAATATTGACTTATAAATCAGCCTGCTAGGAAGCCTTTAATCACTGACTGTGATTTCCCTAGAAACGTAGAAACTACATAGGCTAGATTAAGAACAAATCCTTGTAAGGGAATGAAGTTCCTTCCTGATGGGACAAGAACTTATATTTACTTCAAGAACTGCTCAGAAACTCAGTTCACACCAAGACACATTTTCGAGAGCCCATCTATTACCGCAGATATCTTAAAGCCTGGCTGGTTACCGCGGATGGAACCACTTCGTGAAATCTTTTACAATTCTGAAGCACCAAAGCTGGTGGAAGTGGTCCTTCGGACCTTTGACAATATCTGGGACTTTCTTTCCTCATTTTTTGCATTTCCATGGAATAACAACAACAACAAATATTTTACTTCCAAATCTTAATGATCTGCATTTTTAACCCTTAACTGGGGAGGTGAAATTTTAGGTCTTAACTGGAGAGGTGCGGTCTACGAGACCGCAATTCATTTAGACTCAAATTAAATTTTCTAATGAATGTATTAGTATGAAATACTGCCAATATATTTTTCAGATATTTTCTTGATATATAGATATGTTTTAAAAATTTTTCAAAATATATTGTCATTGAAAAAAGTAAATGCATTGGAATATACATTTTCTTCTCAAATTACATGTTACAATAAATAATACTCTTGAAAAAGCATATTACTTTTTACTTTTTAAATCATATTTATTTTTACAGTATATGAAGGTATATAGAAGGCAATATAATGTAAAATTCAACAATTATATGAAAAATAAAAAAAATGACAATGGGTAAAATTGGCCTTTTTTTCATCGGCTTGTGTGACTTTCATAGCACGGTTTTCCAACTCATTTTAAACATACAGATTAAGAACTAGTATAAAAATCAACCTATAAATTCTGTATCTATATCTCTTGGTATATTAATATATTTTATAAATTTTTAAAATACATTATCATTAAAAAAATTGATTATGTTTGAACTTACATATCAAAATCAGTTCAATGCGAACTTTCATCGAAAAACTCTTCTGTATAATTATCATTACCACTAAAATCACTTTCTGCTTCATTTAAAAGTGTCTGGAGCACTGCTTCATAATAGAATCAGTAAACTGGATGATATTTCGGGGCCCAAGTTTTAGCGCCATCTTCTAAGTCTTGTTTATCACTGGGACACTAACAGGGAGCTGCGGTCTTAGAGACCGCGCTCGAAGAAATAACTGAATTATTTTAAAAAGCATCCTCTGAAATCGGTTGAAAAAGTGCACGTGTATTAAAGGTTACAAAACAGGAAGCTACAGGGTCAATCCATTCAATTGAGCTAAAAATAGAATAGGTGTGATAGAAAATCCATCGCTAGCGGTCTCACAGACCGCACGTCTCTAGTTAAGGCTTAAGACCTACCGTCCCCAGTTAAGGGTTAGAGAAATTTGGAGGAAAATCACTTTTTATAAGTTCTACTGACCTTATCATTTGTATCCATGCAAACACAATGACTCAAAAACTCAATAAAAAGTTTAAATATGCATCAAATACTAGGATCATATTCCGTTTCAAATTTTGTATAAAATCCATAAATAAGTTGCTCGTCTATCCATCAGTCTTAAACGATAAGTGGAAAACGTAACAGGTTACATTAACTAATTTTTAGAATAACATCTTTAAACCTGAACTGTATATTTCTATTTAATTTAATGTTAAATTTTCTAATGCCTATTTATTCGTGAATATGGAATTAACTAAAAAATAAAAGCAAGTATACGGTAAATTTGGTTTATGTTTCCGAAACCTGAATTGTAGGTTTTTACTAAATTTTTAATCCACTCGGTTGATAGCAAGATGTTTAAAATACGTAGATTCTATTATTTTTCACTATATAAAGGAGCTGGATAAAAAAATGCGCCATTTTTGTCATGTTTTTTGAATGTTGATATAACTCCAGATGGATTTAAATATGATTCATATATGTGTTATACAGGTAAGAATCTGATTTCAAAATATTTTTATTTTTTGTGATTATAGATGGAATAACAAATATAAATAATTATTTGTTGCTATTAGAAAATCATTCCATCAATTTTGCCCCTCCTTTTTTAGGTGTTTTATATTGCTATTGCTTTGTATACACCATCTCTCGCCTTAAATGCTGTAACAGGTCTGTCTATATGGACATCCATTCTATCGCTTACAGGAGTCTGTATATTCTACTGTTACTTGGTAAGAGAACCTGTTAATTATATGAATAGTCTATACATAATTTTAATCTATAGATAGAGTAGATTAGGTAAATCATTGAATTCATAAAAGAGAACACACACACACATGCACGTACACAGAGGCATACACCCACGGACACACAGATACACCCACACACGCACGCACACACATGCACACACACGCACACACACACACGCACGCACACACACACACGCACGCACACGCACGCACACATGCAAGAAATTCAAAGGATAAAAAATTTGAATTGCTAACGAATTCGAATAAAAAGTGTCCGAATGGGTCTAATTTTAATTAATAGCAGATAATTTTTTAATAGTTTTTCTTAAGAGCGAAATAAATAAAAGTGTATTAATTCTTCTTTTTTCTTGATTTATTTCAAACAGCTTTTATTTATTATTAGCCAAATGCTTTTGGTAATCCCTGAAATTGCCATAAATACTTGCTAAAAGCTTCAGCTTAATATTTTATGCAATTTGGCTGTTAATAGTTTCATCAGTAAAGAATTTTTAAATTCCTAATTTTGATATATGTAAACCCTACTATTCAAGTAGCATTACATTTGCTATTCATTGTGATAAATGAGGTAATAAATACAATTTCTCAATTACTGATTAAACAAATTACTTCTGAGGTTCAATTGTATTTGTAAGAATTAAAAAAATGTAAAGTTTTGAAAGTATGTTTTATGCAGTAGTATAACACGGAGAAATAAACCATATCTTCATTAAGAACAATGGAAGAAAAATTCAGTTTAAAATATTTATAAAAACAATGAAAAACCTTTGAGTTCCGTATCAACACACACACACCACACCACTGAAAAATATAATTATACAAATTTTAATCTAATAATTAAGTTAGGTAGTTGTTATTAATTTGAATTTGAGACATTCCATTTACTTTCAGTGAATTTTCATTCATAGCTCAAAGAAACAAAAATACTCTTCAAATAAAAATATGCTTATGTAATTATTGTGCAATAATTGTAATATATGCTAAGTGATAAATAATTTATTCCCATATGAGTGATTTGTAAGAAGAATTTCTTATTTATACTATCTGAAATATTTTTTTCTAAAAATGTACAGTAAATATTTAATTCGATTGTAATAACATTGTTTCATACAGATATTTAATTCGATTGAATTTATAACTAGGGAGGACTAAAAGCTGTAGTTTGGACCGACGTCTTCCAAGCTATACTTATGTGCGTTCCTTTAATTGCTATTGCTGTCCAAGGAGTGTTGAATCTGGGACTTCAAGAACTATATGAAATCAATAAGAAAGGGGAAAGAATGGTTTTATTTATGTAAGTCCCCTCTTCTTTACCAGAATGCTTAGAATTATAACAACTTAGAAAAACTAACTGATTTCAACAACATTTCAATTCATAAACGTTATACTGCTTGGTAGTTTTGAAAAAGAATAAGAAAAATATAATTAGCAAAACATTTTTCAAGTATTGTTTAATGCTAGCTCTGTTTTGTCAAATCACACATTATTATAATATATTGTATTTTATACAGTTTTGATACTTGTATACAACTGAATATCTTGAAATTTGACTTAACTATATCATGAAATAAATTACACTCTCAAACTGTAAACAGTTTGAAATAATATTTTGCAATATATATAAATATTGCCTTGTCATTATTAACTTAATTAGATTCTTTTCGCAGATTTTAAAATCTTTTTTCTTTATCTGTCTTCCGTATTAAGTGCATACGGAATCTGTATTAAGTGCATATATTTGGAAGAAAAATATACTTAAATATTTTAAGTTAACTTATTTGACAGAAGGTTTCAAAAATTATGCGTAATGAAAATATTTTTCATCTTTTTTTAATAATGTTATATTGTGAAAAAGAAAACAAATTCTTTATTTTAAATATTAAATTTGGAAGAAAAAATGGCTATTTTAATTGCTAATTCGAAAAAAGAAAAAAAAAAAGATTTTAAAATGTCGTATGATTACAAAACAAGTTACAAAAAAAAAATCGAAGACATGCAAACACATTTCAAAAATTTTTGTCGTATATTGAAAATTTACGACATGAAAATTTTGTCGTATTTGTTGATTTCAAAATAATTTCTTAAAGAGACTGTTATAAGAATTTATGCCACTAAATTTTATAATTGAAATCGGACCAGGTATGATCAATTGATCATGCGCAAGTTAATGGATAGTGCACCAAAATCCAAAAGATTAGAAAAAAAAAGAAAGAAAGAAAGAAAGAAATGCAGCATGATACGCAAAGGGAAAAAATGGAAGTTTTGAATGATGTACCGATATGATATTTTTTCTACTGATCTGTATATAAAGATATAAAAATAATTCAAAATCAGTCTCATGAAGTGCTGAAGAAATCAAGTTCGTCACAGGATATGATCCGTTTCCTCTTTTCACGTTGGGACTTGGACTTACGTAGATATGGTGATTTAAGGATCTTTAAGCATCATATAGTGATTTATGTATCATATAATAACTTTTACATATCAATTAGTGATTTATGTATCATATAGTGACTTTTACGTACCAATTAGTGATTTATGTATCATATAGTGACTTTTACGTACCAATTAGTGATTTTTGTATCATATAGTGACTTTTACGTACCAATTAGTGATTTATGTATCATATAGTGATTTCTACGTATCATATATTTTATGTATTATGCAGTGTGATTACATGTCTTATAATGATATACGTATCATATATAGACTTTTATTTATCATATAAGGCCTTTTACGTATCATATATGGACTTTTATTTATCATATAAGGCCTTTTACGTATCATATATGGACTTTTATTTATCATATAAGGCCTTTTACGTATCATATATGGACTTTTATTTATCATATAAGGCCTTTTACGTATCAGGATGACTTCGCATTATATAATGAAGTCAGAGACCCTATCCATTATCGGATGGGGCCCCTTTACTCTTTCTTAGCATCTAAGAAGACTTTCAACCTTACTAGATAACCTCTGGTATAGCATAGTAGGTACCCTGAATAATCATACCAATTTTCTTTTTTTTTGTAACAAATTTAATATTCATTCTGTTTTATTCATAGAAAATCCTTATTTCTTCTTTAGGATATGATTTTTATAAATTTTTCTTCTATCTAATCTTTAATTTCGACGCATAAAATCATGTTCCTTCATTTAGCGTTAAAATATTCTTTAATTCTATTGCGCTTTCACATTTTCATCAATTCAATATACTTGTAATCCTGACCTACTCTTAAACTTTGTTCCATGATTTTAGAATCATTGTTTTTGTATGAATAGACTGCATCTCTAAAGGGTGCATCCAAAAATTGAGGGTGAGAAGTTTCTGGTTCACTTTCCTGGTGGATAAATTAAGAGCTACTAACACAACAATAATGGAACATTTTTCCTATTGGGGCAGTTTTGATCACCATTAATGAACAGCCATAGTTCTCACCAGAGTCTTGTCGCGACTATAATTATCATACGTTTCATCTTGGGTGCTTCAGAAGGGCTCTTTTGCCGTTTGTCGGATCTATATTTAACATTTGACCCACTATTTCTGAATTTTTTTGTATACTTTCTTTCCCTTAAAATGAGCCTCATCATTTTCGAATGATCTTGCATAAATTCGCAAATAAAGGCTAGTTATTTATAATTGTCCGTTGAAAATTAATAATGTTTTTTTACAGTTATTTATGGCGCTTGCATAGGTTCATATTATTATTGTATGCCAAATATCTAGGCAGAAAGTACGATATTGCGAAAATTTATCGCTTTAAATCTGTTTCATTTTAGTATGTCCAGTAGTTTAACGGAAAGATACACTTTTTGGAATTCTTTGGTGAATGGAATGACAAACGTATTCGAATCAAGCGTAACGTTACAGTCACAAGTTCAAAGATTGCTCAGTGTGGGAAATCTCAAAAAAGCACAATGGTAAGTGAGGTATTATATGCGCTTCCTTCAATTTTGAAAGCAGTTTTTTAAAAAGAAATTGTTGTCTTGATTAGTTTAGAGAGATCGAATACTGTAAAAATTGATGAATTATGTAATCTCGAAATTTTAAAAAAGGCTTTCTTATAAAAGATTATTAGTAGAACAGTACGCATTAGTAGAATATTTATTAAGCCATGGTGTTTAGATTAATTTTTTATTAACAGAGATATTTATATTGGAAGTTGTGTCAATATATAATGGAATGAATTCACTCTCACGCACAACAAATTCCAAACTGCACAGCGGCTATTTCAATTTGTAAACTATTTTGGTTTTTTGTTACAGAGAAAAAGAAGTGAAATCTCATCAGATTACCAATTAATGAATTTTTGAACTCTCACTGCACGGCAGGCCTAATTAAACTGTGATTTTGCCATTGAATGAATTTTCATTATATCAAAACATCTTATGATTAATCCTATCCTATGAATCATCTTATCCATCTTATGAAATATCAATATAATTAATCGATTATCAATACTCATAATAAAGCTGAAGTGTGTACATGTATTTGCGTTCTACAGGCTAGACCGTTTAATCTAGGGCAACCTTATATTACCAATTAAAATGTGATTTTGTCATTGTATGAATTTTCATCATATCAAAACATCTTATGATTAATCTGATCCTATGAATCATCTTATCCATCTTATGAAACATCAATATAATTAAACGGTTATCAATAGTTATAATAAAGAAGAAGTGTGTATATGTATTTGCGTTCTACAGGTCAGACCGTTTAATCTAGAGCAACCATATATCACCAATCAAAATGTGATTTTGTCATTGTAAGCATTTTTATTATATCAAAACATCTTATGATTAATCTGATCCTATGAATCATCTTATCCATCTTATGAAACATCAATATAATTAAACGGATATCAATAGTTATAATAAAGAAGAAGTGTGTATATGTATTTGCGTTCTACAGGTCAGACCGTTTAATCTAGAGCAACCATATGTCACCAACCAAAATGTGATTTTGTCATTGTAAGCATTTTTATTATATCAAAACATCTTATGATTAATCTGATCCTATGAATCATCTTATCCATCTTATGAAACATCAATATAATTAAACGGTTATCAATAGTTATAATAAAGAAGAAGTGTGTATATGTATTTGCGTTCTACAGGTCAGACCGTTTAATCTAGAGCAACCATATGTCACCAATCAAAATGTGATTTTATCATTGTAAGCATTTTTATTATATCAAAACATCTTATGATTAATCTGATCCTATGAATCATCTAATCCATCTTATGAAACATCAATATAATTAAACGGTTATCAATAGTTATAATAAAGAAGAAGTGTGTATATGTATTTGCGTTCTACAGGTCAGACCGTTTAATCTAGAGCAACCATATGTCACCAATCAAAATGTGATTTTATCATTGTAAGCATTTTTATTATATCAAAATATCTTATGATTAATAGTAACCTATGAATCATCTTATACATATTATGAAACATCAATATAATTAATCGGTTATCGATATTTATAAAAAAGATGGTGTATATGTATTTACGTTCTACAGGCCAGACCGTTTAACCTAGAGCAACCATATATGGTCCTGATATACTTTGGAGAGTGGTAATGAGGGACCTCCTGGATCCATTAGAAAAATTCATTTTTTTAACGAACAGAATATGCATAAGAGTATTAAAATAACATGACATTAATAATTCATAATTTGATGGAATCATGGACATGAATTTTTATCAACTCTATGTAACTACAATTAACTGTAACCAAAATCTTCGGCGAACCAGCTGGTCACCAGATACTAGTTATTAAGGGAAACTAGTCATTACGATAAATCAATTAATCATTCTGATCTCTTATCTTCCCTAATAATAAAAATGAAAGCGTGTGGGTTTTAGTGTTTTGCAAGCAAACCCTTTGACTTAAAACTATGAAAATTGGTGCATATATACTGTGATGAGTGGTAATGGGAATCTCAGTGAGATAATGTTTGTAATTAGAACTTTAATGAATTAAAAATTAATGGACATTTCGCCTTTTTCCTACGATAACTTCAGAAAATATTTATATACAAAACTAAATTTTATATCATTTCAAGACTTAAAAAAACTGCCTTTTTAATGGTACCTATTTAATAGTATTGCAAATTTTTCTTGAATTTTGGCAAGTTTTTAAAGTCTTTTCCCTTAATTTTCAACATTGTATTGTAGTGTTATCCTGAAATTCAAACCGCTTTCCTTATTCCATCAAATATTTAATCGTGGGGTTTCTTTTCACTATTAAAAGCTAAACAAGAAGAATTCTGCTTAATATCTGTGTAGTAAACGAAACGAATGAAAAAAATGAAATGATAATATTAAGGGATTTAGTAGACAGGTGAACCGGATATTTACGTTTTTAACAGTGCTATGATAATATGGGACTATCTCCATTAGAAATGTTCATGTACACAATAAGTAAAACTTAAATAAGATCAATAAAATAATACGGCGTCAAAATGAGACAATTTAGTAGAAAATAGGCATGAATTTATATCTAAATGACTTATTTGAAATTAAATATAATTAATATTCTCAGTGAACTAGCTAGTCATTTTTGGTGATAATTGTTAATAATAACCGATTAACGTATTAACTTAATTCATACGCATTCAGTTTCAAATTTTTTCAAGCACTTTAGGGGAGACTACTTTCTTTTTTTTACATACCCTTGGGTAAGAGGACGATTGAATCCACATAATCTTTGCTTAAATCTTCTTCATGGTCCTCAATTTGAAGATTTTATATTTGTTGAAAAATTTCATCATTTATATTGACTTTTTCAATCGTGGTTGTTCTTTTTCGTAAATGCAATAGCAAATTTTGGTTGCTTTTTGTTTTGATTTCAATGAGCTACTGACGATAGAGAATGTACATTTGAAATAATGAATAATTTGGAGAGATATAGAGAATTAATTTTCACTTAGAAAATTTATCTTCATTTTCGAGTATCAGAATTCCACAGTTTAAACTCATAATACTTTCAGTGATATTTATGTCTCATTTTAAAAATACCTAAATAATAAAGAAAACAGTAATGAGTATTAAAAATTTACTCCCAATATTCCATTACAATTTTACTCCCAAACATAAAAAAATAAAGTGCTGCTACCGATAACATTTTGAACTGCAAGCACCTATTTAAACTTGCGTTAGTTCCTTACAAATAGATATTAAACTCCATAAAAAATTTATGAAATTTCGTTCACAAACATATTTTTTAATCCTTTATGAAGGTAGAATTTAATATTTTGAATAAAAATAATCGTTTTATAGGTCTCTATTTTGGGGAATGACACTTATAGGAGTATTTAAAATATTTGCTGTTTTTTCTGGAATGGTTATCTATGGAATGTTCCATGACTGTGATCCAGTGTTAAATCCTAATGTACATCTTGGCTCCTCAGATCAAGTTAGTAAGCAATTTCTTAGGAAATTTTCTTTTAATATTTTAAATAATTATTATCGATATTTCCTTTTAATAGTTAAAACATTTGGATTTTAACACTTTCGCTGTCATGATTCATGTCTATGATTCGGAACATTATTTAATAAGATGTTTACTTCTTTATATCTCTTAATTATAGTTGAGAAGAGAATATCTTATTGCATAGAAAGGTGTGAATCACAGGCTATTCACACGATGAATGACGTTTTATAAAAGAAGATATATAACAAACATAGGAGTGCTCTACTCTCATCAAATTCTACACTGACTGAGAACTTTTGCTGCTCCCCCAAATACGGATGACACGGCTGTTAACGTGTTAATATATTGGATAATTTTTATCTGTGAATTGTCTATAACGCCTTTGATGTATTTTGAGCAAATCCGAGCATTTTATTTAGAAAGACAAATATTTTAAATTATATACTATGAATAAATCGTCTACCTTTTTACTTACAATAACGCCGCCGTCCTGGCATAGGGGGAGCGCGTCTTATCCGTTATCTGTGCGTCCTGGGTTCGAGTCCCGGTTTGGACATGGTTATTCTTCCATTGTTATATGTGTGAATGTGCCCTCCTGTAAAAAGGGGTGGTGCAAGCGAATGAGCGATGCGTAAGTAGCTAAGTCGTAGTTGGCGCTACTATAAAAACAAGAGACGCCTATCACCGGCTGAAATCGCTGTCTTCGTAACAGCGGGCTTGTCCAGGGCAAGTGCCATAAGAAACAACAACTTACAATAATGTGATGGAGTCTGCTATATCCATTGCTTACCCATGTAGAAAGATTTAAGCGTTTCAGATAATTTAATTGATTGTTATTTACTTTCTTTTTATGGAATTGCAGTATTTTTTGCAATAATTTTTATAATTAAAAAAACAACTGGCTGAAGAGAAACGCTGATACATTTCCGAAAAACGAACTTATCAACTTTTTAAATCAAATTTAATGCATCATATTTATGCATTTTTACGCATTATATGTAATGGTGAAACAGACTCCCAGGTCAGAAGCGATAAACTAATTGGTGAAATTTAACAGCACAAACTTGGAATATAAAATCATTCAGATGAGAAGGTTAGAGATTTGATTCATTCATAAAATAATTATAATCTTTAAAATGCACTTTTGAAGAAAAAAATCCCCAATTTTGATCCACTACTGTATATGCACAGTTATTGCAAAAAAAAAAAAAAAAAAAAAAAATGTTCCACAGCTAAATGTTAAATGTTGTGGAACATTTCATTAAGTCATATTTTATAATTGTAAGAGTAAAGGTGCGCAATTCAAAGAGACACAACCAATAACTTATATATAATTTCATTTATTGTTGCAATAAATGAAATTATATAACTTTATCACATCATTTCTGTATAAGTTTGGAAATATTTTCTTTTAATATATATATATAATGCACTATTTTTTGATTAAGCATATGTACATATGCTATTAATTTAGCTTTCTCCTGTTTTGTCATATATTACGATATGTTTTGGTAATAAGGTATCATTTCGAAAATTACATTTCCGTTAAAATTATTCTTATTTCACTTTCACTATTAGCGCACGGTGATTTTCAGTATTCGTAGATGTATGCGAGAAATAATGATATTTAACAAAATATTCGATCTTTTACTGACATATTTGATGATTGTTGACATTCACCAGAGATATCAACATTTGCCACATTTCAAACAACCACATGAATATATAATTTGGAATAATATAGTTCTCTTTTCCTAGATAGTACCTTATACTGTCCTCAAGATGTTCGGTGGTTTACTTTTCTTGCCAGGATTGTTCGTTTCAGGAATTTTCAGTGGTGCATTGAGCTCTGTTTCTTCTGCTTTAAACGGTATGGCAGGTGTGGTAGTAGAAGACTTCTTGAAGCCATATTGCCAATGCACAAAGTTTACAGATAAGTGGATGACCATAGTGGCTAAACTTTTGGGTAAGTTTTGAAATAACAGCACTATGTTTACATTAAATAAAATGATAACCATTTCTTCAATTAAAATTTACAAATATTCCATCAGAAGTTAAATGATGCTGGAATTTGTTTAGTAGTTTATCAAGTAAAGCTTTATACCATCAAATCAGAAATTTAATACCTTATGCCATCAAGCTTAATTCAAGAATCTGAAGTTTCATGCAAGGGAGCACAATAGGGTGATACGAAAAAAGCAGCTTTTGACTTTTAATTTGTAATACCTCGGAGAAGTTGCCTTTTGGTGTAGATAAAATAAATTATAAATATGAAAAATATTTGAGTACTCCTTGAGGTGCCGCATAGACGTTAAAGCTTCATAAAATTGAAATTGAAATTTTTTTTTGAAAAAAAAAATCGGGCTTTGATTTTTAATTTGTAATAGGGGTGAAAAATTGCCTTTTGGTGTAGATAAGATAAATTAAAAATATGAAAAATATTGGGGTGCGTTTTGAGGTGTAAATAAACATAATTTGTGACAACAACAAAAATTTATGACAAAAAAACATAAATTTGTGACAAATTCTTTTCATCAAAGTTCACGAACTGTGTGGTTTCTACAAACAGACTTGGTTCTTTTTCAGCGATATTATTTGGAGGACTCAGCTTACTACTCATCATTATTGTGGCCAATTTTCGAGGAATTTTCGAAGCGAGTTATATTCTGAATGGTCTTGGGGCTGGTTCGCTTATCGGTATTTATTTACTAGCCTTGTTCACCACAACGGCTAATGAACCTGTAAGTACATTTGTATGATTTTAGAACTCCTTCTACAAATTATAATAATACTGTATAGGCAGATTTTGATTTCCAATGATTATTTTTTAACTTAAAAAATCATTTCATTCAATTAAATAGATGCTATTCACCAAATATATTGCCAATGGGAGTAATTCCTTAGACTTTTGGGCTTCATATAAGTTAAAGTTTTGCTTATGGATAGATCATTTTTAAAAGATACTAGAATATGAAATGTGCTAACTGGACTAATTAAAAAAATCGTACGTCCTATAGGATTGATTTAAAATTTATTTTGAGCATAAAAAATTAAAGCAAGCCTTTTTTTTAATAATATTTGTCTTGCCATATTTAATTCGTTTTTTTGGGGGAGATATGAGATCCTTCGAAGTATTACACTTTGTTATTTTTTGTTTCTTACAATATTGAGTCGATGGTTAACATATATTTTTGTCACTTTAGTAAAAATAACTTAACAATAAGAAATTCATGCAATATGCAGATTGATATTTTAACATTGAAGATATGTGAATGAGAGTAATGTTATAACAGTAGGTTTTACATTTCTGACACTTCTGAAGAAATTACTTTAAGATGTATGCTAAAGGAATATGTAAAAAAAAATTATGTAATGAATTAAGATAAACCTTTAATAATAAATTCTATTATCAAATATTAGAATTCCAACGGTTCTCTTATTTCTTCATTAGGGTATGGTATTCTTCTTTTTAAAGTAGTATGTAAAATTTCCGTGCTAGTTTTTAACTAATAAGTTTCATTACTGCAAGAAATATCTTTAATAATCTTAACTGGAATTATTCAAAACTAAGTCACGTATTTTGAATTATTTTTTCCCATTGTATATCCTTACAGAACTAAAAGAAGTTCAAACATGGTGAGCTCGAGCTATAGAAATAATGTCTTTTTATAGAAAGCGGATGCTTTTCAATCTGAGATTGCTCCCAGCATTTGTAATGCTTAATCACACAATTGAATAATTTAATCTTGAAAACCAAGCTAGATTACAGGGAAAAAAGATTTGCCAAAGTAAAAATTCCTATAAAATTTGTATAAAAGAAATCTTTATATGCATTTGAAATGCAAGGTAAGTAATATTTCATGAACGTTGTATTTACGTCAGTAATTGTTGCCTGATTAAAGCTTTAAATCAAAATCTCAAGTTCTTCAATACAACGAAATAAGAATATTTATGCAGATAGAAATGGTAGATGATTCCTAATTGGAAAACATAAATTAGTTAATGGTTACATTTCGTTAATTACAATTATTAAAAAAAACATCTTTTCACGTTTGTAGTATCTTACTACAATGTTATTCACAACTTCTTCATTTCAAAACATCTTAAAAATCCATTTCTTTATCTATTTTAACTCCTTCATAATACATAGTTTAAAACGGTTATTGAATGTCGTATGTAGGATTTACATTTCTTTCATTTGAAATTTTAACTTTTAAATAGAATTGTAGAGGTCTGCGTTTTGGCCTCTATACTTTGTTCTAAGCTTGAGCATTTGAATGTTTTATTGAAATCCAGGCTACGTTTCTGTAACACATATGAAATATCCGAAATGAGAGCATATCAGTATATTGTGTCTATATAAATGTAATAAAAATGTATCTTTCGATTATTTAGGGAACTATTATAGGGTTTTTCGTCAGTTTTGCCTTTAATGCATGGATTGCAGTTGGTGCCTACAAAAGTAAACCTAAAAAGAAAACCTTGCCCAGAGGCACCGCTGGTTGTACAGCAACTCTAAACGAAAAGGGTTATGAAGAGCACTTTTATCTACAATTCAACAATATGTCACTACTTAGCACCGAAGGCCAGAATACTACATCACTTCTGAATACAGAAGATAGGTATTTATAGTTATGCCTTTAATTAGTAATAATTTATTGCACAATAAGAAGTGGATAGCTTGCTTCATTGTAAATTAGAAATATTCTTTAAAGTTTAGTTTTAAAAAGTTTTTTTTTTGCTCAAATATTACATTCTTTCTACTGAATTCTAATAGCTGAATACTGTTGATCAGCATCCAAAATTCCCTATTAACACACAATGCCGAACAACATTGTTACGATATCTTCCCGACATTGGCCGAACAACATTGTGGGAATATTGCATGACACCTTATGTGAATAGGGTTGTTCAAATAAATCTTCATAACTCATACAACTGTGTTGGGCTTTCTGTTCTTACATACGAAATAAAAATGTGATACTAAGTAATTCAGATGATGCACATGCCGAACTAATACAAATTCATCAATAGGTGGCTTTGTTATATAAGCGACAACTCTTGCTTCGACTTCTAAAATGTTTTCTAATTGCATAATTATGTTTCCCATTGTGAAACTAACAAGTAAATATCTAATAAATTTGCCGATTATAGCTGTCTTTCAATATTGTCAATGATATTGGATTTTCAAAACAAATTTGGTCTTTCAAACAGTTTTATAGCCAGAAGTCACATTAAGGGAAATTAGATAAGAGATAATGTCAGACTGTTGGGAAATAATATTTGATAAGATGTGCATCTTTTAAAATTCGTCTTAACAAAAGTCGAATTGTTCGAGATGTATGGAAGATACACCATCTTGCATCAATATTGCGTCTTGAAAGCATAAATGACAGCGTTAATGACAATGCCCATTTAAAGGAACAGGTTTGAATTATTGTAGAAGATGTCTCAGGTAAGACATCTTCTACAATTGCGGTAATGGTTTCAAGAATACATTTTGGAGCAATTCTGCTCGAAAATGCCTTTTTTCGGATTAAATACGACTTTATAGATTGCATGTGTGTTACGTTTTGCACAAATGTTGCTATGTGTTATTCACTTGACTGTATAGGTAAAAGTGGGTTTTATAAATCCTCAAAATTTCAATCAAGCGTCATCAACTTCTAATCTCGCTGAGACTTGATATACAAATGTTTTATAAATTTCAGTTCCTCGGGTCCGCAATTAGTGATTGGATATTTTTAGTATATAAAAAAAATAAAATCTTTCATATGTTGAATATCCAAAAAAAAACAAGAGAAACATGACATTACTTCCCACTAATTTACTGCTTCTTTATGTGGTATAGACAATCCGAGTCATTCAGACTACATGTTTTGTGTAAACGATGACAATTGTTTTGTGCAAAGCAAGTAGATAGATACATTGGTCATCAGCGCGAAACTTTTTTTCGCTGTTCTCGCAGCGTGACTCTTAAAACTATACAGTATTCTCTCTATTCTAATAAAACAATTTATTCTACTAAGTTTTCTCTTGTAAAATAGGCATTGTAGACAACAAGCAACAAATGATTTCATATGACTTCTATTTTATCTCTCTTATCTTTTGAATTATCCGCGTGTAAGCTTTTGTGATATGGCTAAATGCATGTTTTTTATCATTTTTGTAAATTACATTCATCACAGCGACACTGCTTAGCAAAATACTGCATTGTTATTTTTTATTTTAAATATGGCAAGAGCATCATCTGAAGAACTTGTTAAATGCTTTCGTAATAATTATTTTCATATGATTTACAATTCTTAATACTAAAAATAACAATATTTCAGATACATTTTCCCATTGTATAGAATATCACCTGTATGGTTGGTGACATCTGGAACGCTTATTTCCCTCATTGTAGGATATGTAGCGAGCTATATTATAGGTAAGGTGGTGTACTCTATCTTTCCTATTTTACTTTCAGTAGTATTACAAAGCGTTATTAAAATAAGTTTAAATAGTATTATATTTCATGATGTTCATAAATGTTAAAAACAATTGAAAAATAGAAAGACAGGAACACAAATCCAGATGTAATGAAATTAAAGTTTCTTACATTAACAAACCATTTTGATTTCTACACTAGGGATATGAAGATAAATGAATAGGTATCAAGTTTTGGAATGTCAACAAATAAAATATAGAAAAAACGCATGCACACACACACACACACACACACACACACACACACACACACACACACACACACACACACACACACACACACACACACACACACACACACATTCAGAAGTAGATATATATAGTAAAAGTATATATATTCAGAAGTAGTATTTATATGAATATTATGACCAATAGGATTAATTATAATCGGTAATTATTAAGAATAAACAATTGTTGTGGAAAATAGATTAATCACTTTGACCTCTTATTATTGGTAATAACTGGTTAATAACATAAACTGCAACATTCTCACTTATACAAACATACACAAATTTTTAGATTTAGTTCTTAAAAGTAAAATTAATTTTTTTAATATTATTCCCCTTTATAAAAATTATAATTAAGTTACCTGTATTCAAATTAGATTTAATAATATTTGATAAAATCAAATATTATTAAATATTATTCAAATATAGCATACACAATTTTCAACGAAAAACGCACTGAGACAGTATAAAAAGTATAATGAACAATGAAAATCTTAAAATATTATATGAGTAAAATGCTGTGATTTTTGTTAATTATTAACCTCTCTCCTTCCAAAATCTGGTAATTTATAAAACATTATGAAGATTAATTATCTGGATGAGCTGCGGTGGGGAAAATTTATTGCTTTTGTCGGAGCATTAACGCCACTTATTATGTGCATAATAACAATAATCTGAAATAATTTTAAAAATAAAGGCATCATTTAGAGCAACAATACCTGATTTGACAAAACGCAATGTAATATTAAAAAAAGAACTATCACAATCGAATATTGATTACAATGAAAGTAATCTTATTAGCAATTACACACATTATGTTTTTGTAGAAATAATTAAAAGAAATTCTCTTAAATTGCCGAATTTTAGATAATCTTAACTGATTTTTTTTTTGCTCGAAGCTTTTTAATGGAGCCTCTATATTCGCCAAATTTTTTTTTTTGATACCTTCTTAAACCTGAGAAATTTCTCTAGACTTCTCAGAAGGATCTTTAGCGAAATATTTCAAATTTTTATAAAATATCATTTTGATGTTTGTTTGAGGAAATATTCATTGATACATGTATACTCGAACAAACATTAAAGTGAAGCAAATTAGTAATAATGCATATAAATTAGAAAAAAAAATGCAATATACAATTAAATTTAAATTAGAAAATTAAAATTTTTTATAGAACAAAAATATGTTTGCTTGTATATGGATATTAACAATTTTTTTCGCAATGCTTTAAATGCACTGATTTTCTTCAAGAAGTGCAGTGAATTGAGCGCTTTTATTTTTAGGATTGAAAAGTGCTAGAAAAGTAGATCCAAAATGTATAAGTCCATTTGTGCGAAGGCTTTATTTTTCAGCGCAGGACATTGAAGATTCAAATAAAAAAACACAGATTGATGTAAGTATAAATTTTAAATAGATTTTTGATTTCTTATTTTATTTATATATTTCTTTAAAATAAAAAAGAATGTTTCCCTCTTTTTTGCAAATCCAATATTATTTTTGCATTAAAAATGTCAGGTGATAAAAAATTACACAAAAAATTTAGTTGATACAAGCGGGAAAAACTAAGCTATATTTACATAAGAATGTATGACAAAATGTATTTAATAAAAATGCTTTTTAAAAGCTCATTTTTAGTAATCTGCTTAATAGTATAAATTTTTATTTTCTTTGATTTCATTTTAGTCTTTAATTTGCAATTCATTATTTGAAATAGATTTTTATCTCCAAATTATTATTTCTCAAAATCAATACTAGATGGCGCCACTGTTATTAAATCAAAATTAAATTAAACCAACTAACCTTTTTCTGAAAATATTATAACATAGCATTATCTTCGGGAATACATAGATGCATGAATTTCCAAACTTCCATTAAGAAAGTAAGTAAAAAAATTGATTATAAATTCTAGCTTTATAAACAATAAATAAGTCAAGTTAATAAAAATGTATTAAAACACCATTTGTTACCAAAATGTATTAAAACGCCATATATTCATTTATATTTAAAGTGCACTAAGACAAATATAATGAAATAACAAAGCCATGCGAATTCTAAATTAAATACGAACCAACAATTCATGTAATAAAAAAACGCGAATATTTTCATATGGGATGTGCTTTGGTTCATAACTTTTATAACAACACCAATTATTTCACAGGATGTCTTCTGTACGCACCATTCCTGACAAATGTAAAATATACAAAACATTAAAATTCCTGACAGTATATATTAGGATTTATATGAAATATTATGA
Source organism: Argiope bruennichi (assembly GCF_947563725.1). Classification (NCBI taxonomy): domain Eukaryota; kingdom Metazoa; phylum Arthropoda; class Arachnida; order Araneae; family Araneidae; genus Argiope; species Argiope bruennichi. The sequence continues at coordinate 102,716,760 of NC_079151.1, read as the reverse complement.
TATTTTTGTACCTTATTATGAGCAGCCAATATTATAAACTGTGCTCAAATGAAAAGAAGCGGCGTAGTGCCTGATCTCAATGGATTAATGTGTTAGTTATAGAAAAAAGGGATATTTCCATCCCGGTCCTTCAAGTCATTGATGATTCATTGAAATGCAGTGAACTATTAAACACTTTAAGTTTTAAAATATACTTCTCTGCAGACTTTATATCTATCTCATCAAAGCATATTATATTCTCCTCCCTTTAAAAAAAATCTAGCTGAAATGATCTCAATAAAACTTTTACCCACACTCTGTAACAAATATACTTGCGTAATGGGAATTTTTTCTTTTTGATTATTAATCGCTGGTATCAATATTCAAGCACTAGAACATCGAATATGCACTTTGGAAACTCTTTTTACCTAGTAACTGAAATAAAATTTGGTACAAATATTCATTTGTAATCACAAGATCATAGAGTAAAATTTAATTTATATAAATCATAGCATTTTTGAGGTATCACATTGAAATGCATGCTTAAGTACAAGACAGTCATACATACATTTAGATGCTAAATGTATGTACAAAACTTAATACTTATTGTTTGGTAGTTATGCTGTTACCTTGTGTTCTGGTAACCGGGCAGATAGATTTCATTTAAATGAATTTCGTTCAAAATATAATAGAAATCTACAAATTTGGTGTAGAGACAATATACCAAATTTCACCCGTCTAGTTAATAGCGTGTTTTAGCTATTATGGTCCTAGACAGATAAATATAATGTTTTTTTAAAGTCTTTTTCGGATTCACAGAGGTCTGAAGTATGGAGATTCGTAAAAATATCGATTTCAGAATTTTTTATAAGTACAACACTTTGTAAACTTCATATACGGTAAAATACTTAATGAAGGGTTCAACGATTTACCTTAACAAGAAAGCACAAGATCTAGTAGAAATTATAAACCTTCAGCGATCCAGGAATTTTACTATAAAATTATTCATTCCCTTTCGAAATATATGGAAATAATGTCTAAAATCTGCTTTAGATATGAATCTAGTCTTTTTTATCATTTAAATACTTCTTACACATATTAATGAACTAAAAGTGCTCATGGTAAATAATTCATCATGTTGGCATGATAATGCTACTCTAGCATCTTAAGTTATCATTTTATTCAGTATTCCGATGTGATACTATTTGTTTTTACCTTTCGAATTTGAATTTAAAATTTTCAGTGTATAAATATTTGAACAAAAATATACAAGAAAGTTATCTTGCAGGACAAAACTATTTGATGGAAAAAATTCCTTACTTTTAGTAAAAATTATTTCATGCTCATGGGATACCATTATATTTAACGATAAAATTCAAATTTTAACATTGAATCAGCTAATACGAGACATATTTTAATGACCCTATAACTTCAACTTTATTCTGATAGCACAAAAATCTGAAGTCATATCAAATTTGTATAATTAACTTTTTTTAATCATTTTTGAAATTTTTCAGATTGAGATGACAGAGGATAAATCAAATGTCGAAGAAAAATCAAAGAAAACTCCTGCTACAGTTCAGTCTCCAACTGTTATTTTTTCAATTGATAATTCTTGATAAAGGAAAGTTAGGATACAAATTGAATTTTTGCTTGCATTTATCGAATACATCGTATAAGTTTAATAATACATGAGAGCGAATATATTTAATGATTCAAGAAAGAGAATACATCTTTTGACATTTATTAACGAACACAGAAGGCATACATATAAAGCAAGCTCAAAAGATACTTGAGCGAGAATTGAAGCTTTTGTTGCAACAAAATATTCAGGGAAATAGCAAGAGAATCTTCTTTTATATAGAGTATCTATTATTAAATGTGATCAATTCTTGACTTAAAGAATTTTGATCGCATTAAATGATCAATAAACTATCCGAATTGGATAAAATCAACTGAAATTTAAGGGAAAAGAATAAAAGCACTTATCTATAATTTATTTCAAAAACTACAATAAAAAATTCATTAACTACTGTTTGTTGATAATTATTCCATAAAGTTCACTTATAAGTTGTTCGTACTTATATTGTTTTTAAAAATTTGTTAAGGATGCTGCACGCCGCGTTTCAAGATATCAAAAGCTTGTTTCATTTCACCGTTCGTTGAAGGATTTTCTTCAGTACAATCAGTCTTTTCAGAATCATTAATATTTATTGCTTGGTCTTGCTCACACGAAATTAGTGATTTTTTTAAACAAATTTTGCATAGAAGAGGTATTGAAATTTTTAATGTGTCCCACTATGCCCTTCAAGTAAATTTTCATGCCTGTCAAGAATTTCAATTTTGTCTTTAATTCTCAATTCCAGCAATTCAATCAATTTTCCAAATCTCTTTTCGTAATTCAATCGTATTAAGCCATGGTATATGTTATCCTCATCTGGCAGGTTAGCTGCTCTTTTAAAACAATTTAGACCACTCTAATCTAAATAAAAGAATATGAATCCATCCCATGGACAAATAACTGCTTGATGTCTCCTTACAAGAAGAGCGAGAAAGCTGATGAATGTCAGTTGTTAACTCTAGTTGAAAATGAAGGATCGATCAATTCTATACTTTAAAATTGATAACGTTAAACAACATAGTGATTAAATTCAATGAATATTTTTGTGTACATTTGAACACATCTATTGTGTCTCAGGTGATTTTGATTGTATACAGTGAGTAATAAGATTAACTGCGATCACATTAAGTAGTGTCCATTATATACATAGTGATATTTTGAGATATTTATTTTTCTTAATATATTTTTTTGCAAATAATTATATAGTATTATATACATTGAAAAATTCATTTTGATTCCCGGAGTATTGGGCGGTCATAAGAAAGCTTAACTGTTATTCAATTTTTAGATGCTGTAAGAATCAACGAATGCGTTTGGATATAAGTATTCCAAAGTCTGCATTTCAAAACCAAATGAATAATAAAATATATGCTCTCTGAGGGTTACGGTCGCATCGACAGTATTTTGGGAAATTCAAAAAACAGCATCATCTTCCGTGCATTGCAGCTTGATCGGCGAAATGAAAAAATGCAGGTAGCAGGAGAAATGTGAAAGCAAAATAGCAAAACACAGAAGTTTTAAATAAAACCACAGAAAGGAGAAATAAAGACTTAAATTGAAAGAATAACAAAACATATTAATTTATTTTCCAAACTAGGCATATTTAACATTTCAGTAAGAGCAACGATATGTCTGTGTTGCCATTTTAAGAGGAATCATACCTTATGATTGTTCTTAATAAACCTAATAAGTAGTATAAAATTTGAAAATTTGATTTGTAACCTTAAATCTTAGAAATCCCTACAGCCAGATATTTAGTATAGCACCATCAAAGACCATGGTGTTCAGAGAAACAATAAATGGCTGCCGATGCACTAAATAAATTTCTTATACCAAACTGCTGCGTTAGAAAGCATTTGAAAAAAAAATCTCATGTAAGGAAAACGTGGCATTTCCCATCCATACTAAATTAAATAACTAATTTTCTTTACTGCAATTTAAAAATGAAATTATTAGTAAAAAGTATTTTTCAGAAATCCCTCATTGCAATACAGATTCTTTCATTTGTGGGAATAAACTAGTTGCAGAAATAAAATTCATAAAATGAAAGACAATTTTTATCACCTACCACAAAATTATTCTTGGACGTTTTAATTAATGATAGTTACGTAGACGATATACTTCGCTGACCTTTTAAGTAATTTTTATGTTTCTACATTATTTTGCTTTTAGTAGAGCTTATTTTTCCCTGGGGCGATCGCTTATCAATCTATGAGCAAATTACTGCCTTAGAATTTTTTTTTCTCTGAGATCGCAACCGTTATAGCTCAGTTTGGTTATTATTCATAGTTCGGAACGCAGGCTTTGAAATGCCTATATATGGATTTCCATTCGCATTTGAATCATTGGGCATACATATAATTGAAATCATCTTATATTTATTTTAAAGGGGAATAGCACTTATTCCTACGAAACTCTGTTCCACACATTTTATTGATCAGAGAATTAAATCATTTATTATTTCATATATATATTGTCTATTCATTACTTCTAACTAAGATGACTTGCCTATTAAAAATCAATTAATTCATACATTTCGAGCATATTTTTTACACCTCCTCTTGATATTTTAATGATTAATTTTTATGCATTATTTGTGTTGTATATTGGAATCGATTGCAATAATCGAATATTTTAGCCCGATATAAAAGGAATTTCTTTATTATTTATCAACGCACGATTAAAGTTACTGTCCATTTGTTTAAAAGAAATTTTATTAAGGATTTTAAACATATTGTTTTATTATGATTTAAAAAGAAAATACAATCGTAGAATAAAAAGAATTGAGATTGTCTTTATTCAATATCTAATAATTTTACCTGTTATGCGCCTCAATAATATATCGTTATGTGCACCAATAATATATCGTTTTTATCAATAATCTATCGTTTTGCATACGATATATGAATAACATATCGTATCTTAAGAGGGATAAAAAATTCTTCATATAATGAATTAATATATTTATTGTTTATTCTTTCCCTTGTGCACAAAAGATTTTTTTTTTTTACAATTTTCTAAAATTCTACATTAAACCTTGCATTAATCATACATTAACTACACTTGTGTAATAGTATCTGTACTTATATTTCATTTTAATTATTACTTTATAAATATTTATCTAAAATATTTTGTAAAATAAAAGATGATTTAAGTATTTATTATAAATGTTTATTTCTTATAATAGTTATTCAACTTCATGTCAAAAACAACAAATACAATATATTTAGTAATCACCACCTCAAAAATAAAACATTGAGTGTAAAATATCTGGTTGTCTATAAATTGGTGAAAAGAAAATAATAATACAATTAATAATAATAATAATAATAATAATACATAATACATATTTAGTAGACAATTAATAATACAACATATATCTTATTAATAACGTATGCTAGCATTAGTAAAAAAACCATACTATTATCATTCTGTGATCATTATTATAACAGTTTACTTTTCGTTTATAAAAATTATCTTGCATTATTATCAAGAAAGAGCACGATCTGATGATTAGGATGAAAACGTATAAAAAATTATATAATCTTATAAAATGTAATAAAATCTCTTTTAGATAAAAACAATTTTTTAAATTATTTTTTTAGTATTACTTTTGAAGTTCAATAAAAATAAAATTTCAATATTGAGCTAGAAATGACCTTGAAGTGTAAAGTGCTAAATACTTAGCGATGACTTCAAAAGAAAGATATTTCTGTTTTTGTATTAGCTAATTAATTAAGTCACGAAACTAGACATTTTTACGATTTCACAGAAGTCTTAAAGTTTTTTTTTCAAACATGCTATGTAAATAATGTTTTTTTTTGAGATAATAAACTAATTTAAGTACCTAGTTTGCAAAGCAACTGTCAAGGAATATAATTATTAATATGAAAATATTAATTAAAACTACTGTGCTGTTCATTTTTATGTAAGACGCATTTATTTTAATTCTGTCTTTTAATCGGTGAATTTATTTTTATACTGCATTTTATAATTTAACCATTTATGGCCGTATTTTATATGGAAGTTGGAAACAATTTTGGTAGTTTGGGGCGCATTCGCCGAAAATCATGTCCCTAATGTTATTCTAACTAGAATACAAAAGAGATAATAACATTGAAAATATACCAATTGAATAAAAGTATATAAATATTGCATGTAAAAAATTTAATAAAAGTAATTAAAGTTTTTTTTTCGCTGTAGAGCATATAGTCTCAGATGCGCCTTTTTTCATTTTTCATGCATGTTATTTAAATTAAAATACTTCCGTTTTAATGAAATATTTTGTGTCAAGTCATATTATTACTAGTATTGTAATTTTAGTTAACAAATCTGTGTATATATTTTTAAGGCCTTAGACAGTCATTTTTCAAATTCTTTGTTTCTACAATAAGTTTATTTACTATTTTAAAAATTTCGGTCGTGTTTAATATTAAAAAGGAAAACAAAAATTGTAATTCCGATATATCCATACCATTCAAATTGTTGCATAGGATCATGTCTCTTCATGGTGACTTAATTAGAAATAAAAGAAAATTAACCAATTTGCATATATAACCAATGGTTTGGTGAATAGTTATCACTCTTCTGAAAAAAATAAAATCTATTCCTTGTATAGAGAATAATCGGTGAGAAATAATCGAAAAGGATTTTTAAATTGTAGGAAGAAAACTAGGATTAAGTAACACAAGTGCATTTCTAAATGCTATCTATATGTTTTTTTATGAATATATGTATATCAAGAATTTAAATATAAAATGATTCAGTAAAAATATAGAAACTACATTTCGAGTGACATTTAACAGTAAATATATCCAGAAAGTAATGGCAAAATGTATTATACCGAAATAAATACTTATGGAAAGCAGGTGAACATGACTACTTATTTTATAGTCAAAATTATTACTCTCAACAATGGAAAAATACTTTTAAATCTTAAAAAGAGATCAGCACAAATGTGTACAGAGCAAATCGCAGGCAGTGAGATATAAATATAAAATCATAGACTTGTTATTGAATATATTTGCTGAAAAATATTCAAAATATTCTATAATTTGATAGATCAAGCACTGATGGCCATGACATTTAAAAAAATAAAATTAGCAGAATAAAATTGAAAAGATCTCATAAATTAACTTTTTAAAATTAATTTATGTTAGTTAACAAGAACTCTTATGATAGAAATATAAAGTTGCTTAGATTTTTTCTTTCAAATTTTTTAGGCATATATATAATTGTGCTTTTTATACAATTGAAAGAAATCTTGTGCTAAAATATTGGGAAATAAATAATAAATAAGTTGTATATTATCTATAAAGCTGTCTTGACTATGTTGGCACGACAGTGCCATTACAAGCATACTACCTTTTTAAATCACTTATGTCTTCGCAAAAAACAAGTTGATTTTTTAGCTTTGAATTTAGAACATTAATCATGAATATGTTCAAGTAAAAATTAGCAAGAAAATTATCTTGCGTAACATTATTATCATAAGGAGCGAAAGCGATATTTTTGGTAAATAATCATGATAATTATAGTGAATACCTCTAAACTAATAAGCAAGATTTAATTTTTTTCCTTGTCACTTATTGAAAAATATATTTTTATGCAATAAAGTCAGCATTTTGCATCACGTGGGCTAGAAATATCTTCAGTTTTAGTCTCATATTGAAAAATTCAGGTATTATATTAAAAACAACTCTTTTATAACATAATGTTGAAAGTATTCAGCTTGAGATGAAAGAGAAAAAAAAATCAAAGACAGAAAAACTATCGAAGAAAGAGCAGGTTTCAAATTCAATGGATTCAATTCCAATTCAATCGCCAATTACTATTCTTACAACTTCAAAACTTTGATGAAGAAAAATTTCGATGCAAATTGCAATTTTGTACATGTGTGTCATTGATTGCATATATCCAATGATGCAAGATTACAAATATTTGTAATTATATATGACAGAAAATCTGTTTTTAAACCTCCTCAAGAACACAAAAGCAATGCACATAAAGCCTAGAGAGTTTGAGCATAAAACTTATGTTGAAACAATCTTAAACCTAACCGGCTACTCCGACTCTCGTCGAAGGCATACGGATTAATCTGATTGATGAACCACCGCGACAGCAACAATGGAGGAGCTATGGTTCAGTTCTAAGGACCATCACCGGCCCCGGTATAACTCTTCCCGTGAGAAGCACATTCCGCAATCCATAGGAGATAGCCGATTCCCACCCTTTTTGTACCCATCCGAGTGGCGAGAACCAACCACCATACCGGAATATACTCATCTTCATCTCTGAAGTGCCTCTCTGTGGGATTGATGATGAAAACAAATTATTCAAAATATTACATAGTAATCTGCATCCATACTTATAATACTGAAGATTGTTTTAATATTTATTTCTCTGTCCCATTTTGCACAATATGAAATTTATTGATCTATAGCATAGGAATAAAATAGCTTGATCCGTATACAAGATGGGATGCTACAATAATAGATGAATGCACTTAAACATATGCATTCCAATGCATTAGATGAATTCAGAATTAGATGAATAAAAATACTTCTGTCAAGGTTACGGCTATAATGCAAATGTTCAAAGAATTCAAAACAGACAATAGTCACTTTCATGCTTCGATGCTTAATTGGCAAAGTATATATATATATATAAAAAAACAGGTAGCATAAGAAATGTTAAACAAAAGCACAAGAACAATGAAATGCAGACACAGCAGAAAAATGACTGAAGATCAAATTAAAATATTTTGGCTCCCAAAATAAACAGATTTATTTGACACTCCACAAATAAGAAAAATATTGTCTGTGTTCCCATTGTAAGAAGAATAATCTCTTATAAATGTTCTAATAACCATTCCAAATCGCAAGATTTGAATTGAATCTTTAATTTAAAATAAATTAATTACATATATCTTAACTTTTTAATTTTAATTTTTGGAATTTCCACAACCAGAAATTCATTACTGTAGCATCAAAGTCTGGGATGGTCTTAGAAACAATAAACAGATGAAGATGCTCAAAGGGTACACTTTTTGCTTCAAATTATAGTGTTCAGAAGCATTTAAAAGAAAATAGCAAGTAAGAGAAAAGGCAATCTAACACGACATCAACGCCGGGTTTTATTTTGCTGTAGTAAAAAACTTAGTCATTCTTGAGTCTAAATATGTTAACGTCACGTTTCATGTCAACACTAAGTTTATTTAGCGACGGATCCCTAATTCTGACCCGTGGTCAGAAGAGGAGGACGGTACCTAAGCTGTTGCCCCCTTTCCAAATTTCCGCATCACACCAGTAGGAGGGCGTTTGGTCCTGACGGATTGTGCTTGCGTCACGTCCGCTTGCGCGGCGGTTCTTCGGTGGAATCGGGTCTCGAACCTGAAGCCCTCCGTTCCGATGACGAGACCTTACAACCAGGCTTTTAGTAATCTATTTCTAATATTTAAACTTGCCTTTTTTTCACTCGAACCGTAACCATGAAACTCGCTTTCTTTTATTCATTGCCTTTTGGGCCATATATTTTGAAATATTTATATCTTCTATTTCCTTCTCATTTGTTGAGCGCTTCGATCGTTCTACATGAGAATCAGCAATTATTTTTTGACTATTCTATAGTTATGTTGGAAGGGTGTGTTATTGTTGTTCAGCGCTTTTTATTGCTCAGCGAATTTAATCAAAATCACTGAAACAAAGCGGCTTTCGATTTCTTTTTCTTGTTATTTATTCTCTAATAATTATATCTGACATATGCATTAGTAATAGAGCTATTGTAAGAGAGATAACCAAATGATTCCTTTAACGGTTTACTTTTTTGATTTCTATTTTATGCTTTATTCTCTAGTAATTTCGTCTACTGTATTAACCTTAAAAATACATCAAAACTTACATTAATGATACATTAGCAACTATGGTATACTATGTGAATAGTGAATTTACTGTTTTATAAATATTTATTCTTAAAAATATTTTGTAATAAAAGCTACTTTCTGCATTTATTATAAATGATGTACAGTTATTTTTTGCAATAATTATTCAACTACGACGTGAAATACAAACATACATCATAAGATTTATTCATTTGGATAAAAATAATTTAATTACTGATAACAAATAGTTGATTATAAATTGATGATAAGATATATTAATGATTTAACATTTATCCCATTGATAATATATGCTTGCATTAGTAAAAATTTGCTGATAATTTACACATGTCAGTATTATTTTGTGATCTCGAAAATTGTTTCGAATCAGCCTTCCGGGATGTTTACCTCTTAACGTAAAAAAAAGAAGAAACCAAGGCAATATTATTAGAAAAAAAAATTATAATAACACTTATAAGCTGTCTCAGACAAAAAATTTCGTTAATGGTTGAGCCGCGGTGGCTGGGTGGTAAGTCTCGGCTTCGGAACCGGAGGGTTTCAGGCTTCACCGATGAACCGTCGTGTAAGCGGGTCGGGTAAAACGTTAATTCCGTCGGGGCCGAATGCTCTCCCACTGGTGTAGTGTGAAAATGTGGAGAGGAGGGTGCCAGCTCAGGTATCGTCCTCATCATCTGGCACGGTTCAAAATTATGAGGTCCGTCCAGAAATTGCTCTAGTGTTACTGTAAGACAGGAAGTTAATATAACTAAACTTCTTGCGTGATTTATAAATATTTTTTCAAATTCATTTAAAATAAAATTTTAATATTCAGCAAAAAATGGTTTTGAAGTGGGCAATGCTAAGTATAAAGTTGATATAATTAAAAGAAAAACCTCCTAGGCACAGTCTAAAATTTCTGTTCTATATTGCTTTATCTATTAAATCATGAGATTGGATATTTGTTATGGCTGTGTCGCGGAGGTTTTTCTTTTAATCATGATATATAATGTAAGATTTTCTTGAGTTGAAAAAATATTTTGAGTAGCTAGTTTGGAAAGGAGCTAGAGAGGCATATTATTGTTAATATCATAATTTTAACTCAAAAGATTTCGTCCATTATTTAGATCTGTGGCAGCCCTTTCTTAAAAATTCATGTATTCATTAATTTTTGAAAATTTCTTTATTCATTAAATTTATTTCTTTAAGCAGAAGTATTGAATTTAGACATATACGATCGTAATTATAATGGAAATGAGAAAATTTTAGCAACTTGAGGCACATCTGTTCGAGCCAACTCAATAATTAAAATGCTTTCTAAAGTTGCCATAATTCAAAGAAAAAATGAAACAAAATAGCTAACAACATAAAAACTATACCATTTCAATAAAATTATTTCTTATCAAAGGAAAATCCCAAAACAAAATAAAGCAAACATTAATAAAAGTTTTTAGCTGTAAAACAAATGCTGCAACATCTAAAAATAAAGGAGTATTTTAACTTATTCCAAGAAGGGAAAAAAACTTGAAGATATAGTGTAAAAGAATATAGTAAAAATTAGGAATAAAAACAAAAACGAAACTAATTAATAAAAAAAAGGGAGAAGTGTCAGGTCTTTACAGAAAAAAAAATTCCCTTTTAATTCCTGCCTGAAGGTGATCTTTAATAAATTTTTAGGCAGGTTTGATTTTTTTCATCAATCTTTTTCTTTTTTTAGTTTTTATTCTTATTTTTTTACTCTATTTTTTCCATTATAATCTTCGAGGTCTTTCTTCTTTTAATAAGTTGTTCTTAAAATGAAAATTATTTTTTCTATGGTGCACATATAGTCTCAGGCGCATCTTTTTTTTATATATAATTTTTGCTTCTTGTTTGCATAAGTGTAAGTAAAGTATAATATTTTTAATGCTTTCATTTTAACAAAAAAAAAAAAACTGCATATACGTTTTATAGGCCTTAGATAGTTTTTCGTATTCTGTGTTTTCGTACTATCTTACTTAATGCAATATTTTTAAATTTTAAGTTTCCAAGTTTAAATGCATAAAAAGTAGACTAATTAGCTAGTAAACGAAAGTAAAGAAATCACATCAACAAAACAAATAAATATATTACTGGCAATAAATAATTTTTAAAAGAAGTATTTATAAAAGTTGCATCGATAACATCTTAAAAGTACTATTGACACTGAAGTTTTAGACCTAAATTTCACACATCTAAAAACGCACATAACAGTAAAAGACCTAAAATTATTTTTAAATAATTAAAACTATTTAAATATCTTTAAAACATTAAACACGATCCATCGCTTAACATTTCAAACACTCAAAGACACAACATTAAACACACACACACCGATTATTTTAATGCACATGTTACTGATAACAGTTTTATAAAAATGACATTCAAAATATTTATTCAAGATGAAATCCACGAAAACTGCTGTTTACTCCAACTTTTATGATATAATATTGATAATCTAAAGGGTGTCCCAAAATTAACGCAAGATTTGAATTATCCGTGCAGTAAAGAGTTGGTAACCCAACTAAAAAAATTATTTGAAGTTGATAGTTTAGGGCTAATAAAAAAGGTGCGTTACACGATAGAATAACGTGTTCCCATTGTTGAACAATATTTCAAAAATAATAAAAGTCTGGCGGCCACAGTTCAAAAATTTGAGAATCGGCCCTTTAGATCGTGGGATTTAACACCATTGGATTTCTTTCCATGGTGTTAATTGATGCTAACAAGCAAGGTATTTAAGGAAAAAATTCAAAGATGCATCAAAGAAATTCAGCTACATTTATGCAAAAGGGTCCTGGAAAATTTCGACAAAAGAGTGCGTATGTTCCAGCAAAGCCATAGGGACCATTTGCCCTATGTGTTATTCCATACATAACTCTATTCTATGTACTTCAAGATTCAATAAAAATATAACAATTTAAAGGCCAAAATGTGTTTTTTATTTAATTTAAATCTTGCGTTAATATGTTGTTCTATCGTGTAACGATCCGTTTTTACAAACCCTAAACTATCAGCTGTCAAATGGATTTTTTATAGCGTTGCCAGCTCTTTATTGCAAGAATGGTAGGAAATTCAAATCGTGCATTAATTTTGGGACACCCTTTCTTTGTTTTTACTGTTAGAATCAAAATAGTCAATACTTACTGTATAGCAAACTCTTATTATGCAATAACTCATAAACCATTAATATATCTAAGACATCAAAAATTATTGCTTCATTCGCAGTTTTATTTTCACACTCAAAACGAATTAGCAAATCAGAAGCTGTTTAAATTTGTCATTATCTGGGAAATTCATAAAATAAATGGAACATTTTTATCTAAAAGAGCTATGTGTAACTAAATTTGTATTAAATTGTCAATATTGTTTAATAAGATATCTTCTGTTCGAAATAATTTTATTACAAAAAAGAATTAAATTATATTCGAAACTAAAAGGTAATTTTTGTGCGAAAATTTCATTGTGATTCTCTAAAAAAGTGTATCAATGTGTAAATGCAATAGAAGTTAAGCGTGTTTTTTTTTTATTCAATGAAAATTTTTCTTTCAACACTTAGACTTCAATAACGGTACAATTGCAAAACTATGAACTTTCATATGATAACAAGAAACAATTGGCATCTAAATTTATGAATAACATTTTTGGGGAGTTGCATTTGCATCTCGAGCAGTTTATTTACTATTGTGTGACAGAAAAAGAAACTGCAACGTCTGAAATATGTTCAGAGAGAAGATCGACATGAAAATAGTCGAAAAGGTGAGTCTCTGATTTTTTAGACTTTCAATATAGAATGCGAATTAATCTCTTTAGAAAAAAATAATTTTCTAATAATCGCCTTCGGCAACAAGTTTGTTCGTCGTTGATATTGGTTATATTTCTTTCCAATTAAACTGTTTATTTATACTTTCATGCCCATAGTTCTACTAAACTGTCAGAAATTGATTTCGTATTATTTTAATTGTCATACATATATTTTTATAGTATACATATATTTTACAAATGGAGACCAGCCAAATGATGTTATAGCGCTACTGAAAACGTAATATTCCTATTCATCTATCCTTTAAATTTTGTGGCACATATTTTTATTCCTTCTTATAAACTACACATATTAAATACAATTCGTTTTCTTTAGCCTTCAGCAATGAAAGGAAATCGCGCTATTAGCTATGTGATGAAGCAATGCAAACAGTTTGAATTTCAGTACAGCAATATCATGTATTATTGGAAATGAAAATAAAAATATTTTTTAAAAATTCCGAGCATTTATACACATTTTGCATGATTGTAAATTTGATATCATTAAAAAGACAGTGATTTAAATTTTGAAACAATATAAAATCCCTTCTTGTGCAAGAGTATTTTTTGGGGAATTATCTCTGAAAAATGCCTTTAATAAATTAAAATTCTAATTGAAATTACAAAAAAAAAATGTCTTGAATTTATATTTTCACTCTCTAAGTTAGATATGTGTCAAATTTGGTACCTGCATGCCAAACTGTTTGGTTTGTAGAACGCTAACACGCACTTATTCATCTATATCAGATCAAGATTAAATCCAGATGATTCATCTAGTGGATCAGTAGAGATAGAGATTAAGAATGAATTTTCATGTTACCTAACAAAAAAAATAATCTATTTATGATCAAATTTGACTTATACATTATAACTAAAGTTATCTTAATTATTATATGTTAAGATTCAAAATTTTGTTACTATTTGATAATTCTATCTTAGTTTTTAATTAATTAAAATTCTAACTGAAACTGTAAAAAAATGCTTCGAATGTTCATTCCCACTCTCCAAAATGTATATATATATATGTATGTGTGTGTGTCAAATTTGGCAGCTGCATACCAAACTGTTTGGTTTGTAGAACGCCAACACGCACATATTCATCTAGAGATAAAAGATTAAGAATGAATTTTCATGTTACCTAACAAAATATTATCTATTTATGATCAAATTTGACTTGCAAATCATAACTAAAATTATCTCAATTATTATATGTTCACATTCAAAATGTTGTTACTATTTGATAATTCTATCTTAGTCTTTAATTAATTAAAATTATAACTGAAATTACAAAAAAAAGATGCTCCGAATGCTTATTCCCATTCTCCAAGATGTATATATATATATGTATGTGTGTTAAATTTGGAACCTGCATGCCAAACTGTCTGGTTTGTAGAACGCCAACACGCACATATTCATCTATATCAGATCTAAATTAAATCTAGATCTGATATAGATGATTCATCTAGAGGTAAGAGATTAAGAATGAATTTTCATGTTACCTAACAAAATATTATCTATTTATGATCAAATTTAATTGGCACATTATAACAAAAATTATCTTAATTATTATATGTTCAGTTTCAAAATTTTGATAATTATATCTTAGTATTTAATAAATTAAAATTGCAAAAAAAAAAAAAAACATTGCTTCGAATGTTTATTCCCATTCTCCAAAATGTATATATATGTGTGTCCCTTTCTGAGTCAATTGTGTTTACATCCTTAAGAAAGTGAAAACCGACAGATAATCATCTCCTTAACGGATTTGACTCAAAATTCAATGTGGTCTGACACTAAATCTATGTAACATATTTCATCCATCTAGCCTTTTACGTTTTGTAGTTGTTGTGATAGTTTGTAATTGGGCAATCATACTCGCAAATTTTATTCAAAATTTGATTTAAATCTATTATTTTCATGTAAAGAATGCATCACATATTTTATTAATCTAGTTCTGGTCATTTCTGAGTTACAATGCTGAGACAGAATGGCAGAGACTAAGATGACAATTTGATGATAAAAGTTTGACAATTTTTATCTTAATTTATGAGAAAATAGAAAGTGAACGTTTGTAGAAGAATAAATAATTTTCTTTGACTATGTAAATCCCGAATTTTTCTGAATTTGTCTTTTGAAATATGAAAGCATTTTCTTCCTAAAAATTCAGCTATAAACGATAAATATTATAACATCCTTGTGCCTTTCAGAGACTGTAAAATATTAATGATATTTATTATTATGTCCCTGTATCAAGAAATCTTCCGTGATAGATTACTGGATTATATTAGAAGAATAATTTATGAAATAGGAGAACAAAAGTTCTTTCCATTCTTATTCTAATCTCTTCCTTATTATTATCTCACATCTTGAACAGCTGTTAAAAATCCCTCTTTAATCCCTCTTTAAAATACTATTTTTATTCTCTTCACCTCGAGTACAAAGCCTTTGTCTATACAAAAATGCCTTGCTGATTATAATGAGACATGCAGGAAGTGTCTAAAAATATATGTAATGGAAAAATTTTCAGGGCCTCTCACCACTTTTCCAAAAAGAAAGTAACTCTGTAATTTATGCAATAAAACAAATAATTTTTTCATTATTATAAAAATACAATTAATTAGTTGATTATTCAAAAATGCGATTATTGATCCTAATTTGAGCTCATGAGTGATTAGTGGGTTAAGAGAAGACATGATGGGAGTTTCAAACTGGTGGAAGAATGGCACGTGCTCTGTCATGCTGGACTTTTAATTCTATCAATACTGACATGCCATCAAACGCCCATTAAACGAAACAACAGCTGTTGCACGAGACGCCTTGATATTACTTCAAAATTTTCGCCTCCTTACGTTAAGTGATTCAGATTGAATACCCATGGTGTGTGCTTTGTTCATTAAAAAGACCCACTCGAGAGGGTTTAATTACAGAAAGCTTTTTTCAGAATCTCACTCCGAGCATACATTTTTATACAGTTAAATGGGGTCCCATTTTGCGTTTCAAGTCCTTAAGTACAAAGGCTGTCATTGTGAGAGAACCTGGGACATTATAATACTTTGAGACACCTGAACTTGAATGTTCTTAATAATGGGTTTAATCAGTGAGCAGTAAATTGGTAGACAAGTACGTTCCATAGAAGCGAATTCCTGGCTATAGTAAGGTATGATGTGGAAGATTTTTCTTAATATAAAATATAAATTTAGGTGATATTTATTTGAAATACTTCCAGTAAGATAACTTACTCCCATATACATACATGCATACACACTCATACACATATATGTGTAATGATATCTCAAAATTTAAATTAAATCCTAATTAATTTTAAAATTTTAACTTAATTTAACCCATATTAACTTTTCTAAAATGTTCTCCTATTTCCTGAACAAATTCCACCTTTTTTATTTAATTAATGCTTCGCAGCTCTGTAAAACTGTTGAAATCGGCAAGTTCCCACACTCCAAGTGAAGAGATAAAAATCTGTCGGTCTGCTCAAACGTTTTGAAAAGATTGCATATTGATTGCTTATATAGCTAGTTCAATTGGCAAAAATGCTTTCAGGAGTGATATGAAGAAGATTTTATACAATATCATTAAATATTGTGGTCAAGAAGCTGAAAACGGGGAATTATTTATTCCTTTCGCACATTCTTGTTTCTATTAGCAGCATTAAGAAGATTCGACGAGAAATAGGACATAAACTTGATCCAAATTCTGTTTGTCCTAGAAAAAACAGTGAAAAAGGGATATTCTTGAAAAACATCAATTAATGAATTATATTGTAGTATTATGAGACAAACTGTGCGGGATTTTTATGTGAACGAAAGTAAAATCTCTTCTTTGAATAAATTGCTTCAAATTTTGAAAAAAAATCACACAATGAAATTTAATTGCAGTAATTGAACTTTAAGGAAAAATTTACATAAAATTGACTTAAATGGAAAAGGTCTCAGAATAAATGAAAAATATTAGTTGAAGGGGGGGGGCACAGTTTTAAATAGAATTCAGTTTTTGAGAACCATAAAAGGAAAAAATGAACTTTAAGTGGAGAAAGGGAGCTTTAAGGAAAATTCCACATAAAATTGACTTTACATGGAAAAAGTTTCAGTATAAACGGAAAATATTGGTTGAAGGAGGGGACAATTTTAAAGACAATTCAATTTTTCGAAATCATAAAAAGATATCGCACAGAAAATAGACCAATAATTTATACTGATGAAACTTGGGTCGATAGTAACCTGACTTTTAATAAACTAGCCGCTTTTGGCGAACGGTTCGTTCGTCCAGTTTATCGACGTTTTAAGTTGTTTAATGATTAATTTATTTGATACGACTGAATTCAATTAGTATACTGCAAATTAAAAAGTATATATATATATATATATATATATATATATATATATATATATATATATATATATTGCGGAATAAAAGCGTAACTGAAAATCCTACTACTGAATTAATGACTGGGAAAGGCACACGATTGAATATTTTGTTGTATAATATGAATTCCTTCATAGCATTTAAAAACACTTTTTTTACATAATTTATCAAATTGAATTAAAATATTATAGGAAATTGCGAAGAAATGAAATTGATATCATTTGAAAGATAATTTTTTGAGTCTTCTGACAATACAAATATCAGTTTTTTGCAAGATAATCGCTTCAGAAAATATGAATATCAATTTCCAAAAGAAAAAGATACGGTTAGACGTAAAATTAATGTACGGTCGCTAAAACTGATTTTTAGGGGCCAATATTTTTGAAATCTCTAAAAGTCATTTGTTACCATTGCTGATATTTCCATCCAGAAATGCAATTTTTAAGCCGTTTTTGGACGATTGGCATGATTTTTATGTGCTTGTTCAGAAACCCTAAATTTATCTGAAACCTTACCACGATTACTTATATCTAAATGGTTAAGCCTATTTTATCACTCGATTAAACTTTTTGTTTGAAGTCTTTTTCTTTATTTCATTTATATCTTCTTTCCAATGAATGAATGTACTTTTTGGTGAGATGGCGAAACATCTCCTTAGTATTTCTAATAATTTTTTGCAGTTCCATTAAATTTCTGGAGCAAGCGTTGGATTTAATTCACCTGTAAAAATATTCATTCAATGAAACAATCTGAAATACGTATGATGGTTTGTTGATATTTGAATATTGCTATTCTATGGTAAGAAATAAGCATTATTTCTGTGCCACATACGTTAGCGTTTTATATATTTAGATATTGTCAGTCAGAAAATATAGACGGCATACTCCAAACAGGAAATGCTTCATGTCGCATTATTGTGCTGGGAGCTTCTTCTTCTTTTGTACAGACGACCCCCCCCCTCCACCACTGAACTCAGTACCGAGAGTATTTGTTGTGGCCGATTATGGCTTTAACATAATCTATCCACATTACTGACAAATTCTCTCAAATAGCATCCTCTTCGAGGCGGTTTGCTCTAAGCCACAGATGGTCAATCTTTGACCTTCCTCCTTATCCTCCCCTACATTTGTCATCCTATTTTACGAACAGAAGGTCAACACTTTGAGAAAACCTTCTCAAAATTCTCTGTATTCGTCTAAATGTGCGTCCCACAACAGAAGAAAGGCAAACACTTTTAAACACTAAATTTTTGGTAAAAAAAAAACTCAATTTTCAACATTATGTCTTTTGGTATTTTAAGATTTTCTGCCACCGCTGAATTTAAGTCATTATTTTCAACTTTCAGATTCATTCTTAGTTCTGAGACTTCTATATATTCGTTTAAATAATGGTAAACACTACCGATTCCTCCAGGGATGGATTTATTTTCCAGCATTCTTCCAAATCTTTCCAACATTCTTCTCCCCTATCCTGATATAATTTAGATTATCAGTAGATGGTATTTTATAATTTTTATTTCTGGGTTAGGAATAAAGTCATAAGTTATTCTTCCAATCTTGGACATATATCTGTCAAACCATTGTAACTTTATTTCTTCTATCAAATCTCATTTTAAGACACTATTTGGTTTGGAGACAATTATATCAACACTCTCTTTCTGTATAGCCAACTTTGCACATTGATCCGCCTTTTCATTACCATATATTCCAATATGGGCTTTAACCCAATTCAACTCTCTCCACTTATTATTTTTACATTTTTTATTTGATGGAAGCTTCATTGGATTTTTGCATTAAATAAATTTTATCTATAAAGTCAGCAACACGAAAGGGGACTACCACAAACAGATGAACCTGCAAATTTTTGAGAAGCAAGCTAAAAAAAAATTGATCCCTAATTTTCCAGAAAATGCTCTGGTTGTAATTGTAGCGCACCATATACTGCACAGGTTGATAAAGTTCCAAATTATAAAAGCCCCAAAAGATAAATTTTAGATTGGCTGGCAGAAAATTCTGTTATTCATTTACCTGATTCCTTAAAAATAGGATTATTACAAACTTGCAAAATCAAATGACCCAAAATATAAGAATTATAAATTTAATATTATTTTGCAAGAACGCGGTTTTCAAGTGCGTCGCCTTCCGCCATAACATTGCAACATCAATGCAATCGAGTACAATTGGGCAGATTACAAAAAAGACAAATTAGAGATGCCAATTTCACAGCCGACATGTCAATGAATAAATTACTCAGAGAAACGGAAGATAATGTCGGAAGTCCAATGATAGGTGGCAGTCTCATTGTAAGTACGTGGAAAAACTTGAAGTGAAATATTGGAAAAATGACGCTATTATTGAAGAAATGTGCGAAACATTCGAAATTTCTTTAATGAATGAAGAAGAAAGTGATAGCGAGCATGATAGCCACCCTTTCAACGGAAAATGAGGATGACAATATTTAAAGGTAAAATTTTGCTTATTATTTCGTGTAATATATTTTAAAATAATAAGATTCTTAAGTAGAGAAATCATTAATAATAATGTTTTTATAAATATCAAAATATATAAAATATCATATATTTTAAAAATAATATTTATAATATTTTTAAGACGTTCCATATTTATCTTATTATCCTTAAATGAAAAATAAAATGTTTTAAATAAAATAAACTCTTGACTATCCATTGTTGTTTATCTTAAAATATTGTCAAAAAATTCAATAACTTATAAAAAAAGAAGTCTTTTAACATTAACAAAAAATCGTTATTATTTTGTAAAAAATTGAATAACCATCTTTTATGAACAGAAATTTTTCATTTATTTCATTCATTCTATTTTATCATAATTTGTTTATGCCCCTTACATTAAATAAAAATTGCCCTGAAAGACTTTATTGTGCATTAGTACCTTTTTCTGTCATTATTACAAATTATCTGCAGTGTTACGCCCCATAAATCCGCAAGTAATCCGAGTATACTTTATTGTTAAATGTTAATTTCTCCTCCTATCATCTTTCCTCCCCCCCCCCCCATTTTGACGAATTAAACTCATCCTAATTCGTGCGCTGAAAATCTGAAAATCAAATTTGTGCTTTAGATACATTTTTATCAATCGATTGCAATAAAAATTTGACGCAAACTGCACTTTCAATAACAAAATCCTATACCAAATTTGGTATATTTCAGTCATTGCGTTTTTGAATTATTGTGTATACACATATCTTAGTGAGGAAAAGTAGATTTATTTAAAAAATGCTCTACGGAGCTGTAAAGATTGTGTTTACTAATATATTCTATTTTATACACTTATCTTAGTGAAGAAAAGTAGATTTATTTAAAAAAATGTTCTACGGAGCTGCAAAGATTATGTTCACTAATATCTTCTATTTAATACACATATCTTAGTGAAAAAAAGCATATTTATTTAAAAAAATGCTCTATGGAGCTGCAAAGATTATGTTCACTAAAATCTTCTATTTGATACACATTTCTTAGTTAAGAAAAGTAGATTTATTTAAAAAATGCTCTACGGAGCTGTAAAGATTGTGTTTACTAATATATTCTATTTTATACACTTATCTTAGTGAAGAAAAGTAGATTTATTTAAAAAAAATGTTCTACGGAGCTGCAAAGATTATGTTCACTAATATCTTCTATTTAATACACATATCTTAGTGAAAAAAAGCATATTTATTTTAAAAAATGCTCTATGGAGCTGCAAAGATTATGTTCACTAAAATCTTCTATTTGATACACATTTCTTAGTTAAGAAAAGCAGATTTATTTAAAAAATGCACGACCCATAAATTCTGGGAACCAACGTCTTCTTCCAGAGGAAGAAAATGTTGTATATGTTATTGCTGAAGTGCAGAAATCAGTTAATCTGCAGATTCGCTTGCTAATATGCACGGACATCAATTAAAGTGCTGAAAATTGTTTCATTTCTCAAATTACCTAGGTAATCTGCAAATTACCTAGATAATCTCATACATTATCTACAAGGCATTCGTAAAAGTGAAAATAAAATCCTTACTGGAACAACAGCAACATTTCTGTATGCTTGAATTAAATGTTGTTTATTTATTTTTGATATCTAAAGAATGAATTCAATCGAACAACCAACAGATTACTTGATAGAATTAATCGTAAATCAAATTAAAAACTTAAAAGCAAAGAATCAAACGGTTAAATTATTTTTGCAATTAAGGAAATTTACCTAATATTATTTATTTATTTATCTAAAGAATTATTATCTAAGGAATCACGTTAATAAATCAAGCAAACAACAACTTAGTTGATGGAATCAATCATCAATTGAAAAAAATATAATACAAAGCATCAAATGGGTTAAAATATTATTACAATTAAAGAAATGAATTCATGAAACGCATGCTAAAATTATGCTTACTTATTATTGCAATCTAAAGATTGGTGACACTTTGAATTGCATAGCAATTGGGTTTTGTTAAACGAACACCTATTTGTGGTACATTTAGATTTGCAGTCACACTTTTTGAAACCTTGCCCTGTATCAAGGGATTGTTTCATTGCTGATTGTCGTAAAAATATTTCTACAGCAGGGATACCTTCTTTCGTTAAAAATCTCTCTTTGCAAACACTGAACTGAGATCTCGGATACAATTGTTTTAAAATACCTGTTTTAATATCAAGTTTATAAAACACATCCTCTGTTTTACTAAGAACCACAGCTAAAATTGAGCGAGCATCTGTATTTGCTCTGTATACGCCGGGTAATTTTAAATTTTAATGATATGGAAACCACTTATGTGTATATTACCTAGATAAAATGCGGAAAACTCTTGATTCTGCACTTTAATGGCGCAAATCAATTAATCTGCAAATTAGCGGGGTAATCTGCACATTAATGGCTTTCGAGTTTTAACGGTAACATATCCATAAACAGCAAAGCGTCGTTTATCTTGGGAAAAATAATGGCATACTGTAAAAAAATTATGAAATTTCTGCGAAATAAATAATGTAACATCTTATTTCAAAAATGATTAAAATAATGGATTGCATTTCAAGCAAAATGTTTTGGAAAATTGCATTTTTTGATGAGTTTTTATTATTTTTAGATGTATTACCAATTATAAGCAGGAAACTGATGAAAAAGTTCTATAAATACAATAAACTTTTTGAGTAATAGGGAATGTGTAGTAAATTTCAACGAAATTGACTGAAACATTGAACACTACTCCAAATTGCGTTGTCGCAATCGCAATTTATTTCTTTTGCACATAAGTTATAAGAGATAATCAGTTACAATTATGAAAAAGCGCGAAATGCAAGTAAATGAGAGAAAAGGCGTATATATATGCATTTCCCCCATTTATCTACTACTGATTTATATTATAAATGCCTATAAATGAAAAAAAAATATTTCCTTGAATGTAAAATCTTTGCCTCATCTTATTGCCCATATTATTTGGAACCTGTTTTGAAACATTAAAGCAATTACCTCCGTTAGATTTTGAGTTACCATAGTGACGATGTGAGATTTTTATGAAGAACTAAGTTTTGAAAAAAATTGCAGTTAAAGAGCTCTTTTAATTGAAATACTTGTTCGCAAGATTTAAAATTTCTTAAATCGATAGATCTGACTTTCGTCTTTCTTTTTTTTCTGCAAGGTTTTTGTTTCTTTTTTTAAAAAGTTTTTTTCAGCGAAAATAATTTTTCATTTAATCTTTGCTTTTGCAAAGATTGTCTTTCGCAATCTTTAGTTTGATCATTTTCAATTAACGTCAATTCTTTTCACAAGCAAATTTTATTTTTCGTTTTTAAACTTTTTTGAACCATTAATATAATTTTATAATTGCTATAATTTAATTTCACCAAAGAACGGATTTAAATTATCATAGTGGCATTGTTTTTAAATCTACAAATTGTTATTTTGGAATTCTATAACATGCCATTAAATATTCATTTGTGTTTGCGTTTTCCTATGCCGGTTCTTTTACATTTTTTAAAAAGCGGCTTTTTTAATGTTTATTCTATGTTGTGTGCCCTGCTAACTAATTCTTGAAAGCCTTTTCTTCTTGATATTTGCAACAACAACCCACTATTTTTGGATTTTAATAATTTCACTATGAAGAAACATTAAAATAATAGCACTTTGCAAAACTTGTGTAGTAGTTTTGCAATTTCTTGATGTAGCGATAGTTCAATTTTTCTTTTTAATTTATTTCTTATTTTTTTTTGTGTATATATATATATATATATATATATATATATATATATGTAATGATATTTTAACTCTAATTTCAATTTAATTAATTTTCATAATAACTTCATCTTAATTTAGCCCATAGTAACTTCATTCTAAAATATTCTCTTATTTCGTGATCCAATTCCACTGTCTCTACTTAATTAATTCAAGAGAAGCTTTGTTAAATTGTTGAATCAGCTAAAATCTAACTTTCCCACACTACGCGTGAAGAGATAACATACCGCTGATCAAGTAAATTCTTTTTTAAAATCTCCCTTTGTTTCCCCTACCTTCTCGGCGCCTGTAATGAAAATCCCTATCGAAATCTCATAATACATTAGCACTGTGAAGAAATGTTTTCCCTATCAAATTCATAGGTTATATAAGACCAGGGATAAAATGTCCGAGAGCTCTTCCCTCATTTCCTTTCTGTGTCGTTCTGTGTGCTCGTCGCTTGTACATATGCTTGCTTCGTCAAAATGAAATAAAACGACGTCACTAAATTAAAAGTATCTTCATTGTCTTCAAACTGCATCATGCTTCACATCAAATAATATTACATATATATATATATATATATATATATATATATATATATATATATATATATATATATATATATATATATATATATATATATATATATATATATATATATATATATATATATATATATATATATATATATATATATATATATATATATATATATATATATATATATATACATACACAAATTCTGTAATTCAGTTTAAGAATGCTACTTCCAGTTTTTTTTTTTTTTGCTTTAAACACAGCATATTATAGTCACTGTAAATTTTTTCGGATATACTGAGGAGAAAAGGGCAAGTAGGTTATGAAAAAAAAAGTGTGATTAACAGGGAAAAAAAATCGATTTTTTTTTATTTTTTTTTGCAAAAATGGTCTGAAACCGATGTTTTGAATATAATCGGATACTTTAAACACATATGTATTGAGGTTAATTGTTCAAAGCTAAGAAGATGGTCGGATGAATGAAAATGCAGGGACAGTAACATTCATTAGTGACATCGTGTAGAGATTGAACCGAAGTTTTCGGAAGTTATACTATTTCTCTTGGGGTTTTTCTTCGACACTTAAACTTTGTACTTTTAAAAATTGAATTCTTAGTTTGGGATCTGCTCATTCTTTTTCAAACAATAACAAGTGTTTTGGTCTTTTTAAAAAATTATTATTTAATCTTGATCTTGAAATGAAATTGTGAGCGTTTTCCTTTGTACTCTTTTTTTAAAAAAATCAAATCCTTTAAACTTTTTTTCCTTCAAAAATCAACAGAATTATTTTGTTAAATAGTATTTTCTTAAATTTCATTCGCAACAATAAATATTTATATATAATATATCTATTGTTTGTTGACGGATTCTAAAACCATCCTCACTTTTTTGTATGCATTAGGATGGGTTTCAAATAGGGGTAAGAGGAAAGATGAAAGGATGAGATGTTTACATTTAATAAAATCTCGGATTACTCGCAGACTAAATTAAATTAAATTAATAAAATAAGCAACGATAGGATACTCACATACACGTGAAAAAAATTGAATGAAAAGTATCTAATAGGGCGGGAATCAAGGTCAAAGAATGTCTAAGAATTCCGGAAATGCGCTCATTCTTTCGTGTCTCACCCTTGTTGAGATTGAAGCGAACAGTAGGTCAGATTTCAACCTCGTACAATCTAAATTCTCCATGCTCCTTTCATAAATAGCAACTCGCACATTTCCGCATTGTCAGTTCTTGTCCAATTATGTTAGATTATGTGGGATTGGTCTAGCGTAAATTTTGAATTTGCAGAATTTTAATGCAGGGGTTTTATTCCATAGCGGTTACAGAGTAACTTAGAGTTGCAATCCAATTTATTTAACATTTGAACTTATATGGTAAAATATTATTATAGTGAGTAAATATTATATAGTGAATGGAATATGTTATTATAGTGAGAATTTTTTATTTGATATATTTCGTACCTGAAAAAGGTGAATTTTTAAATATATGTAATCCAACCAGGAATCTAAACGAAAATACTTCTTTATATTTAGTACTTAATATACCTTTATAATCATAAAATGCATTAATGTCCTTTATAAACATAAAATGTTTTAATTACTTAATTTTTCTCTTTTTAGACTCTAAGATTCTAAGATATCTTCTAAGACTTTAGATCTTTTGCAAACTAACATTTTAAATTTGTAAGTCCGGTCTGTTTTTTTTTAATGAGATCTGCTTTGAGACAAAAATGAATAAAATAAAGAATACGGTAAACTAAACATTTTTTTGTTTAATATTCAATTCTCTATTTTTTCATCATAATATCCTTACCGGCTATTACATTTACCATAGCAGACTACCAGTTGTTTTGAATATTTCCTCAATAGATATGTTCCGCTTGTGATAATAGTCAGTTATGCAAAACCATTTTCATTACTCCATCAATGTTTACGCAATGGCCCTGGTCTGATGGTAGAATATGTGATTATTTGGTGTCAGGTCCAAACTATACTTTCTTTCTTTTGCCACAGAATATCCCCGAACTTGGAATCTCGAGGATTCCCTGTCGGTTGAAAGGATATACGTGGGAGTATTTATTAAGATTTTTTTTTAGTTTACATGTACAATATTACATACACATATACAACTATATTACATACACATTACATATACAACTATATACAATATTATAATGATGAAGGAAGTGTTCGGTGGGGAGTAGGAGTAGATGAAATCTATTGAAGTTAATATATTCTGGAGCTTGGTTGAGAAATGAAACGAAAATTTATACTGGGCTTGGGTCTGGAGAAATCAATTCCTCGTTCTCTTGTAGGAACAGCACAAGATTTTTAATTTTGACCTTGGACATCTTGTTTCTCATAACGTTGGTCCACCAGATATTTTCTAGGTCGTGGGGGGGGGTGTTTTGAGATGAAAAGATGTGGTGAGAGGGCAATAAGTGGCATAATGAAGGGGATCGCCTATTTCGCCGCAGCCACATTGATCCGATCCTTTAATATTGAATCTCTTGAAATATGAAGGGAAAGGGTCATGGCCAGTTGCAAAGATAATGTCATACCTATTCCAAGATGATGGGTTAAAGGACACTTTCGAGATGATTTGATAGATGTTTCTGCCAGTTGAGCCATTGTCCCATTCTTCTTGCTATCTCTATAGGCTCAATTAATTTAGAATACTTTTCAGGTGGCTTTTAGGAGCTGGGTATTGAACGGGCGTACCTGCAGAAATGGCGTGTTTGGCTAGGGAATCTGCAACCTCGGTCCAAACTATACTGCGGATGGTTGAAAATCATCATGTTAAAAATTAAGTTAGTCTTTAAAATGTTAACGTGTATCATCAGGACGACGCTATCTGACAGCATTTTACAATTTTTATTAGAGATATTTCAAAGAAAATCATTGAGGGCTTCACAGATGAAGGCGAGTAACTCATTGCTCGTTTGGTATAAAAAATATCTCATAACAAAGATATCCTGCTTAACTCAAAACATAAATATAACTTTTTGAAAGCCTCTCTTCCTTATAATTTGACTGATAATGATATATATTGTTACTTTACTGATTTTTTTTATAGAGATTCATATTTTCCTTTGACGATATAACTTTAAAAGTCTACACGCTCTTTGCCTTAACGGTACAAAAAATTTAAAGTACATATCATTTTTTTCTCATTATTTTAAACTAGAAGTAGTTTAAAGACAGATATTTATTCTTGTACTTGAGTTCTCAGACACAAATTCAAATAAAATAAGTCTTGAAATTTCGAGGAATTCTGATTAGAGTTTAGAAGTTGTGGATATCCTGTTTGAATGATTTTCGTTGCCAATTACTTGTCATAATCATGTGTTTTATGGATGGTTGGGCAGTTCCCGAACTTCCTTGAACTTCCTTTTGTCCATTTTCTTAATTTACTATCAGTCTTTGCAATGTTCATTATTCCTTTCATATATCTGAGGATGAATGCATGTACTCTTGTGTTTCTTACTCTCATGACCCAGATAACTAGCCGTGTTGTACAGTCCACTTGCTCTCGAATTTCTTAAATATTTTAATTTTAATTATAAAGCGTATATACTGACTCATTGGATAGGACTCAGACTCTGCGTTAAGAATGTTAGGAGCATGATTCCTTGCTCATTTTGTTGTTTTACGAGGGAAATCTGAAGCAGTATCAACAAAAAGAAATTACTTAAAAAATGACAGTCGCATAATTGATTCGGACAATAACTTTTGAATATTTTATTATTTACTTATTTCTTGAGTTTGTGTATTGTTTCACATTTCTGTATCTCTGTGTTAGCACCCTACAGGATAGAAAATTTGATCTACAGTTAACAAATAAAATGTATATGGGGGATGACTAAGCACATCAGAGAGATTATTTTTTAGCGATTCGAGTAAGAATTTTCATTAACATATTAGCTGAATTTTGGCATTTTATATAATAACTTCCAACGATATCATTAAATCAAAATTATTTTTATTCAGTTTGAAAATACAAAAAATTTCTTTTTAAGGTTTTTATTTATTTTTTTGACAATATTTTAAAATTTTTTATTGCAATAATTTCAATAATAATATTGTTTCTTTTTCTTTGTTCAAAAAATTTGGCATTTTATATCATAACTTACAACGATATCATCAAATCAAATTTACTTCTACGGAATCTGAAAATGCAGAAATTTTCTTTTTAATGATTTTTTTTCAATTATATGCAGTTTTTTCTATTTTTGATAATATTTTAGAATTTTTTTATACAATATTTTCAACAATAATATTAATATTATTTTTTCTCTTCGCTGTTGAAAAATAAGGAATGAATCTCCTGTTTTTTTTTCTTTCGTAGTCTTTGAAAATAATATTATGAAAAGTTACTTTCTTATTTTATTAAATCAAATATTTTTAGGAACCTATTAACAAAACCCTATAAGATACTAAATAATATTTCGATATGCTGAAAATTATAATTACTATTTTGTAGTTTTTCAGCAGCATGTTTGATTCCAGATAACATGCTATAAGTATACTCATAGAATACAGGTAATATTCGATATATCCTTTTAGTATTAGAATCAATTGCACACTTCAAGAAAAAAAAATGAAATTATCACACTATATAACATAGAATTAGATGAAGTAGGAAATTATATTTATACTAGCCGCCTTTGGCGACCAGCCGGTTCGCCCATCTTAATGTTCGTTAAAATTTTAATAATTAAATATTTTATGCAATTCCTACTTTAATAACTTCTTCATCAAAATATTTTAAAACTTCAAATTTTGATATATAATTCACTCATAATATTATAAACGCCTTCAGTCACAACGTAATATGTATCTCTCTCATTTTCTGTTAGTTCTCGTAGAATTTATACTATAAATTAAAGTGGAAAGGATTAATCTGCAATTAATATAATAATATTTTTTACTGAAACAAAGTATTTTTTTGTAATATGATTACTGAAAAGAGTCACTGAGCGTTTAAACTTCATGGGCACTAAAGAATATCTTTCCTAATTTATGTAATATTTCAAGAATTTGTCAACAAAATATTCTCAGATTCATCATGACCAGAACGATTCATTAACAATGTTTAATTTTAAATGCATCAAACATTAAGAAAATAAAACGAATCGTTTAAAATAATCGGTTGAAAACAGGTTAAAAAAAACTACTTAAAAAACGATGTACTTAAAACTATAAGCGTATACAAAAAATATATAACTAACTTAAATACAATTTAATTACAAAAACATGCAACGAACCTAAAAATAATTTAAATCGAGTCCGCTTCCGTTGAAATGTAAACAATCATAATACAATGCGCATGCGTGAATTTTCAACGCCAGTTACGGAACGCAAATGCGTGATTTTTTCTACGCCAGTTGGGGTAACGCTATGCAGATTAGAAATTTTTAATTTCCTTTATTCTGTTTTATTTTAATTCAAAAGTACTTAAGAATGAATCTGAAAGATCGATTCATTAACAATGTTTCATTTTAAATGCATAAAACATTAAGAAAATAAATAGAATCGTTTCAAATAATCAGCCGAAAAATCTTAAGCCTAGCCTCATGACTGTTGGGAAAAAAAATTGAAGCCGTACTCATTTGGCGATTTGAAGATTTTTTTGGCGGGAAAGTTAGTTTTTAATTAATAATTAAAATTCTAATTAAAAATTCAAAAAAGGGCTATCCTATCTTTTAAGTTAGATCAAACTGCACACGGTGTGCAAATTTGATTAAAATCGGTTAAGTAGTTTAGGAGTCCATCGCGGACAAACAACGTGACACGTAATTTATATATATTAAGATGAAAAAAAAAGATTTGATACCAGAAGGAATGTTCCTCTTTGCAATATACATAACAGGGAAACAACACCATATAAATATCTATTGTACTTTGATGATAAAAACCTCTTATTGATGGAATTATTAATAGTAAAAAAGTTAATTGATATTCAGCGCCTCCAATATTGTTGCTGAACCGTTTGCCAAAAAAGGTTAGTTATCAACAATAGTATAAACCAAAATAATGTTCTGCTAGAAAATTCTGCATTAAAGCAGATTATTGGAATGCAAGAAAAATTCTGTCATTAATGTAGATTATTGGAATTAATTGCCCACTTCAAATAAAAATTTGAAGTTATCACTCTAGGTAATATGTAACTAGAATTAGGTCAATGGGAAATTACAACTATATGTAAAATTTATTTGGCTCCAGGAGGAATGTTCCTGTTTGCAATAAACATAACAAGCAAATGACACCATATGATCTGTCTGTTATAATTTGATTATTGGAATTAATTGCACTCTTAAAATAAAAAAATTGAAGTTATCACACTAGGTAATAAGCAATTAGATTTAAGTGAATAGAAAATTACAATTACATGAAAAATTGATTTGATTCCTGGAGGAATGTGCCTATTTACAATACACATAACAAGGAAATGACACCATATAAATATCTGTTGTAATTTGATGTTAAAAATTCTTTATTGTAGCAATTATTATAATAAGAATTTTAATTGAAATTACGTGCCCCCAATACTGTTGCTGAAGCAGGTGGTTCCAAAAACTGGCTAGTCTACAACAATAATATAAACCATGACGATGTTTTGCAAGAAAAATTCTGTCATTAATGCAGATTTAAAAAAAATATTCTGTTTAAACAGCAGTGTGACACATTTTTATGAGGTTGTTAACATATGGTTTTTCTTTTCACCTGTTTTTAAGTAAATATTATAAATTTCAGTGACCAATCTTGTAATGATAAAACACTCTCTTTAATCTAACATCACATTTGGAATGAGCTTTAATACAGTATAATATCTGTCATAATTCTTCTTGGCCTTGTAAATTTATATTGAACACCTGTTCTTGTATTTTTCTTTATGCAGTAAAATATCTAACTTCTTTTCAGAAAACTAAGCTACAAGATCAGTCTGTTGTTGGTCTATAAGCTCTGCGTGTTTTAATAAATAACTCAGCAAATGTAAGTTAGTTTATAATATTAATCGCTTATCATTCATTAAAAATGTAATTATATTACCAGCCTTTATCAATAAATCGTTAAATTAAATTTAAAAGAAAATCTTACTTAAATATGAGAAAATAAATCCGTAAGGCCATAGTTTAATGTGAATTATTCAATATTTTATATGTGCTTTCACTTTAAGATTTTTAATTGTTTATTATTCCATCATGAAATTAAGTTGATTCATTAAACAACTGAAACTCTGCAATCAAATGACTTGCTAAGAGGTAAAAAAAATCCACGTCATTTTTTTGATTTAATTTAAATTGTATTTTAATATTTAATTATAACATTTCTAAACATAATATAATAATTTGACGGAAAGGTTTTCATTATTTTCAGTTATACACATAAAAAGTCTATCGTCAAGACATATGCTTCTAAAATGTTCATTTTATATAAAGAAACTAAAAAAATGCTGAGTAGTTGTTTTGAATATTTATTTCATTCATATTTAACCCTTTTGATAAGGCAGGCAAAAAATTACATGTTTTTTCTTATAAATTGAAACGATTTATTGAATTTTAAATAAATGGCTTTGCTTAAGGTATAATTAATTGCATTTCATGATAACATTAAGTATTCACTATATTGTTCGATTTTTTTTCTTCTTTTTTTCAAGAATTTTTCCCCCCAAGATTTTATATCTCACAATTTAAATGGATATTCGAGCGTTACTTTCTTCATTACTTTCTTCCCTATGTTTTCTTTAAATTCGTTTCTTAGATTCAAAACTTCTTACTGAATTTCAACAAAAATGGTTATTTTTCTCAGAGCAAATTTTAACAATTTAATTGCTGCTGATTAAAAAATATTTAGTCATATAAAATAAGTTTATAAAATATTTTTTTTATCATGAACATTTCATTTCGTAGCCTGTATTGAATTTCTTAAATTTCAATCATTACCAATTGATGATGATAGCAAAAGGAAGTGCCTCATCTTTTAAATTTCATAGCGACTCATCATTCATCATTATCATGGAGCCCAAGTCTTTCAAATTTTTCTCTCATATCAACTTGGATTCCAAATCAGCAGATTTAACAATCCATTAAATCTATATATATGGCGACTTTTAAGTGAAATCGCTTTTCACAACCATGATACTATGATAAGTATACTGAAATTCTACCACGCAATTACAAACAGTCAAACAAAATGAAAAATCTTAACATGAACTTATAGATATCGACGAAGATAGACGACAAACGAAGGGAGCCATATCTTTTGTGTAGGATATTTTTCTTGTTATGGCCGTTCATTTAGTAGTTACATATTGTTTTACAAACCTGTTAAATTGCTTCCCAGCATGGTTAGTTCTATCACCGGAAAGACTGATTTACAATCATCTGTATTGGATGTTGCTCGGATACCGAGCAAGTAATCCCAGAGCTTGGCGACAAACTTGACGACCATTTGGCGACTTGTATTGGATGTTGCTCGGGTACCGAGCAAGTAATCCCACAGCTTGGCGACAAACTTGAAGACCATTTGGCGACTTGGAGACGAATTTAGCGACTTTGGCGGCAAAATAGATATTACTGGAAACTTCGAGAATTTTAACGATACATCCATTAGAAACCGAGGTACGTCTGATTGGCCTAGAGGTTTCTCGGCCCACCTCCCGGGAACTATAAAAGGATGGCAGTCTCAAACCAGATCGGATTGTAGAAAAGTAACGAGTTAGCGAAGCAACGGAGGAGTGCCAGTGTTGTGTGAAACCCAAACTACTGCTGAACTGGGCTGTGTGCCGAGTCTTTTGTTGTCTATTGTGGAAGCAGCATCAAGTTGTATGTGGAGTAGCCAAACGTGTGGCAGTGAGTTGGCGATTGGATACAGCTAAAGTGAAGAGACAGAGGAGTGATTCAGTCGTCTGGAGAGACCGTAGAGCGAAGCTCCGGTGACCCTCTCTCCTGCTGAATTCTGCCTGGCCGCTTTGTGAGCTGTGGTCGATTACTACTTGTGGGCTACTGTTTGCTGTAGTGTGCTGCTGTGTGTGTACGTTTCGGCTGTATAGAATCTTGTCTGTCGGCTGCCGTCATCTGTGTCTTTGTGTTTAATAAACGTCGTCGTTGTTTTCTACGGAGGCCTGCTGATTGTGTTTTCACACCATACACCCACTATAAGCGAACCCGGTGACGTTAAGGACTTGGTAAGTACTTAGAAATGGAAGTAAATTCGTAACAATATTTTGGAATGAATTTTTTAAATTTTAATGATAATCAGACACCAGAAGAACTAGAACATCATTCTTCAGATTTTCGTCTAACTCTAACATGAGAATATTTTATTTATGACAGTAGGTTGCTCACTAGAACCTATAAACACGGAAAAACGTCGATGGAATTGCGTTTCATAGTCCTGATAATCGGATATATATATATATTGAAACTTTAACATGCAATCCTTATTATACAAATGAAGAAGAGTACTACAATCTATACAGGGGATTTAATTGAAATTTATTTAATGCAGGAACACGGCACAAAGATTCCATCAGAAAGATGTAAGATCACATCCTGTACAGAATTTTAACTTCCAGTTCCCCATTTTCAAACGAAAATCATTGATTTTTCTCAATTATTTCCATTTTTTTCCTTTCTTTTCATACTTTTATTTTGTGAACTATTAGCATAGAGTTGACGCTTGAATTTAATACACCGCTTTTAAGCTGTAATTAAAGGGTGAGATTGTCCTATAATTTCCTACAGAATTGAAACAGTTTCTCATTTGGACTAGCCTATTAC